>NC_054373.1:112918652-113277652 GCF_017654675.1 Xenopus laevis | reverse complement strand
ACCTCTCCCTCCCCACACAGTGTATTACCTGTATTAGCACTCCTATTGGGAATTCTGAGTACAAGAAGCAGAGCAGCACAGTGGGTCCCTCAGCGCCTTCTTCTGTCCATTTGTATCCTCTTAGTGTCTGTACACCGACATGGAGACTGCAGGCACATGCACAGTTGAAGCAGATTCCTGACTAGCCTTAACTGCGCATGCGCCTGCAGGCTCCATGTCGGTGTAACAACCTACCCTGGTTGTCTAGTGGGAAGGGGTCGGCAGGGACGCCTGCCACCCCCTCGGCGGGTACGCCTGCCACGAGCCGCATCCTCTTCTGTGTGCGCCGATTGTTAGGGTGTGCGTGGCGCATCTCCTCTGTCTTTATTGGCCCATGTGCGCTGGCGTGGTGACGTCGGCGTGCAATGGCGAGAACTTTGAAAATATTTAAAGGGTCATCATAAAGGTTTTCATTGCCCGTTATAGGTTTTGTTCCTGGTGCTGTTAGCTTTTGCTACTCTGGTTTTGTGCTTGATTCTGACTACCTGTTGTGACCCCTGCCTGTTCCTGACAATTCTGACCTCTGTATCTTGATCCATTGCCTGAATTTTGACTATCTCTTCTGCTAAATCCTTCTGATTGATCGCCCGGTTTTGACCCTTGCCTGCCTGACCACGCTTCGAACTCTGCCTGCCCAGACCCGGCCTGATTTGTTTACCCTCACTTTCTGCCTGCCTCGACCCCGCCTGTTCCGACTACGATCCTGTCTAACACCTTGCACCACGACCTTCTGCCCAAAGACTTTGCTAACCGTCGTGCCCCACTTTCTATCCAGAACCTCTAGCCCTGCACCTCTCGTTTAAGTCCTGGTGGCATCAAAGTAGCTGAGGGCTCCTCACGAGGCCAAAGGCGGTCTACACTACAGGTGAAGCACGAGCCGAGACCAGGGTGCTTGGCATATGTTCTGGTGTTGGGTGCCGACCGTGACAGTCGGTGTACAGACCTGTAGTGGATACAAATGGACAGAAGATGGTGCAGAGGGACCCCACTGCTCTGCTTCTTGTGCTCCGGATTCCCAATAGGAGCGCTCCTTTTGCATCTAAGTGGGCACAACGAACACATTAAAGCTATGCACTTCTCTCACTAGTTTTACAACAATCTCAGAATAAAAGAGCTGGCTCATTAGGTTTAAAGTATGACCAGACCGGTCCCAGCCATCTCCAAAGATCTATTGAGTTGCAAGAAGCTTTCTAGTTGCATGCCATATAATTATACATGTTGGATGCAGCACCACTTTAACAGTTCCAATCAACCAATTCACTTATACAGTATGTAAAAATTGCCATCATTTCACATCACAGATTTTCTTAAATGTTGTTAACCTTTCCTTTATCATATACAAAAAAATAATGGTGCACAAAGCAATAGTAGTACAGGTATAGGATCCCTTATCCGGAAACCCGATATCCAGAAAGCTCCGAATTACGGAATGGCTGTCTCCCATAGACTCCATTTTATCCAAATAATCCAAACTTTTAAAAATGATTTCCTTTTTCTCTTTAATAATAAAACAGTAGCTTGAACTTCATCCCAAATAAGATATAAGTAATCCTTATTGGAAGCAAAACCAGCCTATTGGGTTTATTTAATGTTTAAATGAGTTTCTAGTAGACTTAAGGCATGAAGACCCAAATTACGGAAAGATCCGTTATCCAAAAAACCCCAGGTCCCGAGTGTTCTGGATAACAGGTCTCATACCTGTACTTCCAAAAATAATTAATTGAAAAAATATTACATTAAATAATAACAGGAAGACATACCCACAGTTCACCCCAGTCCCCGGGTGCAAACATACAGTGACATACTAATAGATGTTGACCTATGAGTAAGTGCCCCAACAGGCACAAAACACGTTAGGTTTTTGCCCAGTATGTACTAATAAATATTTTGTATTTTGTTTACTTGCTGGCTTATTATTTTTTGGAGGAACTCACATTGGTATGTCAGCCTTTATCATATCCTTCTTTGATTATTGCAACCATCTACTGTATGTTCTATCTTGAATCTACAAACTGTCTTCTCCTTTCAGCAAGTTATTCCTTTCCAGCTGTTATATTCTGCCAGTCCTTTTACAGTTTTTCCAAGTTGACAGTATCCAAATTAAAATATTATTACTAGTCTTTAAATCTTGCTGGTTGAGCAATAGAGTTTTCTGAATAACAGAAACGGATCCCAAATTTGTTATTCTCTCTGTACCAAAACTGCCAAATAGCCTCCAAAATGAGGAATCATAAGGTCCACATAGTGAAGTACAGGAGATCCCTAGCCTATTAAAAAGTGCATTATCACAGAATGTATTTTACACAGGCAGATTTTATTTCTGTTCTAACATTGAGTGATGACCCATAAAATGGCTGGAGCATAAAACATTCAAAGCTTTTTGCATGAAAAGGAAAATAAATTGAAATTGACATCAATATGCAAAAGCTGCCTTTTTGCATTACCTCCAATTTATTTATCCTCAGAAAATACAGAAGCAAAATTGACACTGGGCATTTGTGGATGAAAATAGATTTTTTTCCCTGCTCTGAGAAAATTGCCTGTAGATTGAAAAATATTGAAAAAGGAAAGTAACAAAATAAACCTTCTTTATGGATTTAAGCCTAACGTTTATTAGTTTCACCACATTAGTAATACAAGGTGTACGAGCACTCAGCTATCAGAGAGGTTCCAGTGATAGACCAGTGCCATCATATGCCATATATACACAGAACATAATAGCTCAAGCATAGTTGACACATTGTTATGTCAGAACGGTGTTGCAGAACTTCAATGCCTTCGACCCCCGGACCAATGATGGTAATTCAAACCTTTTGCTGACATACACCATAGCCAAGTTTGGGTCTCTCTCCTCCTATTTCAGGTACTGTTATCCATTAAATATATGTATGCCCTTCTCTTAGCCTGTCTAAACTAAAGGGCTTTTACAGATTTTATCCCTCTGCCTCTAGTGAATTCTAAATTGCTCTGTCAAAATCCTCTCAGAAGAAATCCAAACCTGCTGTTTTCTGCTGTGATATATTTAATGTATTCCCTTTAAATGGAAAATATGTATAAAAGTGTGCAGATAAAGCCCTGTCTGTTTAGACAGAAGTAAAGTAAAAAGCATTATGTAATGCGAGAGAAGTGTGCACCTGCTTGTACAGGCCACACTCAAACAGATATCTTTTCACAATTATTCCCCTTAAATAACGAATGGTAACAACTTTTTCATGTAGTGGTGCTGTTATTTAATGCAGATTCTTGAAAATATATAAGGATATGCAGTGTGAAGGGTTGGCACATTACCCATGCAAGGGTATATAAAATGGAGCAGTGGTGTGACCGCTCAAAGGTAGGCAAGCAGCTGTTGAGGGAAGGATTTTTTAGCCTATAAAGGGCACTCCAGTTTCCCAGACCCCCTACGGCCATAGGGTCTGCTTCCTCTATAGTTGCACCACCGAAATAGTTATCAATATTATAACAAGAGGTCAAAGTGAATCCAGTTCATGTGAGGTTACTCACTTTTATCTAGGGATGCACCGAATCCAGGATTCGGTTCGGGAATCCTTCTGCCTGGTCGAACCAAATCCTAATTTGCATATGTAAATTAAGGTTCGGGATTCTGCCTTTTTGAGCAGGATTCAGATTCGCCCGAATCCTAATTTGCATATGTAAATTAAGGATGGGGAGAGAAATCACGTGACTTTTTGGTCACAAAACCAAGGAAGTAAAAAATGTTTTCCCCTTCCCACCCCTGTTCGGCTGAATCTTTCGCAAAGTATTCGGGGGTTCGGCTGAATCCAAAAAAAGTGGATCGGTGCATCCCTACTTTTATCTGGAACATTTGGACGAGGAGAAGCCTCTCCTGCAGCTCCCACAATGAAGCAGTACCTGAAAGTTAGAACAGGACTGGTCACGTGGAGTAGCAGAAGCGCTGTAGGATTCAGAAAATCACAGTACAGAATCAGTCAAAGCAGGGTAAGGCCGAAGTCAGAAGGCAGGCAGCGTAGAATCAAACAAATTGAAGTTAGGGAGAGGTTAGCTAAGTGATTTGCGCATGTGGCCAAACCGTCGCGCTTGCACTGGGAACAGGTTTGCAGAGAAATATACAGCATTTTCTCAAAGTTGCTCCACCATAGACTGTTTACTGTTCTGTTTTTTTTTTGTCTTTTCATGAAAGTAAATCTACACTGTTGAACTCCTAGAAGCATACAAATACAACTGCCATTAAGTTAAAATGTTATGACATAAGGATTTGTAAAATATATTTTATGAATCTACCTGTTACCACTAGTAGTGAGTGGTGGATTTAGTTTAACTAACTATTCAATTACAATATGCCACCGACTAGATACAAACCAAAACTGTATCTGTAGAAAGGCACCAAAAAGCAATAAAGAGTACTGACATCAAAGACTGATTCTCTGTGAAGGTTGTGGAGTAGAATTTAAATTTTCTAAACTAATGGAGAACGATGTGCTCAGGAAATGGCAGAAAATTATCAAATCCTCTCAGTCACCTTCCCTCCATCAAGACTGGACAATAATTTATTTCTTTGCCCTCTGCTTGCAAGCTTTGCTCGATTTCCACCATCTCTATGGAAACTCAAAAAGCCAGAGGCTCTGTGCTGCTGAACAATTTCCCGTCCTTGTGGGTGAGCTGAGGGACAGTTAGACATTTTTAGGAATACAGTAAATACCATAGGGTTGGTTTGATCTTGAAATGTACTGGACACAATGAACTGCTGTTATACCACCATCAGGAGTGATCTCCAAAGTTGTATTCTGCATATAAATAGTACTTAGAGATTTCTGCTTCTCCTTTTATAACTTCCATCACAGAGTAATTAAATAGGCAGATCATTCCACTCCAGTGACTTTTAATGGCACCAGTTTGGATTTTTAAAGTATGTTCCAGTCTTACACATTTTATAATAAAATAGCAAAAAAAATCCCAGAATACTACCTTCTCCGAGTCAGATGAAGTATTGGCAGATGGTCTATGGTCCCTGAGGTAATCTTTTAGATTCACAGTTTGAGCAACTGGCTTATGGCTTTCAAAAAGTATTGAAAATAGCTAAACTGGCATTATTTCTCAACTTTATTGTTTATGACTGTACGAATAGGGTAGTCTTTTAGGCACTTGATAAATATAATCCTCTGGTGTTCTTTTCCTCTCAGTGAAATGCTCTGAATCAGTAAAAATGTTTATTTAACTGAAAATACACAAACTGTTAGTGTCTCCTAAAAGATACAGCTCATTCAGCATAAAGTATGCCAAGGGATGTATTGTCAAAATAGAATTTGAGCTGCAAGTCTTGATCCACTTATTAATCTGTTTTCTCTAATCTTACCATATTTACAAAAGGTCTCAAATAGGTTTGTACTCAAGAAAGAAATCCAGTACTTTAGATTTTGCATAAGAATAAACTATCATTGATTTCAATACCAGCTCAATTGGTGTGAGTTAGAGAGATAAAGCATAATATTAATCTGACCATTTAGGCCTTACTCTGCTGCTGATTTTGACTCCTTATGAAGTGATACTGACAATAAAAAAACTACTTTTTAAAATATGAATGTACATTTAAAGTTACCTATAGGTCAAGCTGTTTTTTGCTGAGAGGTTTGTTTTTGTAAGTAATTGTTAGTTGAAGTTCCTAAACCTGACTGTTTTGCCAACTTGACTGTCCTATCTCAGCCTGTCAGTTAAAGTTTCTAATGCGAACAGACTCCTGCTGCACAAATATGGCAGCCCCCTCATAGCCAAACAGAGGGAGTCAGATAGGTAATGAAAATACATTGGGCAAATACTTTATGGCAAAATTATAAGTAGCATGCAAAGTCAATTTTATGGTAGATTTCTGGTATCAGTATCTCTTTAATTAAGATTAGAATTAAGGTCGCCGAATTGGACGCTGGTACGCCCAAATCGGACGCCAACCCCTCCCAAACCTTCTCCCGACACGCCTCTCGACCCCCCCGGTCCTTGGAAAAAAAAATTGGCTCTTTTTTGATCCAAGAGTCAAAAAAGCTTGGGGACCCCTGCTCTAAACCCATTTAATGGTTTTCATCAGTAGTCCAACAACCAATATATGAAACTGATTCCTTTCGGTTTTGTTTTCTCCATTTTTGAGTTAAGGGAGAAGGTCAATGGCATGCTTTATCCCTCTTGTACAGTGTCATGTAATGTTTATGTGGGCTAAAACTATTGCTCATCTCACTCTTCAAACTTTGTTAATTGCTGTTTGATAACACATTGATTCCCACAAGAGTCAAGTGAAACCCTTTTCTTTCTGTCAGTTGCAAAGTATATCAGGTACTGCACTCATCCAATTACCCAGTTAGGGTACCAGCCAAATAGAAAAGTCTAAGGGCAGGACTCCATGGACACTGGTCGTGTTGCAGCGTTGATGCAGCGCGACGTCTGCATCCGACAGTCGTGTCGCGTCACACAACAATGCAACACGATCCGACAATAGCATTACATACCTTATTTCTGTTGCATCCGATGTGACGCCTCCGTCAGATTGCGCCGGAATCGTCCGTAGAGTCCTGCCTTTAATTATAGGCAAGTTTCCTGAATAAGCAGCTGTCCCTCCTGCTGACACTGGTAGCACCCATGTAAAGCTGAACTAGAGATGGAGCATATTTACAAATGCAGTTATCATGAGCATGTAGATGCATATTTTAACCGGTTTAAATACACTTGAAGTTTTCTGACTTTATATTTAAAGTCTAGTACAAGAGAGGCAGCTTTAAAAATATGAAACCTCCCCTTTTTGCATGGAACAGTACATGAAAGGAGCATTGCATATGCAAAGGGGACACATCATTGTGCTGCAGATTGTGTGTGTGTGTGTGTGTGTGTGGACTTTATGAGACTTGTATGTAAAAATAATGATGGTCGAGGGCTTTTGTCATGCTGCCATCCAGCATGAATGTTAGAATTAAAAAATACGAGCATTATCAACACATTTCCTTTTAGCATTATTAATATATGCTTTGGAAACATGGAGAAACTTAACTGCCAATGCATCTTAGGGGTCATTATCTTTGACCCAGTTGCAAGTGCAAAATCATCTTGGGTATTACTGTGGCACAAGGCAGTTCTTTACTTACCCCCCCCACTATAGGGCAGGCAGTAAGGGCAGGCCTGCTTTGCACCCCCCAGACTGCCCCTCATTTATAAAGTCCTGACAAATACAGGCAGACCTGTATTCATTACACAGGTCCTTGCTCTTCATTTGGCTCTCCATTTGTCTGTTTTCAGGGTTGCTGTTGCCATGATGCAAATTTAGAATCTTGCGGCAGAACCCTTTGGTTACCAGGGGCGGCAAAAATGCCCAAAGGGCCCAGAATCTGTTTTTAAAATCATAATTTCAGCTTTTCTACTACAGATAGTACAATTGCTCTCTTTGCAATAGCCTGCAGCCCCTTGTAAAAGGCCACCACAGGGCAACACACAGCCCCTGCCTGTTTTTGCACATTGCGCCCTTCAATGAATAATTGACCCTTTTTGTCTTTTGCACAAGTGAATGTAATAGGACTTACACAGAAAGTCATTATTCTGCCCCACGGAATTGCTCCATGTTTAAACAGGTGAACGTTGTGGGGGGTTTATTTACTAAACCTCTAATGTTTAGAGGAAAAAAAACTGAGATGAGATGAATTATAACCCTCTTAATGTTATAGTTCACAATTTTTTTTCAGTTCCAGCTTTTATTACATTCTGTCCTTAATCATGTGAATTACAGAAGATGAATGCTTGGACTTCATACAGTTTGTAGCTGTCACAGCCTAATGAGCAGCAATGTACTGTATTTACTCTGCTACAATGACCCGTTTGGTGATTTATTTAATAACTGTCTGAGCGGAACAATTTAAGAAATCTACTCAAACTCCTGCTTATATAATGCTTTATAATCTAAAAGATAAGTCTAGCTTCTTAAAGTAACATGATCATAATGTTCTGGTTATATTGTTAGGATTAAAAATATTTATTGGGGTTGTGTCCTCAAAATGTATACTTTTTAGGAATTGACTTCTGCTTCTGTATGCCAGCATGCTTCAGGACACACTCACATTAGGACAGAAATTCTTCACCATAAGAATGGCTATATATTTTTTGGTATTTCTATCTGTTTTAAAGGGAATGAGGGAATAAAACACAGCACATCATTCTATACTTAGAAAACAAATGCAAGAACCTGTAGCCATATTTTGAAGTGCCCCCCTATTATTACTTATTCCCCATTTTGTTTTGGTCTCCTATTTCTAATAGATTGTAAGCTCTCCATGGACCTCATTCCAACTGAGTATTAAGTATTTATTACTACTTCTATTTTGTGTTTACACCCCTGTAAAGCACTGCTTACATTTGTGGTGCTATATAACTACAATACAATAAAATACGTATCTCAAAAGAAGACTTTCTCAATATCTTCCAATGATGTCCAAAATATTTGCAACCTGCAGGCATATTATAAAGTGTTCCCTATAGTACTGCCTGAAGAGAGAATTTATCAATAGCGGTCATTAGCTATGAGGAAGGCAGTGTGTAAAGTACAAAAATAAGAATGAAAGAGGGTTTTGGATTCCACATTACCATTTATGGGAGCCAAAGAGCATGCACATTTGTGTCAGATTTAAGTGCGATTGGGGTGTGTCTGAGAATGGTCTGAGAATATCAAGGTATGACCAACATTTCCACAGACATGGACTAATCACAATACATCGTGCAATGAACTGTCAAATTGAAATTAAAACACTGAATAATTGGCCAAAAAACTTTACTCTGTGTTTTAATTAACTGTTGCTTACAATATAGTATTTCATATAATAAATAATATTCAAGACTGTTGCATTCACCAGACCTGTTCATATGTATAGCATACAGAGCCTTATGGCTTGAGTAATACATTTATGAGTGTTAGATTCATTTTTTCTTGAGATGCCTTGGGACCAAACATCTTTCCACTACAATGATAAATGAACTTCTGTTGAGGAAGGGAAGTTACTTACAACAAAAGCAGCTGTTTGATAATGAAGCATCAGGTATGTATCCTGTTTATTGATTCCGTCTGCTCAAACAGATTCAAGTTTACGAGAAGGCAACTATATTAATGCCAAACATGGACGTTGTACAGTACTAAATGCAATCTTCTCTGAGATAATAGAACTAGAATTCTTTTTTAGATCTGATATCATGCAATGTGGGGAAAATAAAGGGTTAAATCCAGCAGATGGCAGGAAAGCTGCAATAGGAGTAACATGGCCCAAGTGAAGAAATGTGTTTCAGGGAATGGAAATGCAAGTGTGGGGAAAGCAGATGCGAGTGCTTAAAGAAGAGTGGGAGATTATAGCTTGTCTCCTAGCTCGTACCTATGAATAAATTGACAAATATATTGTTGGCTTATCAAAGCTGGCTGGCAAACTTTAATGGCATTCGTTGTAATCTTGCTTTAGGCTCCAGGCTGTGCTTTGAATTGGCGTTAAATTATATTGGAATAACTGGCATTATAAGGTCCCAATATGACTCTTCAAGCTGTCACGAGCGATGAAAATATATCATTCCGAGAAAAACAAATCACAAGTGAGGGTAATGCCATTTTAAAGCCATATATTGAGCCTACTGCACACAGAGATATGAAAGAAGGTTCTCCTATGCCAAGGAATTAAATTGCCTTTTCTTGGTGTATTTTTATCACCTTTTTACGCACCGGTGTATCATTGTTGGGTGCAGAGAGCTTTGAATGGGGACAGTTATTAATTTCATGGCGAAGCAATGACATCTCTTTCAAAGAACAATGCAGACTCTATATAGGGAAACAGTAAGATTTGTATACTATATATCATGATAAATGGGAATGTGAAAACTAGATATCTGGTATTTCCATTCAGCTTTAGATTTTCAATTTTTTTCAAATTCAGGTGATATCAAATTAATTAGAATTTGTATGTGGACAGTAAACAGGAGATACTGTATATAATTGGGACTGTGCACATTTATAGTAACTATAAATGTTGGTTTGCATTTTCCATTGTACTTATGGGTTATGTAACTGCACACATGTAATATAATAAATAAGATATTTTCTATAATAACTAAAGCTAAAAACATCCAAGTCTCATTTATGATTGTAGCACATATCAATTTTTTTCTGTCACCATATTTAACCCACTATGCAGTATTTTCCCCAGAATCCCAGAGTAATTGCAGGCAAACAAACACATTTAGGAAACAGGATTAAAGCAAGATAAAATGTACCACAGGTGTACCTTTTGAAGTACAGGTATGGGACCCATTATCTGAAAACCCGTTATCTAGAAAGCTCTGAATTATGGAAAGGCCTTTTCTGATTTCTCAATTTTTTACAAATAATCCAAATTTAAAAAGGATTTCCTTTTCTCTGTAATACTTAAACAGTACCTTGTACTTGATCCCAACTAAGATATAATTAATTCTTATTGGAAGCAAAGCCAACCTGTTGGGTTTATTTAATGTTATGATTTTCGAATAGACTTAAGGTACGAAGATCAACTTATCGAAAGACCAGTTATCTGAAATCCCCCAGGTCCTATGCATTCTGGAAAACAGGTCCTATACCTGTACCATATTTCTATCTGTGCTAAAATTGTTCGCCTAATATGCAGTCTTGCTGACATAAATATAGAAGTGCTTTAAAACCAGATCCATGGTATAGCGTGACTGCATGGCTTAAACTTCTCTCTGATATATTCTACAAGTTGAATTCTCTGTCACAGTTAATGCTGGGATACATTAATGCTAATTAGCCTATGGAATAGCACTGTATTGTAAACAGATATAATTAGAAGAGCATAACTACTAAAATTATCAAAAGGCACAAGATCATCATGCTATTCTTGATCACTGTGAAGGTATCACTTGCACGTTCATGCTATGTGGGTGGAGGTTATTTAAGTTAGAGTTTTGTATGTATATGCACCTTGAGAAAGGTCGACAAAACGTTGGTTGTACATACTATTCAATAATATACTATTTTTGATACTGCAAGACCCTTGGTGCTGGTTTTTGATTTATATTTGTACATACTAGATGACTTGGTGTGACATCAATTCCTGCCTGAGGTTCTCCCTGCTCACTTATAGCTCTAGGCTCAGTTTACAGCAAGGGGGGGGTTGGGGGGGGAGCAAATTGAGCATGCTCAAGCCCAAGCCCTGGAGCTTTAAGCTGAAAACAGGAAATCTGATACAGAAGCCCATGTGTACACAACAGAAGGAAAGAAATGTGGTGTTTCTTTTGACAGAGGACTCGGAGCAGCATTACTTTCTGATAAAGCTTACTTAATTTTAGCCTCTCCTTCTACTTTAACCATAAAACTGGCATCCAGTTTTCTGGGCCAAATTTTCCCTTGCAAACAAACAGTAGTTTTAGAGTGGAATGTGAATAGGAGAGGGCCTGAAAAGAAGTCTTAACAGAGAAATATTTTTTTGTCTGAAAGGGTCAGTGACCCCCTCCATTTGAAAGCTGGTAAGAGATAGAAGAAGAAGGAGCACAATTCAAAAACTATAACAAAAATGAAGACCAATTAAAAATTTGCTAGGAACATGACATTCAATAACATACTAAACATTAATTTTGTATAGACTAGTGTACATTGTATGATACCAGACTGCAATCCATTGAGGCAGGGACTGATGTGTATAATTAAGTATTCAGTGTATAGTGATTCTTTAGAAGAGCTAGCTTTCAGACATCAGATGATGACCATGCTCAAGCAATGGACTTCTTCACAAGGACAATGAGTTTAACCTTTTGCCAAATAAGCGTGAGTTTGTTTACTTTATTTTTTTTTTTATTAATCCCATCTTTGAGGTCCTACTTATGGTCAATGCCCATTAGGTTACAGATATACAGTATGAAAACATTACTGTATCAGTCATTTATATAGGAGAATAAGTCATCACCGAAATTTATAGAGACAGGCAAATTCCTTAAATCTCACTGTAGACAGTCTACAGACTTGGCTTCCTCAGTCACTGCTCTGGACCCCAGGTTGGTCAACGTCCTAGTGCGATAACCACTTATCTATATAGTACTCCCTGCTCTGACCAAGGTGGAGTATCACGTTTTTTTTTTTTTAGCAATCTCTGTTTTCAAAGGCACAAAAAACACTGAGCAAATGAAACACTTGGCCACATTCATCAGTTCTGTTGAATTAAAAATTCTCTAGATCAAGAGTTTTTTAAAGACAGACCTCCAAACAGAACTTATTTGCCTGTGGGCGAAGCTTGCTTTAAAAAACAAAAAAACAAAAAAAAAACACCATATGTATGAATAACTATGGTTATGCCAAGATTAAAATAAATGTTATGTCATCTAATAAATATGAATATGGCTGTCTTTTCAGTATCGTATTACTCATAGATATCTTGTTTTAGCTTCGTAACAGGAGTACAGTTAGTGAAAAAAAATCATCCTTTCCTTTTGTTACTGTATACTACTCCTAGCAACTCCAGGTAGGCACGAATATATTTAGACTATGTATCTCCAGGTGGGCCCTCGCTTATGGGATGAAAGAGGGGATACCACTCTAGTATGGGCCCACAGCTTTCACTCTTCCTTAAATAACTTTGGGCACCACTGGTTCCTAAAAACAATGAATTAATTTATTAACAGATGGTACACTTCAGGATGCCAATCTTTTCTAATTTACAGGGTATGCTCAGTTGGTATAACAAGCAAGTGGCAGCCAGACTGTTACATGCAGAGTACTCACAAACTTTATTTGTGCCTTCACCAACTCTCTGTGGGTAGTATTGCCTGCCTCATGGTCAGGAAGCGCACAGAGGTGTATTACTCCAGGATCTATCTGAGCCTGACCGCTTGGGTCCCTACAATGGCAGCAGAAGTGCCACAGGGTACAAACCCCTCACTAAACTCCACATTGGAGCCTTAGCTGCTCACTTTCCTGATCCTAAATGTCACTCCTACAGTGACCTATAACAGTTTCTGTTCTGACACTTCTCCTATACTTCTCCACCTCAGGCCCTGACAGCAACATCCCACTTCCTCCAGCTAGTGGGTGCACTGGGAAAAGGCAGAGCACATGTGGACATCCCTTTTTATAACCTCAGGGGACTACTCCCCCTCCACTCTGTGAAAAAAGGATCCATTTTAGCTGGCTAACACATTCCGTCGGGATTACAAAAACCTTACCCTCCTACATCAGTTTGGAATACGCATATCTTGTATTTATCTACTTCTTGGCAAGTACCACTCCCAAGTGCCAGGAAGCAAAACAGCAAGAGATTTGTTTAATCTGATGGATTGTAGGATGGCCTGTCAAATGGTCCACAATATGCCATAGCTGGATATATAGCCAAGCAGCATGGTCAAAAGTGACCAATCTGATCATCTTCAGGTCTTGGCTTACTCCCAGTGCTCTCACTTACTTAAGAGTTCATCTCTGTATTGACCTAAGTTAAAAAAAATGTTCTGTGAATTAGGCTATAGAACCTAAATGTCATTATATTTTAAAAATGTTGCATACAAATCAGATTTAGATGTGTATATTTGTTGGTATGAATAATTCTGTATTGCTCATTTATGACTATAACCACAGTTGCACAAAAATGGCCAACATTGTTGTTGTTGTTGTGCCAATCAACACTATTTATGAAAAGTACTTGTACATCTAAAGTCACCTGCATCAAAACAGACTCCTTGTGCTTCTGTATAGTTGCACTTTAATTGCAAGTAAAGAGCCCGTTTTTGACTCAGTAGAACCTTGAAGATTACGTCAGCAGGCTGTGTCAATACGTGTGGCACATTAAAGCAGGCAGTGGATACATTTAACAAGTAAAAGAAAAGAGGGCCTCCAAACTTATAAAAAAAGAAATCATATGAATCAGGAATCTCAAATTTATGTTATGACCCCCCCCCCGAGCTGTGTACTTAACAGCTCCACCCACTTGTTTGGGAACAGATGGAGGGCCGTGCTGGTGAAATGTAGTCTAGTCATTCCCTCCAGGATTCTAGAACAGAAACCACAAAAGGGTCACAAGCTTCTGTAGCTTGAAAGAAAACCCAAGTATTATTCTGTTTGGTTTTTATCTCTAGTTACAATGTTATGACTGGCTGCATCTTTAGATTGCTTCAGTTGGTAAAACCTCCAATCAATATTGCATTAACAGTTCAAATATTGTTTTCTTAAATTGCATTCCACTATGCTAGCTTTGCAATTACCAGTGATCCACCAGCGGGCTCTTCTCACGGCCTCACATGAAAGCTATCTGAAAACTTGCAACATTCCTAAATGCATTTTTGTGCTGGTGCCATTCCATGCATCTTGCTTATTCATAAGAAAATAAGTATTTAATGTATTAAGTGTTAACTGCATTCTGTGATATATTTTGTGGGGTATGTGATATGGGTCTCTTCACAAAGGCTTTCATACTGATTTGCCTTTAAATAACAGTAGTAGTCATTTGATGTTGTATTGATGCTTAAGCTGACACCATAACCAGCCCATAATAGTACATACTTTTAAGCTATTTCCAGCATGCCCAATAAGCTAATCATGTCACAAATGCAAGTACAGGTATGGGACCTGTTATCCAGAATGCTCAGGACCTGGGGTTTTCCAGATAAGGGACCTTTCTGTAATTTGTATCGCCGTTTCTATGAAGATTAATTAAATCCAATAGGATTGTTTTGTCACCAAAACGTATGCATTAATGATATCTTAGTTGGGATCAAGTACAAGGTCCTGTTTATTTTTACAGAGGGAAAGGAGATCATTTTAAAAAATGTGACATATTTTAATAAATTGAAAGAGGCTGGCCTTCCCATAACAGCGGTTTCTATATTGTGGCCTTTTAGCTGTTTTAGGATGACAATTACTGCGTTCACAATGAGGGTGGAACTGTTGAAACCACCTCTGGACATGTCATTGTTGGAGGCAGGTTTTAAGGACTATCCATAAATGGATGAAATGAAGCTGTGATAGACAAAGGCATGCATAGATCATATCCACACCAGGCCCATTGACCTGAAATTGTCACTTCCAGCATCCCCTAATAGTGAATCCTCTTTGGCACTGTAAATGGGACTGCACATCCAATCTAAAAAATAATTAATAATTACTACAAACGTTCCTGTAATCCATAGAGCAGTTTGTTACACATTTTAAACCATATGGCATTCCTTGCTAAGGAAATAACTTGCACCACAGAACTTAGTATGGAAACATTGATGTTTGGTTAAAGCCATAGCATGAACTTTCAGATTTATTATTATTTTATGATGCTGAACACTGTTATTTGCCATAGCCCAAGTCATAACAGCATGCTTCAAAACCAGGGACGTAACTACAGAGGAAGCAGACCCTACAGGAGGGCCCAGGACTGTAGGGAGCCCAGTAAGTAATTAATAATTAATAAACAATTTCAATATTAGCAGTTTCAATCTTGGTAGCACAGGTAAAATTACCAATAATTTGGGTACTAAAATGAATTTGCTGTGGGGCCCAGGGGCCCCTAGAGAGCAGAAGACACATGCCAGCTATGTGTCTGCTGCAGGCACCGCTTCTTCTTCCTCCAGGATCACCCCTCTACACACAAACACACATTTTACATTAATGCACAATTACATTTACTCCTATACACACTCACATTTTTGGGGGATCAGGGGAGCTTTTACACATTCCAGCACTCACACATAGTTGTACACACATGCACATAACATGCAAATCGCCAAGTGTGAGTTTTTTTTACTGCATTGTGTTTTTGCCTGAAAAAAAATGTTTTATTGCCATTGCGAATATAGTATTCACTAACGGAACTGTGCAATACCTTATTGGTGATTATATTACAATTTTGGTGTTTTTGGTGCATTTTTAGCCATCTTATTGCATTTTAGCCATTTTATTGCATTCTCAGCTCTGTGTAGGTGGTGTTTACTTGTTTCTGTCCGTAAAATATTATTTGGCCAACCCCAAATAATCAGACTATGATTGTGGCTGCTGATTATACTAGGCGAGAAAAAAAGTGTTTATAGTGGTTTTATTGGATTTTAGTGATTTTATTTCCACCTTGTTTTGTTACTCGTTTCTGTACATGGAAATTTCTTCTGCTATATATCCATTTGAGGTTCTCTGTATGCCACATAGTTTGGTAAATCTATGCATATTTGGTATCAACGTGTTCAGTAGACCCCTAGCGTGATTATTTAGGGTGTTTTATGTTGGTAGGTTATAAAATCTGGGGTATATAATGGGTAAAGTAAAAGCTTTGTGATTTTCAGAAATTTCATAAAAAAAACATTACATTTGGCATGGCCTTGCAGTTTGCAGTAGGAATATGTATTTTACCATTTTGGACTTGAACGCGTCAGAATGTGTACATTTGAAAATATATGGTTTTCTAAGGTCTTCCTACTTTTAGGTGGTCTTTGGCACATTATACTCATACCAGATGATTATATTGCAGAAGCCAATGAGTCAGATGTGAAAATTCATGTGGCTATTTTCATTTGGGGGAATCTGTACACTACATAGTTACTCACACATGTTAAATTTATGCATATACGGCATCAAAATGTTTAGTAGAACCCTGGTATGCTTATTTAGGTACCCATAGGCCCACTGCCATTCATCACCCCTATCCCCTCCTCTTTATTAGTGCAAATTTTCATCAAGACTGGAGCAATGGGAAATTAAAAAAATAATTATCTTATGCGCATCCCCAGTGTTTTTGAACCAATGTGGATGTGGTTGGGCAACATGCCTCCCCCTAAAATCCTGCTGCCCTAGGCCTGGGCCTAGGTAGCAGTTTGGTAGTTTTCTGTAGAAAGACGTATTTACCAACTCTGGATTTGTCAGAATGTGTACTTTTGGAAAATATATATGGTTTTCTGGGGTGGACTTACTAAGATACTTTGGTAATACAGTGTACTGTGCATAACGGGCATCAAACTGTTCATCCCTGGCATTCATATTTAGGATGTTCTTTTCTTTGTAACTTTTGCTATGTGGGAGATAAAATGCTACATATGGGAAGTTTTGAGGCAATTTTCAGATACATCATCAAAACTGACAATTTTTGGAAAGCATTGCAACTAGTTTGAAGTAATTTGAAATAGAAAGACATGCTTACCCAGTTTGGATTTGTCTGAATGTGTACTTTCCAAAAATATATGGGTTTGGGGGGGGGGGGTCAATGTTTGTTTGTGTTTGTGTTTATATGTTTATACCCCCCACCCCCAAAATGCAGTAAATGTGTTGCTGGTGACCACTGGGGCAATTTGTATGAATTTGGGGTCTCTAAGCACCAGATACTTTGGTAATACTATGCTCAATGGGCATTAAACTTTTCATTGGACCCCTGGCATTCATATGTAGGATGATATATGGGAGATAAAACCGTCAATTTTGGAAAAGCATTGTAACTTAGTAGTTTGGAGTAGAAAGACATGGCTACCCATATTGGATTTGTCTGAATTTGTACTTCCCAAAAATATACGGTTTTGGCAGGTCAACATATTTATTTGTGTTTCTACCCCCAAAATTCAGTAAATTTATTGATTTTTCAGTAACTGAAGTGACCTCATGGGCAATTTGTATAGGATAACTTAATTTTGGGGTCTGTAGATGCCAGATACTTTGGTAATTCCATGCACAGCAGGCATAAAACTTTTCAGTTTTCAAAAATATATGGTTTCTTGCGGTAAACCTGCTGTAGTGCTTTGAAAGTTTGGTAATTTATTGCTGGGAGTTTTTGCTCTATAAAAGTCAAATTTCCAAAAAAATAATACACATCTGGTATTGGCACATTGAAAAGACATGAGGCTTTCCAAATCAGATGAATTTTGTACATAAAATAAAATATATGTCTTGTACTGTATAGCTCACTATATCATGAAAAAAACCAATTTTTTTATTTTTCTTTGGTATTTAGAACTCCAAGAAATTTAGAAAGCCAAGGTTCTCCTGAAAAAAACAATGTATAATTTTCCTAGGTAAACTAAAAATGCCCCTAAAGTGAGAGCACAAAATGTTCAAAAAGCGTCTGCCATTGAGTGTAAATGAATACTTATACTGCTGCAGATGACTTTATATGTTTCTAAACAGTGTGCATAACACACAGATTTAGTGCCCATTACTTTACCTCTTGACACACTGTAAAAATATAATTTCTCTAAATAATGATTATACTCAATGGCAGATGGAAATGTCATGCACCATGCAGATTCAGTAATTCTTTATTTATGTAATGAAATAATGGCAGAATATGGGTATAACCTACAGTACAGTCAGTTACACTGAGCCAGGAGCACATTTGGCATTACTAGAAAATAAACGTTTACTGGACTCTTCCATTTTTGAGCCTATACTGATAATTTTTCTTGTTTATTGACAAAAAATAGTAACAGTGCCAGTAGTTGCATATTACACCTGTCAATGGTATTTTCTTAAATACTTTTTATCTAATGTCAAATTTATACAAAAAATTGGCAACTAAAAGGGAACGATGAGATTATTTCTGACAGAACAACTGAGTTTGGCAAATCCGCAACTCACTTATAAGAAAAAGAAAAGAATCTGTCAGTATAATTGATTCATGAAGGATATTGCTCTAAAAAAAAGATTTCTGCACCCGTAAAATAAATAACTATAGATAAGCATCCTTTAAATGATTTTGCATAGTGATCATATCACCCTTAAGTACTTCTCTTCTCAATGCAAACTGTGCCACCATGGCTAAGCTATCATAATGTACAATTAGTCATTTGAAATTTCAAAGTAACAACTTCCTTTTAATATATAATATGCCTTATGGAAACCGTAGTATTTTAGTAGTGACATAAAGTTTATTGGATTACCAGAAAATACAATATGCATCATAACAAAATAAGACAGGTGTATAAATTTGGGCACCCCAACAGAGATATTACATCAATACTTAGTTGAGCCTCCTTTAACAAATGTAACAGCCTCTAGACGCCTCCTATAGCCTTTGATGAGTATCTGGATTCTGGATGGTGCTAGTTTTTGGTGATATTTGGGTTGTCTGTAACCATTCTCACAATCCTCCGCATATGCCACTCCTGCATTTTTTTTTTTGGCCTGCCAGACCTGGGTTTTACAGCAACTGTACCTGTGGCCTTCCATTTCCTGATTATATTCCTTACAGTTGAAACTGACAGTTTAAACCTCTGCCTATGAAGTTTTAAGGCTTAACCAGCTAATCCAACCAATTTGGCGTTGCCAGTATTCAGTATTGAGCAGTTACATACATTCAAATTAGCAAAAGTATAAAGGTACCCAAATTTTTGCACAGTCGGTTTTTCACATTTGATTTAATTTCAACTGAATATTGCTTCACTAAAAATCTTTGTTCAGAAAACACCCCAGTACTCAGATGTTCCTGGGAAATGAAAGACATGCCACTGTTATATTTTTTGTTGAAAGTGTAGTAAATTATTATGCAGGCTCTGAGGGGTTCCCAAACTTTTTCATATGACTGTATAGTTGCAGAATGTCCCTTCTGTGTACTGGAGATAACAATTATTCTACATACTACAAAAACTACACAGCTTATTCTTTTGCCTATTTTTTGCTAGCTAATCGCATTGGTTGCATAGCACACAAACTAATTCAGGATAGATTATTGATTATATTGTGTGAACATGATAATAGATGAGTGTAAGCTTCACTGGAGCAGGGACCAATGTGAATGATGAACAATACTTGTAAAGTGTTGTGTAAACATTATGTGCTGTGTAAATAAAGAATAATTATAATAGGATTGCTTGCCAGAATCCAAGGTCAATAAATGAAAACCTTATTTTAGTGCTGATAGGAGAAGTAATAGAATATTCATCAGGTAGAAAAGAGAGAGAGAGGAGAAAATACTTTTCAGAGAGCACATCTGGGAATTCCGAAAAGTGCAATTATTGTCAGTTATTCTTCAAGTCAAGTAACATTTTGCAAAAATAATATACTTAGAAACTGGTACTTTTTTGCTTCTGGATCTTAATTGCTCTGGAAGAAAGGTCAATGAAAATTGGGAACCTAGGTGAATTTCTAATGGGATGGAAAAGTTGGACAACAGAATTAAAATCCAACTGCCTGATTTGCAGACAGTGCATGTGGTGAGTTGCTAAGAGCAACTGACTTTTTCTTAAAAAGAGAGGGAGAGAGGAAAATAGGCTTGTTTTTCTTAGAAACCCATGGAAAAAAAATTTGCTTTGCTTAGATTTCTTTAGTTCGAGTACATGATTTATTGCAGTAATTATCCTTATTAGGAAATTAGTCTGTTGTAGAAGCTTTAGCAAAAAATACCATGAAGATGGATTGGAACAAATGCACGGTAACCACAAGGTGTGGTGCAACATGTACAGTAGTTCTGTTATGCATAGGGAGATATTTCAGCAAATGAATGTTATTACTAGAGGGTCTGCAAGCACTATTATGACTGTTTCATGACTATACTCCTACTCAACAGTCTCCTGCTGAGCAGATGTTGGGAGCTATAGCTGTATCACTGTGACCTGCAATTCCTAACATTAACCCTGCTAGAGGGCAGCAGATGAGCATGTCTGGTGTTAGCACTGCTTAGCCTTTATAATGCTTTAGGCTGTATTGTACCACACAGTACATACCTCAACACATATATTGTGGAGTGTGCCTTCTGTGCTGCAGATTAATCCATAAATATAGAAAAATCTCAAACCCTGTAAAGAAATCAGGAAAAATGCAATATTGCGAACCAGTGCCTGTGATTAGGGATGTAGCGAACTGTTCGCCCGCGAACTAGTTCGCGCGAACTTCGACCGTTCGCGTCGGCCGAATGTTAGCGAACGTTTGGGAACGTTTGCATTTTGAGTTCGCGTTCGTTCGTTCGACCATTCGACCATTCGAATTCCTTCGACTGCTAAAAATCGAACGATTTCCATTCGTTCGAATGATTGTAAGCATTCGTTCAAATGGCTTCGATCGTTCGATTCGAATGAAAATCCTTCGATCGAACGATTAAAATCCTTCGATCGTTCGAATCGAACGATTTTAGTGGGTGTTCGAAGTTCGCGAACTGTTCGCGAACGTTCGCATTTTTTGCCGGTGTTCGCGAACGGCGTTCGCGAACACCAAATCGGCAGTTCGCTACATCCCTACCTGTGATGACAAATCTGCAAATATGCTGGGCTGTATTAAGAGATACCATGTGTATCAAATTAACTTGCACTCTCAATGAAGGAGGTGCAGAAGAAAGTTATTGGCGGTGATATTGTAAAAGATGAGGGACACTGCATTTATCTGTATGGACAAAAAATAGGCGAAAACCTTGGGCAAACAGAGCAGAGAAACACGGGCAGAGGTAGATAGGGGGCAAAAGTTAGTAATTATAATAATAATAATTTTCATATATAAATATAATAATAATTTTCACATATTCAATTGTGGTTTCTTTATGTGAATCCAGAGAAAGTTTACCATGGACAAGCTTATCTAAGCAGTTTTATTCTGAATAGTCAGCTAGAAAAACTAGTAAAATGTTGCCAAATTAGAAGAGAAGTATGCAGTAGAGTAAAAGAGCAAGAGAGAGGAGGGCAATGCAGTATATACATACTGTACATCTGTGCCCTTGTGGTATGAAAGTAGTAGATGAAAGAGTTATTACTTCTATTTCTCTCTGCTAGATTCAGTGAACAATGTGCTAGGTTATGATATATGATTAATATACCTTCATATAATATAGATTCATTCCCATGTAGTGAAACTAGCTTATTGGCATAGTGTATGTATTTCAGGTTTTGTTTTTTTTCCTGTATCTTCTTCATCCCATAGAAATGCTAATTTTGTTTGCCAGGAAGGGAATAACTATGTATGTTAAACTCAGATAAAGTTATATGCATGATTAGGCCAGGCTTTCAGTGCAGTTATATAATAGGAAATATGGGATTTTTGTGGCTTTGTGTATTGCATACTAAATACATAACTCATCTGTTTATTACTGAACCTTCTTGTAAGCCTGGAATATACCTTTAGTGTGTGGGTCCTTTATGTCACATTCTCTAGTAGGATTTTGTTAGCATCTGTGTTCCAAACTGCCTTTATGCTGTGTTTTGCTATAATGCTGCCTAAACCCCTATAGTCTAAGGCAGTGGTCCCCAACCAGTAGCTCGCGAGCAACATGTTGCTCTCCAACCCCTTGGATGTTGCTCCCAGTGGCCTCAAAGCAGGAGCTTATTTTTGAATTCCAGGCTTGGAGGCAAGTTTTGGTTGAATAAAAACCAGGTATACAGCCAAACAGAGCCTCCTGTAGGCTGCCAGTTCACATAGGGGCTACCAAACAGCCAATCACAGCCCTTATTTGACATCCCCATGGACTTTCTCATGCTTGTGTTGCTCTCCAACTCTTTTTACATTTAAATGTGGCTCACGAGTAAAAAAGGTTGGGGACCCCTGGTCTAAGGCATAACAGTATATGGGGCAGGTTAGCTGTGTAACTTCCATGAGATGCAAAGAGTAGTGGTCAAGGGGGGAATTTTATTTGGCATTAATACTTACCAGTCATTATGTATTTGATAAGATTATGGTGCACTAGAGAAAAGCTGGATGTTTACATGGTCAGTCTCTTGACCCTACCAAACCATATTCCATCATTGAACGAGGTCAATGAAATGTACTTGCTAAGTCTAATAACCTAGACCAGTGATACACAACTACATGACCATCTTAGATATTTTTGTATAATTTTTGGAATTTTGAAAACCGTTGAAAGAAAATGCAAAAACAGCAATGGAGATGGACAAATTATCTCAACAATTCTATTGGCCGTCAATCTTCTGCATTAGTGTCAACTGATATGTTTTAAAATAATGCCTAAATACCAATGAACATATAAAAAATGAAAATGTCCAGATGTCTGTTTGATGTAGCTCTTGGTGAGAATATATTACCATTCACCTGCAAGGTAATTCCTTAATGGCTTTCCTGCACTTTCAGTCTCTTGTTCTCCATAACTATAATATTTAGTGCTGTAGATCCATTCCGCAGTAAAACCAGCGGTGTAAAATTTCTTCCTCATAACTTCTGATTTTGGTAGCCTTTAACTGATGTCCCCATATAGTCATTCCTTGGGAAAAAAACCAAATCTAAAAATACAAGGATAATAGGATACTTTATTGTCAATACTAACTATAACTTTAGTTACAGTGTATTGAAACTTTGGTCCACCAAGACTTCTCAATAAATCAAAAGACTTTTAAAAACATTTACAATAAATATGTAATAATACCTTCCAGTAGTTACACGTTTTTAAATTAATCATGTATTAATCTGAATCTATTTGTGTATGTGGCTGCGAAGGAGGGGGAGCTTTTTATTATGTGGCAGTTTATGCATGTGTATGGGCAACAGTATTTCAAAAAAAAAAAACACAAGTAAGGGAGCATAAGTGGGCAAGTAGAGCCTCCCTGTAAATAAAACCCACTTCACTATCTAAAGCATTTAAAATAATCTGCCACTAGCTAAATAAACAAGAATTGCTGAGAAATACTGACGTTGAATGTCTATACTGGTTTGTATAGTAATGAGGACAATTGACCAGCACCTGTACTAATCAATTAACAGTTGAGCTTTTATGTCTACAGTTATTGGAATCATGACAACATGTTTCTGACTGGTTTCTATAGGGTTCAGTATAAGTCTTGCCAGTGTTAGTAGATCATTTACTTTCTATTTTCATCTGATATATAACTGAAATTGTACATATTAAGGATAAGGCTTTAATGTTATCATTATCAGCTACTGCTAAGGCCTAGAAACCAGATAACTTATATCATTTCAATGATGACAGCTACAAAACAAAAAATCTAAGTAATTTAAAACAAATAAATAGAACATTGTCTTACATTATACAGGTTAAAATAACAAATAAAAAAATACAAAAAGTATTGTAGGAGTGATACCTATATTGGCTGACAATAAAAATACATTGCAAGCTTTCGTGGCAGATTTAAACAACATTTTTGGTGAATAATCCGACTTCTAGTATGCATTCATTTGAACTTGATTTATTGAGGTGAAACTATTTCTACAGTGGTTGCCATTTTGTTTCCTCATTTCAATGTAAATAAGAGACACAAAACACTTTCTGAGGTATGAAGTTGTGTAAAACATTCATCAGTTAGGGTCACATGGTATATATACATGCATATTGCCTAAGTTCTGCACTTTGCATGCTAATTGTCAGGAAAGGGAACTTTAAATTTAAACTTTAAATATAAAATATTTAACCTGGAACATAGTGCTCTTAACACTTTATACATCTCAGTAGAGCATCCTGTACCTTCTTTATAAAGCACTTGTTAAACAAGCTGGATTTTGCAAGGATATTTAAAAAACACATTGTATAAATATGCATAAGATGTTCAAAGCACTTTCAAAAATTTAGGTCACTTTGCTGAAGATTCTGTAGACTTGGATGCATCCCTGGAGGGCTTAAAGTAAAGTTAATTATGCTCAAAAACAGTTTGCTGGATATAAAGTCAAACAAAATTATTACTTTTTGAAAAAGATCATTTGATTGCAGTTCTATCAAACTGCTACGCTTGTCCAGTTTTCTGCCCAGAGTTGTGTTGAGTATGAATGTGGCATTAAATAACTACATCTGAGCTGGTGGACAAGTCACAAGAGTGCATCAGCAACAGCTCAAAATGCCTACAATCTACTGAACTCCGAGGTTAATCTATTCTACTACAGTGCTACTTACATGCTACATGGAGTTGTTTCCTGTGTAACTAACAAAGTCTTCTATCTATAATTCCCAGCCCCTAATGCTTACAGAGGAAGAAGTAATCTCCTTGAACAGTGCTGTCCAACTTCTTTGGTACCGAGGGATGGAATTTTTCTGGCCTTGGTGGAGGAGGGTTGATAATGGAAGCCAGTGTTATCCACTCCCCATTTTATACCACACCCACTTTAAACCACACCCATGTTACCACAAGAACTTTTAAAACCATATCCAAATTAATGGTGGTAGCACACCAAAAAACCCAAATGGTTGGTGCTTAATTTACACTGGGAACCTTTAAACTGGTTATTTTTTAAAAACATGTTATGTTTTAAAAAAAAAAAAAAAAATAACCCATTGAAAGGTTCCCAGTGTGCACTCATTACTTTTGGACTGTTATTGATATTATTGTAGTAGCACCTGGGTATTTTGCTAATTTCAGTGGAGTGCGGATACACCGTTTTTTTCTATATATATATTTATATTCATATTAAAACATATCTGTACATCCATATGCCTTCCCTGTGGATAACTCAGCACCCCCAGCACATGGATAAATACCTTAGGGGCCCCTAACGACAATTTCCAAATGCTAACAAAACCCCAGAACAAACCCTACCAGGCTCATGTCCCAAAGGTGGTATAGGGCAGGCAGAGTATGGCAGGCATAGGAAGCATAGGGCAAGCAGAGTATGGCACACACAAGGAACATAGGGAAGGCAGAATATGGCACACACAGGGAGCATAGGGCAGGCAGAGTATGGCACACACAGGGAGCATAGGGCAGGCAGAGTATGGCACACACGGGGAGCATAGGGTAGGCAGAGTATGGCACACACGGGGAGCATAGGGCAGGTAGAGTATGGCACACACGGGGAGCATAGGGCAGGCAGAGTATGGCACAAACCAGGAGCATAGGGCAGGCAGAGTATGGCACACACAAGCACAAGGAGCATAGGGAAGGCAGAATATGGCACACACAGGGAGCATAGGGCATGAAGAGTATGGCACACACAGGGAGCTTAAGGAAGGCAGAGTAAGACACACACAGGAAGCATAGGGAAGGTGGAATAGACCAGGAGACAGGGAAACCTATCGGGACCATTCTTGGATGAACAGTTCATACTGTGCTACATACAGTGACACAATGCTGGTGCCCCTCCTGAAGTTTTTATGAGGTGTGAACAGGTAAACAATGTGGGCAGTTTCAGTTTGGGTCTGAAGTGTGAACAGTCCAGGGATTTAAGGGGTGTGAACAATAGAGGTGTTACAGGTGTGAACAATGCAGGGGGATTAGAGGTATGAACAATGCAGGAGTTTACTGTTTGAATTTGAGACAATACAGGGGCCAGTTAATCTCCGTAGTGATACCTTTTAAAGTTTACTCAAGGTAAGCAGTCACAGCAGGCAGACTTTCATGTGAGGGCCACACAAGGGGTCCAGCCCGTGGGCTGCCAGTTGGCCAGCACTGTCCTAGAAGATCCCACCCAGAAAATAGGGTTAGTTCTAATCGTGATTTACTTTGGAGGTAGTTTACCTTTTAGCATGATGTACACATTTATACTTTGAGACAATTTGCAACTGGTCTTCGTTTTTTATTTTTTATAGTTTTTCAGTTATTTTGTTTTTTATTCAGCAGCTCTCTAGTTTGGTATTTAAACAGCTATTGGGTCCTGCACAGAAAGATAAGTAATAAAGACTAACATTAACAATAAAATTGTAGTCTCACAGTGCAATAGTTTATGGTTGCCAGGGTCAATGACCCTCATTTGAAAGCTGGAAAGAAGCAGAAGATGAAGGACAATTAATTCAAAAACTAAAAAAGTAAAAAAATGAAAACCAATTGCAAAATTGGGCATTCTGCAACATACTAAATGTAAGGTTAAAGGGGAGCCACCCCATTAAAAATGTGACATGAACTATTAATATCAATAAAAAACTGATACAATTTTTAGGTTGGTTTATAAAAAGAAATAGTCAGTGGATGTCAAATCAAATGCAAGTCTCACAGGAAGCTTAAAAATGTGCTTTTACTTTTTAACATTCTATTCATTCTAGCAGAAATAAGTAATTAATTAGTAGTTGTTATTGTTATCCAGCTCATTATATTGCTGTACTGTTGGAATAGAACAGCAGCTGAGCAGTACAAAAGGGCAAGGTTGAGGTCTGAGTCTTTGTCCACAGTTTTTTTTTTTTTATACTTTCAACAATACACCAGAGGTACAGAATTACTACACTGCCATATATTTACTACTATATAACTTTCTCAGAACTTTTGGACATGCATTGGGGTGTTGCTTTCTCCCAGTATTTTAATGAATTTGTGCAATTAAAGCTTTGCTTGCAATGCTGCTTTCATGTTAAATAGTACAAGACATCAAACAAAACAAAATGGGACATGAAATGTGCATGAAAGGTTCAAGTACTTATTACGTGCATAGCAAATTATGGTTAAATATTGTTACAATAGTAATAATGTCATTAAAATAATGATTATTGGTAAATAAACTAAAATGAGAAATTAGTTCTGTATTCAATATGCTTCTTTAGCTTTGGCTGAAAAATATGTCTAAATCTTTGGAAATGACAGAAAATGGAAGTCAAGATGTACCAATCACGGGAAAAGGATATCCTGACATAAGTGTCACATTCTACCTCTAAACCAATCAATAACCTGAAATGGGTTTCTTGTTTTAATCTGACCAGCTGCACTCCTTTGATAGCAGCTCATCCTGTTTAAAATAAAGTCACAGGATGGGATATTAAGCTTAGATTCGAAGGTTGTAACCTAAACCTGCAGCTAATTCATCCTTACAGCCTCCCTCATGAGCAGGTTATATGTTGTGCATAACTCACTCTCCTACTGACAGCAAAGGGCAAAATCATGGTTATTTGCCATTGGTTTGATCAGACTGTATAAATTCGTTGAATTAAACTGACATATCAGCAGATGTATTGTCTGTGTAACAGCCAAGGCTTTAATTTTTAATTCCCTAATTTAGGCATTTATGATGGTGAAAAATGTTTCTAGCCCCTGGGCCTGAGACTTTTATTTGAGGAATGCAAAACCCTAGATTTTACTTTTGTTCACGTGTTGGGGTAATACGCATTTGGCAGAAATCTTATTAAACTGATCATGAACAATCAGTTAGAAAAAGTATTATTGGACAGGACAAATGTGTAATACTGTTTACCCTAACAGAAATGATTCCTAACAATGAATTCTTTGTGTTCTGTATATGTGGAGGATTAGTAAATATAATTTTAAATTTGATATCACTTTTGTACCAGTCTTTGCCTTTGGGCAGGGCAAAAATGGACCTGTATGAAACTATATAATAGGACAAAGATTTCTTTCTACTGTGTTGTCTAATCACAATTTGATCGGTGGGGTATACTTTATGACATTGCAGGATTTAAGCGGCTTGTCATTATTCAGCAACCCTGAAGTTTTAGAACAAAATTTGCAAATCGCTTAGAAAACTTTTCTTACCCTGCGCTTGGTGTTGGTGTGTTCAATATAAATACAGGTATGGGATCAATTAAGCGTAATGCTTAGTACCTGTGGTTTCTGAAAAATCTAATCCATATGTGTACCAGTTATTACAATTACAATAAATAAAGGTCCAGGAAAAATATATTTAAAGGTGGCAGATAACTATAAAATACTTGCTCCATTCTTTTAATAATTACATCTGCAATTCCATACCCATAGTCCTCTGTACTGCTTTGTGTAGTGGAATGTTGGCAGCCTAACACACTAACACACAATACATTTTGTCGTCCACATGGGTTAATCTCTCAAGCACTGGTGATAAAATAGGAAAAAATATCTTTCCATTGGTGTCAATGTGAATCGCCTCCAGGAAAACATTAGAATTGCATAACCAATGAAAAATGCAGGCAAAGCCAATTTCTGGCAATTATGCAATTCAATTTACTGGTGGAAAGTCTCTCTGATGCCATTGGAAAGGTATTTTCTGACGTTTTGACGCCCTCACTGGAGGAGTGTGGGTGACAACATTTACAACATACCACTACCCTTTGTTTGACCCTTTTAAATGAGGAGTTTTCCAGTTAGAACTTAAGTAAACCTACCCTCTTGTTCTCTTTTATTTACACATCATTGTATCGTTTCGGTGTGAGGATTTGGTAAGATTATGGTGTGTTGAAACTGGCTAACTGTAACTAAATTGATACATTGGTTGATTTATTTCTTATCTTTGGCCTTGATGAGCAAATCATAGAGTTATAGAATTATAGAGTTATAGAATTGTTACAATACAGTAGTTGCTAATATTCTATAGAAATGTATCAACTAATATAGAAAATTGTAACAGACTGAAACACCAGAGACAGGAACATTTAAACTTAAAACTTCAATTTTGGAAAAACCTGTAAAAAATAACATGTAAGACAACTGAAAAAAGCCTATTTCTGGTGTACAATCTGAAAACAGCTGAACTGAAAAAAAGTGCTTGGAAGGTGAATAACCTCTTTAATAATGACAGATGTATTTGGGCCAGAAGGCTGCATTGTTAGTAAAGCTGAGTTCACTTGTGCCTATAGTCTCACTTAGAAGTGCCCTGATCAGATCATGTCAGGGAGTAAAAATAATGTCATAGGAGACTAATAAGAAAGCAAGGGCACTGCTTTTGTCAGCCAACTATAACTGTAAAACTATTAAACTTCTTTCATTCTGTTATTGGCAAAATTCTAGTATCTTTAAAGGAACACCCAAAAATGTAAGTGTTTTAAAGTAATGAAAATCTAACGTAGTGTTGCCCTGCACTGGTAAAACTGATATGTTTGCTTCAGAAACACTACTATAGTTCACATAAACAAGCTGCTGTGGAGCAATGGCGGAAATTGAAAAACGGCACAGGTTAACTAACGGATTACAGATAACACCATAAAACAGAGCTTCTTTGCTATCCTGAGCCTTTTCTCCTTTGAATGGCTGCCCCCATTGCTACACAGCAGCTTATTTATAAAAACAATAGTAGTGTTTCTGAAGCAAACACAGCAGTTTTACCAGTGCAGGGCAACACTACTTTATATTCATTACTTTAAAACACTTTTATTTTTTGACGTTACTGTTCCTTTAATACGAAACTTTTCAATGTAAACTGTTTATTCCATGGAGTAGAGTGCTCAAACAAGTAGTACAATTCATTTTAGGGCCCCAAATATTGGTAAGTCGATTTTTTCCTATATATCCGATATATTAAAATTGCTCATTAATTATGGTGTCACTGTACCCTCTACACTTCTGAGCCTTCCTGCAACCACAGGGTCTGCTTCCTCTGTAGTTAGTTACAGATACATGCTTATCACATTAGGGGGGTTATTTACTAAACTCCGAATGCTAAAATCACGAAGCAAATTTTCGGGAAAATGTAGTAATAATAAATAAGCGTAAAAAACCCAAACACATTTGATCTCCGTTTGTAGCAGAAAATATTGAGATAAATTCAGATTTTGATAAATAACCCCCTAGATGTCACATACACTAGACACATTATTAAGGGGATAATCTTAAGCCACTACATATTGTGACTAGTAATGGGCGAATCAGTCCTGTTTTGTTTTGCCGAGAAATTCTGAAAACGACAGAAAAATCTATGAAACAGCAAAAAAATTTCGTGCCAACTTCGCAAAAAAATTTGCGTTTGTGGAATGTGGAAATTCACAGTGAATCCATGCCTGGCGGATAAATTCACCAATCACTAATTGTGACCTATATAGCTGTGTCAATTTGAATCTTGTTTTAACAATTATATTTCACATATATTTATACATGTAAAATGTATGGATTTTGTGTGAGTATGTACTATATACACAGGCATATACATATTAGGAATATGCAAGAGGGTTACACTTGGGATTTAAAAATGTCTGCCTCAGCTCTGTGATGGGACACTATTTACACAGTGTCTTTCCTCAGTGCTCTTCCTATTAGCCATCAATCACCTTTGATATATGGAAGGGTATGGTTACCTAATAGCTGGTATACTTTGGCAGGGCTGTCAATAAGACTAATAACAGTATACAGAGAACACATGTAATCTTGTTGCATGGTTCTTAGATGCCATTTATCAGATTACATTAAGAAAAAAAATACTGTATATGGAAAATAAAAGTAATTATGCAAAATAAGTTTTTGTAATCAATGTCAAATAATTAGATCTGGTTAAATAGAACAGGAAAATAGAAGTCTGCTGTAGAGATCATTTAGACAGCAGTACCTCCAGAAGTCTGGAAAGAACAGGAAAACTCATATTTTCTTTAAGATCCTGTTCCAAAACCAACATCAGATATTCACTGTAATGTGGAAAGTGGATGGGGAATTTACAGTTAGCTCATAGCTAGTGAAATTCAAGCCACCAATGATTATTTTTTTTATTGATTTAAAAAAGAGCTTGTTGGACCTGAGCTCTCTTTTTATACTGCTCTTTCTTTGCTTTTTTTTTTACGGGGTGCAGTAGCCCAGTAATGGTAGCAGGTGATAAAGTAAAAAAGTGAAGAAGTGGTTCAGCTTCTTTATGGTTCATCAATGTGTAATCTTCAAATGCGTATCATTAATGCCATTTTAGCTTTTACTCAGAGATAAAAATTGAAACTCAAGATGAATAAGAACCACACAACCTTTATATGTTCTATGGTCACATTTTCCTGTGTAGTGCCCAATTCTTCATGTTTAAATCACTAAGTTACTATCCCAGAAATCCAAAATATCACATTTCTAGACTAACTGGTAGTTAGTTCCTATTAAAATGCATAATGAATATCAGAATTCTTAATGAATCAGATGAAAGTATGTGTAGAACTAGTCAGGCGAGTGAGAGTCCGAAAAAACGTACAATACGGGGATGGGAGTTTGTTTGAGCTTTTTTTAATTATGAGATAAATTTGGATTGTAGTAAATAACCCCCTAAATATATTGCAATATCTAGACAATCACTTATTTAACTAGTTATGTAAAAAAAATACTCTAAAAGTATAATGGGACTAGTCAGTATGGCACTAAGATTTAAAATCTGTATCATTGTATTTTCTCAATTGCTATAAAGCCATCCCACCCTTTCTTGAAACAAATGTATTTGCCAGTACAAACAATCCAGGGAAGGAATTGTACAACTGTACAGCTCTCGCTGCTGCACTTTTAAGGACAAGTCAATTCAAATTCACTTGGGCTGCAACCCCAGTGAATATAATAGCTGCCTTACCATAGACCCAGGACTATTTTAACACCTCCTTATTTTCTCATGTCAATGCCTTTTTTTTTTATATGATTTATCAATTTAGTAGCTTATCTCTAAACTCAAATGTCTGTTTTGATTATTGGAGGCTAACGTTGGTCATTACATTGTCATTTCATTAATCCACTGGAGTAATTTCTAAAATCCACTGCTGCAAGTGCTACAGAACTAAGGGGTGCAAACCCCCACCCCCCCTTAGTTTTGAGTTACAGGCCACTTGTGTCAGGGTATTTGTGTACAGCCTGCTCCTTGCATCTTGCGCATGTAACACAATGCATTTCTGCCATAAGCAGTAACAGAGATGTTCAGTTGGTGATGACTGTCTGAGATTCAATACACGCTACAAAGAACAATGTAAAATATGGCACGCACGTGGAAAAAGAATAGCATTTCATATATTACCAGTGACCTATTTTCCTAACTGCTGCCTCTTTGTGGCATTCTAGGGTATAAATATGTATAGGTGAGAAGGACACTTCTTCCCTGTAACTGCTGCTAAGAACTAGTGGCTGGTAGCATTTTGAGAGTGTTTTTCTACTAACACAAATGTAAAAAAAAATCATGCGGTTTTCTCAAAAACCTTGCAAATATTAAAGGGGTGGTTCACCTTCAAGTTAACATTTAGTATGTTATAGAATAACCAATTGTAAGCAAATTTTCAATGGCCTTTATTTTTTCTTAAAGTTTTTAAATTATTTTCTGCCTTCTTCTGACTCTTTCCAGCTTTTAAATTGGTGGTCACTGATCCCTTCCAAAAAAACAAATGCTCTGTAAGGCTATGGATTCATTTTTATGGCTACTTTTTATGACTCCTCTTTCTATTCAGTTCCTCTCCTATTCATAATCCTGTCACTTATTCAAATTAATGCATGGTTACTGGGGTCATTTAGTAATAAAAAAAATGAAGACCAATTGCAAACTGTCTCAGAATATTACTCGCTACATCATACTAAATGTTAATTTCAAAGTGAGCAACCCCTTTAAGTGGTACCTAGGTAAAGCATAATACATTGTTGTTACTAGATTTACTAGGTGGTGACAACTACAGTCCTATTAATATCAGTGAAATTGCATTCCTCTGACCTCTTGGGGTCACACATTCAATTCTCATTCCGACAGGGTCAGAATATGGGTATGGAAAATGACTTTATCAGAAAGAGACTTTTTCTTGAGGTCCGTATATCTATCTATCTATCTATCTATCTATCTATCTATCTATCTATCTATCTATCTATACACTGTATACCTACAGCAATAAAGGCAGTCTTATTAAGGCAAGCAAGCTAATTATGCTGAGACGTTAGTGGGTATTCCAGAGTCACATGGATTAAAATGAGGGAGTTTAACATCTAAACCTATTCGTTCTCCTATTTTGTTAAATAATCCATAGATGTTTTTGTACTGTATCATATTTTAAAGAATGAAGAGCATGAAACCATTTTGTCTTGACCTGGCATATATTAGAAAAGAGCTACAAATAACATAATATATTCTCATAAATGGTGTTTATCTCCTGTTACAAGAGGATGTTGAGTGTTATGGTTTGTGTCAAATGGCACAATAAAAATGGTATGTAAAGGAGTATAGCCTTATGCATTTTTGATCATTGACTTGCTTGGGTATTTGTAATGCCCATATGCTTTGCATGGGAATACATTCATACATAACAGCATTTAGCATGCACCAGGTGTACACATGCGTAATGCGGTGTATCTCATGCTCTGCGTAGTGTCTTGTAATCAGTAAAGGCATTACCAGCTATGACAGCTATGCAGATGGAAAGGGCCATTACATATCATCTTGCATCAGATGGGATATTTCTTCAAATTTGCTGTTGCGATTTTTTTCAAGTGTTAGATAGAATAAAGATGACATTACAGAGAGCGAGTGTGTTTAATAGCGGAGAGACACATTAAATATAGTGTCTATGCGAATGTTTTCTCATATGGTTAAGGTGCTTTGAGGTGTATTGTGCCAAATCTTCTTTGTCTTTTTCAATAAATCATTCTGACAGGAGTGAGGAACACAGTAAATCTATTCACATGAGATATAACCAGGGGCATCCACACTGCTGCGCAAGGTGCATTGGATTACAGAGAAGGCTGCGTTCATAATAATAATCAGGCCATGCAAGGATTGCTCAATCAGTTGTTCCCATTGAACACATTTACAAACTCTCCATACTTTGCTGCCTGCCTTGATAACACTATGTATATTTCGAAAAAAATTCAAGACACTGTTTAGAGACCTTTCGGGTAAAGGCATATGGGGCTTCTGCAGGTGCTTTAATAGCAGCCTGAAAACATGGTACTGTGTCAGTGTTGTAAGACATTAGTAGCTTGGAGCATTTTTCCAGGCATCTAGGGACTGACAGACTGTATAAATTCAAGTGCATTGGGGGGGGGGGCATTTGGGCACTTCAGTACTGTAGTTTCAAGCTATTAAAAAAGAGTGGCACTTAAAATGACCTAAGTAGCCCATGCTGTTGCCTGTACTGTTCTGTTACTAAATTATCTGAAAAACCAGTGGGATGGTTGCTTGGTTTCTAAAGCAAGAACTTTTGCATTCATTTCTTTCATAGACATACAGTGGGAGTACCTTTGGTTTAATCAGGTAGAAAAAGTCATACAATGATTGGGGGCACTATGTAAAATTGTAGGGCAAGTGCAAGAATGACTTATTTTGCCTACACATAAAGGGTGAGCAGACAGTATCCATAGCAGCTGGTTCTCCCTGGATACTTGCCTTTAGACATAGGCCTATGTCTCACCGCAGCACAGAAGCCTCACCTTTTAAGGCGGAATATGGAATTCCCACAAGATGGGGCTGTAAACATTAATTTATTCCAAAAATCTGCATTCTGTGCAGTTTTACACATGTACCCTGTTTGCACCTTTCTTGTCCCACATTTCCAGAATCTATGGTTATGTCTCTATGTGAAACGAAACACACAAGTCTTCTGTTTTTATACATAATATAAAATAAAAACTGTTGTATTATTTAAACTTTGGGCTCCTGGATTCTACTCCGTAGTGTTCCAGATTGGTGCCTGCCTGCAGAATTACTCCCCTTTGCTGAAGGTGTGGGGCATGAGCACCTGAACCTACATGAACGTGGTAAGCTTATACATATGTAGCGCTATAGTAAACTGACTTGTGCGAGGGCAGTTTTAGCGACTTTCCTTTGTGGGCTGAGACCACCGATGAGCTCTTTCTCAGGGGTAAGCCCTCGCAACGCGGTGGAGGCAAGGGTGTAGTGTAACTGTAACTAGGTGCGATAGCACAATGATGGGCGCCAGTAGTTCTTAAACGGTTGAACATATACTGTAACTGTTTATTGAACAATAGCACATAGATCAGTCAGCACATTGATCCACAATGGAGCATAGAACATACACAGCAGCATAAAGGAAGCATATACTAACAGCACGTATAGGCTGAATCCCCACAGGCTAGGGAATATACAGCAGAGAGTAAGTTGACAGCATGTGATGGGTATTGCCCAGTTTTCAGGATATCTTCCAGTGGCAGACTAGGGGAACTCCTGACATCCCTATCTCAACACTTGGTTCCTTACTCCGGGTCAGTAATACCCTGGGATCTTAATCCCTCTAATCTCCTCGGCGGAGCCTTGAGCTGCTCAACTAAATAACCTCTCTATCACTCCTAGAGTGATCTATAAACAAGTATAGCTGTCTAATTACTAGGGCCAAGGCGCCTAGTGTCGACACTACCCATTCCCTTCCAGCCTGCTTGGTTTGGCTAAAGCAATGGACCCAGAGCACATGGTTCCTAAACCTTTTATACTCTGGCACAGTGCCATCTGGTGTACACTGTGTGAACTACAGGGGTTACAAATGCACAAGGTCCCCATAAGGACCCACTGAGGTGTCCATATTACTAGGGATGTGCCTGCCTGTAATGTGTAAGGGTGTCTAAGATTTTCACATCCCTACACATACATGTCCAGTTTCAGGTACTTAAAAATACCGTTTAAGCTCCACAGAAATGTAATGGTCAGTTCTAACACAATCGGTTACTTGCTGATCCACAGATATACAGTTGAAGCCTTATGATTATACACCCCCCAACTATTTTTTGTAATTGCATTTAGGATATATACCCTAATATATTTACGTTACTATGGTTATCATTTTAGTAGCTCTGTCTTCTTTTTTCCCTGAGTCCTTAAAAGCTATTTTTCCATGACAATAGGAACTTCTATATATTTCCTATAATTCTGCAGGGGCACATTGCTTTTGAATTATGGCTGTTATTAATTTACGCAAGTCAAATAATGCTCTGTGGGGTATCACTACAATATTTGTTTTCTCCCCTAGCATTATGTAGTCATGAATAGCACTACATATTAATTCTCCCAGCCCTTTTACTGCCCTAATAACAAAAGAGACAAATAGAAAACATGCTGGTAATTAAGCAGTATAAAAATGCTGTTATGCATTAGGAAATTAATTTAGAAGAATTTTGGACTCATTTAGAGTCCTGCACATTCAGTGTAGGAAGACTGCATTTAGGTAGATTTCCCAGACGTCAGATGACTAGCGCATTACAAGATGAATGTCTAAACGCAGCTGTTGCATTGAACTTTGCAGCTGGGAATCTCTATTTGGACACAACACATTAGGGGTCATACTTGGGGGTGCAAGTTACCATATCATAAGCACTTGTGCCTCCGGGCTAGCTGTTCTTTGCATGAAGCAATGGATCCAAAATCCAGCACTCAGTGCAAAGAGCAGCATCAGGAAGTGCACCCCTTGTATGTCTGAATGATGGGGTAGGTGGGGGACACCTATATGCTTCATTTGAATTGAGTGCTGCCAACACCAACATTTCTATTCTAGCTGCAGTCCACAAGTATCTGTGCTCTGAAATGGCGTGCAGAGACCTGCAGATATTTTTCACTTTGCACTATGTGGGGCATTGTGAATGAGCCCTAGTATATTGTTAACCCACCTATGGCTCTCCATCTGAACTGAACAATAAATACCATTTCTTCAAATGCCCATATTAATTGTGCCAGGTCTACAACATTATTTCACCTTTACAAATTGTATCATTTTAATATAGTACGGGTATTGGATCCCTTATCCAGAAACCTGTCCAGAAAGCTTGTATTACTTGAAGCTTGAAGGCAAACTCCCACAGACTTCTTTTAAGCAAATAAACTTATTTCTTTTTCAAACCTTGATTTCCTTTTTCTATGTAATAATAAGCCTGTACCTTGTACTACACTGCATTAATCCATATTGTATTATATGATTTTTTATCAGTCTTAAGGTATGGAGATCCAAATTACAGAAGGACTCCTTATCCGGAAAACCCATGGTCCAGAGCATTCTGGATAACCGGTACCATACGAACTGTACAAACATCGTTGTCTTTAATTCTGAGGGTGCATTATGCTAATTAGCTAGGGAATTATGCTTTTGAATAGAACTTTAGAAAATGTTACCTTGATAAATTTCCCCTCTGAATCAACAGCTCAGGGGCACAAAAAAAATTAAAGCCGAGGGGCACGCTGAATTTCCTAATAAGGTACTAATGGACTATGATTTAGAACAAAATTCACGTTGTAAATGTATGCTTCATTGGAACATAACATTCAAGTTCTCGAACAACTGTTAACACACTTTGATAACTGGAAATAAATACATTTGCCATTAGAAATTACAAATAGAGATTAAGCTCTTCACTACTGGTCTGTCTCAGAATGAGTTGAATGTTGTTTTCATACATCACATTTAAAGCAGTCACTAAATATAAAATGCCGAGGCCAGGTGCATTATAGAGATAAAACTATGTTGATGAGGACTACAGTGGCTGAAGTCTGAGTCAAATAAAATGAACATGTGAGATTCATCCTTCAAGATAAACAGTGGCAATCATTCATCATGATCAAGGCCAGATCAGATTCAATTTGCAGCACATTAGGGAGAGGGGAATAGGCTTTCCTTATTCACAAGTGACTTGATAGAAGATAAAACAGAAATGAGCGAGAGGAATACTAGGACGGACTATATGAACTGTGAAATTGCACATACCTGGTTGCATTATCAGCAGTTTCAGTGTGTACTATTATTCAGTTTTCTGGAAGTTGATAAAGCTTGTAATTTGTTTTCCTGCAGTGTCATTAAACCATACCGATCCCCAGGCTCTCATTTTTTTGGAGTAGCAGCCTCAACTATTAAAGGGCCACTTTTCTTTGCCTAATAGATCTCTTGAAGATTAAGCTATACATTCTGGTTTTTGCAAAGACAAAAATATGATGGGGGGAGTGAAGCTGTGCTATAGGCAATTCCGTTCCATTTCACTGATCACAATAGTGCCCTGAGAACAGAAGCAATAAAGATGCCCAGTGTGTAAATGCACTTTATGCTAACTACATGCAGTTCAATAGATGTTCAACCAAACTGATTTGGCCACTTATTTCCTAGTAGGATCACACCAAACTCGATTGACCAAAATGACCTGATTCAACAAGTGATCAGTGAAATATGGCCATCCATGCATGTGGGTCACATTAGTTCTATGTAGCCAGTCACCCCACAGGATTATTGTTGTATCCCTGACCACAATTTATGTCCCTGACTTTATCAGTCATTATCAACCTTGCAATGTACATACACAAAATAAAGGGAAAACACTTAATTACTACTACAGCACACAACTTTATAAAAAATGCATTTAGATAAATGTATCTGATCTTATTTATCAACTGGAACCACAGTGCTAAATCAGGATGGACAAGCCAGGCACCTATCCCAATTGGCCACATGCTGCTTTTAACTCAATGTGTAAACATATATCTAGAAAAAGGGAAACACTAAGAGAATTTTCCTGGTGTAAAAGATAAAGGTGCGTGATGGTGACCCAAACCAGGCAGCATTTTGAATTGCAAGCAGTGTCGGACTGGCCCACTGGGATACCAGGAAAACTCCCGGTGGACCAAGGTGTCAGTGGGCCCTTGTGCTGCTAAACTTTTGGCCTATTTCAAGGCCATTCCCTATTTCTATGAGAACTAAGAGGCTAAATAGATGGAATAGATTATAGTATGTAAAACTATAAAAAGAGGTTGAGCTAGGAGCTAGTACTGATAGTGGGCCCCTGGTCTAAATTTTCTTGGTGGGCCCCTGGTCTAAGGTTTTTGGGTGGGCCCCTGGTGTCCCAGTACGACACTGATTGCAAGCTAGAAAAGGACAAAGGAAACAAACAACTTAAACTGTAAATGAAGACCAGCTGAAAAGTTACTAAGAATAGGCTACTCTATAGCATACTAAAAGTTAATTTAAAGGTGAACTTCCCCTTTCATGATTCAGTTCATTTGTGAGCTCATGCACATTCATCACAGTCATCATTAAAACATTCCAGTATGTAAACTAAATGTAGATAGTGCACACTGTTAATTTATTAAGTAATACATGAATGAGATCCCTTATCCAGAAACCCATTATCCATAAAGTTAAAATTGTGGAAAGACCATCTCCCATAGACTCCATTTTAATCTAAATAATTCACATTTTTTTAAAATAATTTACTTTTTTTCTGGAATAATAGGACAATATACAAGATATAATTAATCATTATTGGAGGTAAAACAATCTTTTTGGGTTTATTTAATTGTTAAATGATTTGTAGGATTTGGATGACATCACATGACTGAGTGACACAAGTGCAAGGTACAATATCAGGCTCAAGATGCCATTTTTCTTTGCCATCATTTTTTTTTCCTGATCTCCAGCATAATTGTGGATATGAAAAGTGTGCTTTGCTGTGTATCAGAAAATCGTGCTGTCAGAGCGTCATAATTTCCTACATTTGGCACTAAAATGCCACCAGCAATCAATTCTTTAGACACAAGTTGCAACCCCGGAGCTACCGCTACCAATATTTATATGCATAGCTAATGATTACTCAACTGTACCATTAAATGTTGTCCTTCATGTGGCTTCTTGAGGTTTGGCATTCACTTGAGGATATACTGTATGTTTGTGTATTATCAGAGAAGCGTTTGGATATCTGTACTTTTGACCCAGTGTTAGTATACATTCAGTATCCATTCAGTACTGTTTATATCAAAAGTAAAGTGTTTTGTATTTGTGTCATTATGTGATCTACTTAATTTCCAGTTTTCTCTTACTTTACCTTTCTCACTTTCTCTGTATAGCAAAATAGATATATATATACAGTGGTGTGAAAAACTATTTGCCCCCTTCCTGATTTCTTATTCTTTTGCATGCTTTTCACACTTAAATGTTTCTGCTCATCAAAAACCGTTAACTATTAGTCAAAGATAACATAATTGAACACAAAATGCAGTTTTTAAATGAAGGTTTATGTTATTAAGGGAGAAAAAAAACTCCAAATCTACATGGGCCTGTGTGAAAAAGTGATTGCCCCCCTTGTTAGAAAATAACTTAACTGTGGTTTATCACATCTGAGTTCAATTTCAAAGGTTATAAAGCCATTTCTAAAGCTTTGGGACTCCAGCGAACCACAGTGAGAACCATTATCCACAAATGGCAAAAACATGGAACAGTGGTGAACCTTCCCAGGAGTGGCCGGCCGACCAAAATTACCCCAAGAGCGCAGAGACAACTCATCCGAGAGGCCACAAAAGACCCCAGGACAACATCCAAAGAACTGCAGGCCTCACTTGCCTCAATTAAGGTCAGTGTTCATGACTCCACCATAAGAAAGAGACTGGGCAAAAATGGCCTGCATGGCAGATTTCCAAGGCGCAAACCACTTTTAAGCAAAAAGAACATTAAGGCTTGTCTCAATTTTGCTAAAAAACATCTCAATGATTGCCAAGACTTTTGGGAAAATACCTTGTGGACCGACGAGACAAAAGTTGAACTTTTTGGAAGGTGTGCGTCCCGTTACATCTGGCGTAAAAGTAACACAGCATTTCAGAAAAAGAACATCATACCAACAGTAAAATATGGTGGTGGTAGTGTGATGGTCTGGGGTTGTTTTGCTGCTTCAGGACCTGGAAGACTTGCTGTGATAGATGGAACCATGAATTCTACTGTCTACCAAAAAATCCTGAAGGAGAATGTCCGGCCATCTGTTCGTCAACTCAAGCTGAAGCGATCTTGGGTGCTGCAGTAGGACAATGACCCAAAACACACCAGCAAATCCACCTCTGAATGGCTGAAGAAAAACAAAATGAAGACTTTGGAGTGGCCTAGTCAAAGTCCTGACCTGAATCCTATTGAGATGTTGTGGCATGACCTTAAAAAGGCGGTTCATGCTAGAAAACCCTCAAATAAAGCTGAATTACAACAATTCTGCAAAGATGAGTGGGCCAAAATTCCTCCAGAGCGCTGTAAAAGACTCGTTGCAAGTTATCGCAAACGCTTGATTGCAGTTATTGCTGCTAAGGGTGGCCCAACCAGTTATTAGGTTCAGGGGGCAATTACTTTTTCACACAGGTTTGGATTTCTTTTCTCCCTAAATAATAAAAACCCTCATTTAAAAACTGCATTTTGTGTTTACTTGTGTTATCTTTGACTAATAGTTAAATGTGTTTGATGATCAGAAACATTTTGTGTGACAAACATGCAAAAGAATAAGAAATCAGGAAGGGGGCAAATAGTTTTTCACACCACTGTATATATACACGTTAAAGCCTTTACCTCAAGCACCTGATTATTTAAAATGTGTTGCCAGTCCCGATCTAGTTAACCCTGCTGGTGGAAACACAGTAAGACCATTATTGATTTGCCTGAATGTTATTAATTGTCAACCATGTCCAACTTCCCCTTTCAATCAATATCAAATAGTTGCTTTCTGCATATCCACATGCACTCTTTTCCTCACTTTCTTCTATCTTACATTAATAATCTCTTAAACATCAATGTGTATCGGAGCTTGTGCGGCTGACCTTAGAGGAGTATTAACATGGGTGGCAGAACAGTTTTTAACCTGGAGGACATGAGTAAAAAATCAATACGCTCGATTACTAAGAACCATGTTTGTAGCAGACCCTGTGGTATTGTAAATCTTCTTTTCAGAACAATGGGATTTGCTTGGCACTTTGTGGATAAATAAATAGATTTAACAAGCCTGCCGGAACCTGTGCAGTCTAAAGAAATTCTTTCTATCCTTTATTAGAATCATCTCAGGATTAAAGTGCTTAAGAATAGTTTTTGTTTCCATCTGAAAAAAGAATTCAGTTATGTCTCATGCTGGTGTTAAGAGAGTTCCCATATTTATCTTTGGACACAAATGCGTTGTAGAAACGGGGAATTTAGTTAGAAATCTCTGTGATGGTATTTCATATAATCAAAACTTGATCTAGTAATAAACTATATCAAATTAAGAGCAATTGGTTTGTGTTTAATGTATAATCATTCTGAGAAACTCTTGTGCGGTTAGCCCATTTGTGCCAGCGCAGGGAGGGCTGCTCTGTGTGTATATTCATTCAGCAAAGTACAGCATTGATATTTATACTGATACTAAACAGAGCAAATACATGTGAGGCCTAGAAAAGAGATGGACAAAGAAATCTAGTGACAAAATAATATATGTTAGTGGCTATTTACTATGTTAATAGCAGCCAGAACTGTTTTGATTCAGTGATTGCACCAAGTGGATTATTTTGGAGGCTGGATTAATAAAGGGACTGATGGAATGGAGGCTCCAGGCTTATGTGCAAAATCAGACTAAACAGATTGTTTTCAAATTTTACTGAAATGCCCTTTGGGAAATCTTTGACCTGATCTTTAATTTCATTATCTATTTTGCTGCTGCTAACATTATTGCCATTTTAATACTAAATCAAATATTTACTCATACAAGAAACCCACTGCAGCATGGCTCCACAAAGCTATGTAGTGTATTGTATGCTGTATTCTATACTGGTCAGGGGTCTACACACTTGTCTCATGGTCATTCTGTGCTCAACCTACTGTCCTTTCTTTTAGTTCTTCTTACGTACAAATTCATAATATAAATTCAACGATCATGTTCCTCAGCTTCTCATGGACTAGCTGAAGTCCTTGAGACTAGCTAAGCCAATGGAATACAATTTAAAAAGTGTTTAAATAAGTTGTCTGTCTTCATGGAAATGACTTAGATAGAGGCTAATGGCATATTGAAAACCTGAGATTTTGTATTTTATTTTCAAAGTACTGTATAGCTACTAAAACAAACTCCCATCAACCTCTGGGACAACTAGAGAGCAACATACATTATGCTCAGATTTTTGCTTCTAACTACAGTATGGCTCAAATGACATCAACACAAGGGTATGTGACAGTATGCACAAAGTGTGCTGAAAGTATATTGCAATAATTAACTTTGCAGCCTTAACTTCCTATTTCCATCCAAATTACTGGTTATTTACAGAAATGCTGTGGAAAGGTTGATTACTGCAGTTACTTTCTGCTGATATCACAGACTTGAGAGAATATGTGCAAACAATATGAATAAAGCATGAGTTGACTAAATCATTTAGACTAATAATATACTATGTTAAAGTGGCAGCCAATCTAGTAACAGAAATGCCATTAAAAAGTAGCGCTTGTCTTGTTTATAATAGCAACCGTAAACATCAAGATATAAATCAAATGGGCCATAGCCCAAAGTCTCCTGGCTGCAGTAGATTTAATTAAAAGCAGTACAATTTGTTTTAGCAAATGCTGTGTAAATTGTTTTGTTTAAGTTGTGCTCCTGGGAGGTTTTGATAAATTCCTAGTGGCTGGCTAACATTTCAACGCACATTATTTATCACATTCGTTTTTTTATTATAATCCTGGCTTTATGTTATTAGAAGTGAACTATTATTTTACTAAAAGGAACAAAATAACTCTAGGCATTATACTCTTCCATTTCTTTAGAAGACATTTATGGGTCACAGTGCTACATATTTATTTATAAAATCATTTTGTGAATATTCGAAGCTCAATATTTTCGGAGTATTTGTCACAATACAGTGGCTGGTGAGTAAACTTTAATTAAGATCCCGTAATAGTATTTTCATTTCCTTCAATGCAGCATTTGTTGTTTAGATCACTGCCTTTTATTTAAAGCAGGGCAAAGCAGGACAATACCAATACAAAACACTCCCAGGGCTCCCAAAATACACCCAGTGCTCATCACAATGGAGATAATATATCTGTATTGATGTCACTACTAATGCAGAGTGCTACATTTTAGAGATAATTCTGCTATACAGTTATTGACCAGGACTATGAGGCAGATTTAGTAAAGGGTGAAGTAGCTAACGCTAGCGACTTTTCGCCAGAAATCACATCTGCAGGGACATCGGCAATTCACTAACAGACGTAGACAACAATTCGCTAGCGAAAGAGACCATCGCTAGTGTTCATTTGCTCTCTTTTGCAAATTCAATAAAGTGCGAATTTTACTGAACGTTGCCTCTTTCGCTAGAGTTGACTTTGCCACCTCAAACCAGACGAACTGCTAAAATGAAGCTAGATCTTTCTCAATCTTATGTCACTTACATCATATCATGTCTGCCGAAAATGCATTAAAATTGAAAAAACGCTGGCGACTTTTCCTTTTTTTAAGCGGGATTGCCTGCAAAAGTCCTAACTTGAACTTTTATGGGTTAACATTTTTCCCCAGACATTTGAGGGCCATGGACCCAGTGGACTCCTGTCTAGGGCATTATATGATCTCTCTTGACTTAAGTCAGGTTTCTTGTACGGTTGTAATAAAAAGTGGCCACTTCAAGCATTTGCACCAACATCTCTAATAAAGACATCCATACAACTTTGTACCCGCCCTATTCAAATTGACCTAAGAATAGGATAACTAGCGACTTTTCGGTAGGCACAAACGAACACTAGCGAATCTTCTCTATGAAATTCTTGCACTGAAGAATCTCTAGTGAAAAGTCGCCAGCATTCGGCGTCCAGGACGCATCTGGTGAAGTGATGCGAAGTCGCTGGTGACAATTAGTAAATCTGCCCCTATGTCTTTTGTATTGTAATTCTTGTAAAAATTGTTGTTGGATATATCTTGACAATTTAGAAAATAAAGAAATAGTATAAGTCTCTTCTGCTGTGTATTGAGTTCTGTTTCGAAGAGTGTTCATAATTTAGAGTTATGTTTATTCAGAGCTATTAACCATGATTATGTACAGAAATGTTGTACCGAAATGTACACAGATTATGCATATGGGTATGCAAATAATGTCAGTGGTCTGAATATAACTGACCATAGCTGTAAATAACAAACCAAGTATTTATTGTAAACTGCCTTATGTGCCCCACTTTTAAAAAATATACTTCCTAATGATTTCTGTAAATTGATTTTGCTTATTTTAATGTTTTCCCCCTAGAATATCTCACAGTTGCCCTGTGGAAGAGCACTGTATGCCTATGAAGGCAAGGAACCAGGAGATCTAAAATTTAATAAGGGTGATATAATCATTTTACGAAGAAAAGTGGATGAGAACTGGTATCATGGAGAGCTGAATGGAAATCGAGGCTTCTTTCCAGCAAGCTACATCCAGTGCATAAAACCACTGACTCAACCGCCACCACAAGGAAAAGCACTTTATGACTTTGAAATCAAGGATAAAAATCAAGATAAGGATTGCTTAACATTTACGAAGGTAAAAAAAACCCCCATATTTTAATAATGGACAAGCATTTGTTGAGTGTATTAATGATAAAAAGAAATGATATGCATGTCTCCCCTAGCTATCTCTTTATTTATCTTTGCTTTGAAGTTGAAATTTAAGTCCATGAGTCAACAGTCTACATTGACAAGTTACTACACACCATCACTGGACCACTGAGTCATAGCTTAACCCTGCTCAACACACGCTGGGGCTTATGTATCAACACTGAGCAAATTTGCCCGTGCCCATAGCAACCAACCAGTGCGTTGCTTTTTTTCAGGCAGCTGCAGGTAGAACAATGAATGCAACAATTTGATTGGTTGCCATGGGTAACTACCCACTTGCAATTTTGGCCATTATTGATAAATGACCCCCTCATGTTGTGTTATTATTATCCTTTATCTATATAACGCTACCCTATGGGGTACCGTATAAACTTGAGTATAAGCCAAGGTACCTAATTTTACCTACAATAACTTGTAAAACTTATTGACTCGAGTATAAGCCTAGGGGTGAGAAATGCATTTTAGGACATCTTCAGCAGAACACACGCTCCTGCGTGCACTCTGCTAGGGAAGAACTGGCCTCTTACTGATCTGAAGAGGCTGCAGTCACAGCTCTGTGCTGCCCACACTTGCTGTTGTAAGGGTATACATTACATACACATACATACATTACATACACATACATACAAACATACAGCAAGGGTCAGGCCAATGCTGCACCATGCTAGCGTTTCCTGGTTTTCTGTTGGCTTCCTCCCTCTCCTTCTCACCCCCAAGGGCTCTGGTGTAAATGAGGGTGCTGCTGCTATGGACTGGGCTTTGGACCGCCTGTGCAAGTGAGAGAGCCAGCCTCCTATGGACAGGAGTGTGAGCAGGCACACTGTGCAGGTGTGTGACAGGGGAACCTAGGTGCACAGGGTCAGTGCTTCCCCTTTAGTGCTCCTTTACACACAGCTGCCGGCGCACCACTTTTCTAGCAGTGCTCCAGCCTGCCCCCCTTTACTGTCACCCCAAGCCCTGCACCACCCAAGTGGGACAAGAGAAAGCAGCAGTGCAAGGAACCCCCCCCCCCATTGTGCTACAGTTTCTATTCCCCCACAACAGAGAGGACACTGAGGACACTAGTGGGGCCTCACACCCCGTTAACTCTTCCGCTGCACCCGGCGCAAGTATGTGCAATGAAAATGCGCCCGGATATTGCGGCAGTAACACGGGTGCAAACTTGGGAAACCTTTACAAGTCAGCTTGCAGTCTATTGGTTAGGCGGCGCACTCCAGAGCCCTCTTAAAACAGAATCGCTCGTTTTCAATTCAGCGTTAAAACAGATTTCCTTTATTCACACATCTTGGTACACCAAAAAACAAAGCGCCATGAGGTCTGACGCATTTCGTGTCACTGCGCTTCATCAGAGAGCTCTTTTTTTTTCAATTTTTTTTCTCATTTTAAAACTCAATTTGAGTTTGTTCTCTAAAAAAAACTTGAATGTCAGGAAGGTTGCAAACAACTTAAAATTGATCCCTGGACTTCTCCCATTGACTTAAACAGCAATTCAGCGAATAGTCAAATTTAAGTTCTTAAAGGGAGTATGATAAATCTCGAAAATTGAATTCAAATTTCTTTTAAAAAACTTGAATTTAATTTGAATAACTCCCTAGTCGAATTTGACAGTTTTGATCATAAAAAAATAGAAAATTTGAATTTTCAATTCGACACTTCGGGGCAGATTTATCAAGGGTCGAATTTCGAACTTCAAAATTCGACCATCGAATTAAAAAACTTTGAATTCAAATATCGAATTCGAAGTTTTTTCAGCAAATTTGGCAATCCTGCGGTCGAATAAAAATTGTTTGATCGAAATCGAACGATTTTAGCGTACGATCGAAGGATTTTTATTCGATGTGTAAAGACTTAGAAAAATGTTGTAGAGGGTCCCCGTAGGCTAACATAGCACTTCGGCAGGTTTAATTTGGTGAAGTATTGAAGTAGAAGTTTTTTAAAGAGACAGTACTATCAAATGGTCGAATATTCAAACGTTTTTTTACTTCAAATCGAAGTCGAAGTAAATTCGAAGTCGTAGAGTCCTATTCGATGGTCGAAGTATCCAAAAAGTTACTTCGAAATTCTAACTTTGTACTTCGTACTTCGAAAATTCACTCAAACCTTAGTAAATCTGCCCCTTCCTGTAGGAAATTATGTATTTCATAAGGTCATTTTCATTGACAAAGTAGACTTCTTCATACTGTATACTTAGGATAAAACAAGTTAAGTAGAACTATGCTGAAAATGTACTCTGACGGAAAAAGTATTCAGGATCTGAATTTGCTCCAACCCTACTTTCTATAAGAAAATACTCTCTATCTTGCAGGGCTGCACTAAATATTTTTCATACTGCATGTTTAAAGGAAAACTAAATCCTAATAATGGCTAAAAATGCCATATTTTATACTGTATACTGAACTTATTGCACCAACCTAACGTTTCAGCTTCTCAAAAGCAGCAATGATCCAGGACTTCAAACCCTTCACAGGGGGGGTCACCATCTTGGAAAGTGTCTGTGACACTCACATGCTCAGTGGGATTTAAGCAGCTGTTGAGAAGCTAAGCTTAGGGGTCATCACAAATTATCAAGCAGAAAATGGCCTGTAATATAAGCTGATGCTACACAGCCGATTATTAGATTCTGGTGCTAGTTGCACTGATTTCTGTGCTGCTGTGTAGTAATTATCTGTATTAATTATTCAGCCTTATATTGTGACATTTATTTTCTATTTGTACTGTATATTGTGAGTGGGTCCCTAAGCTCAGTAAGTGACAGCAGCACAGAACATGTGCAGTGAATCAGCAGATAAGAAGATGGGGAGCTACTGGGGCATCTTCAGAGACAAAGATCTTTACTGCTAAAGGGCTGTTGTTGACTTGGGCTGGTACAGAAGCCCAAAACATAATGTACAACATTTCTTGCCTACACCTTTAGTTAAGCTTTAGTTATGCTTTAAGAGCCAGGTAATATTACAATTATGATTGTATAAGCCCTTTAGAATAAAAATCTCTTGGAGGACAAACATCCTCCCCAGAGCTCTATAGTTTAGTTGGATTGTCTTGCATTACATTATTCTTTTTTTTACTTTTAAACATTACCATGTGAATTCTCTCCAATTTGAAAAAAATACTTCCTGATTCCAAGATGGCAATTGTACCAGTCCCTGGATCAACTTGTACTTCAAGCTCATTTCAAAACCCCTTCTACGTCTACTGTACTTCTACTGTATCTGTTAGTGCAATTACTTCTAGGATAAAATTCCACTAATTACAGTAAGTTATTAGTGGAGGGGGCACTGGTACCTAATATGATGAGCTGATTTTGTAGATACTCCGACATAAAAGATACACAACCACCAACTGTATCTTAGTACAAAAAGATGTATATTTAAAATCTTTGACTTCAGTGGGACCATTGCCATTGTATGGGTATCCTAAACAGTATTTGAAGGATGTGTGTGACCCAATTCATACTGTAAAATACTGTACATTTTTCTCCATGTTACTTCTCTTGCTACTGTTGTTGAATTTTGGTCTGCTGCACAGGGCTCTTCTTACAGACATAAAATAGCTTACACTTGCACAACAAACTCTTCATCATAATGTTACTTGTCGAACAAATGGATTTCCTTTGCTAGTTTGATGTTTCGATACACAAGTAACATGTAATTCAATATTCATACCTTTGAGGTCGTCAGGCACTTGGCATAGCAGTTAATTTTACTATTATTCTACAGCTGCAGACTGTAGTCTTTCAATCTGCCATTTAGGTAGCAGTATTTATATTATAGTTATACTTGTAGGCCAATGGAAAAATGAGAGGAATCTAGACTTCATTACTTTTAAACTAGGTCACTTGCTGGGAGACTAGTAAACTCCCACAGAGGGGGAAGATATACGGAAAACTGAACGAATACTGAAAAATTTTGGAAGCAACTCTTGCTGTGTCGTTTATAGCGTGCAGTCTTTGTGCAGTTGGCAGCCTTGCTCTGTTTATGATTATACCACAGTTGAGACAATTTGGATGCTATCACCTAGTTATTTAATACATGGTGTGTCTCTAACACCTTCTAACTGGAGCTTGTAGTGATGAAAACAGACCTTTCTACTGTGACAGCAAATGCCATACCTCCGTTCCACTGAGCAATAGCAAGCTTGGGCTGGTACACTAATGACTGCTAATCTTCAAGCTCACAGGGGAAGAGTTAAAGTAGCTTTGTCTTCCCCAAGAGACCCTTTGACATTGATACTGGCATGTGTTACAAAAATATGCCAGAAATCTATATAAATACTTTAGAATCCAAGCCTGTTTCAGCAATGCAAGTAAGAGTGCCTATGAGAACAATGTTATACTTCGCTTATTATCATTATGCCCTCTGGCTATACAAAATATATCCTCAAACAGCAGCTATCTCTGGTAGATTTTCTTCTGAAGACTCATCGACAAGGGACCACAGAAAGGGATTATCAGTGTAACTGCTACTGAGCAAAACTTGCCGGTTTGTGGTTGCACCCTCCTGTTCAGCCCTTTAATGACAGGCTGCAGACATGTATAGTGTAGACTGACAACACGCAAACAGGCAATACTTCAGTTCCTACCATTTTATGGCAAATCCTCTCTGTATTTTTCATTTTGCATATTATCAAATAATAATCCAAAATTATATTTGGGGCAATTTAAATAAACAAAATAAGCTTTGAACTCTTAAGTAGAGCATGCACCGTAAATATTAATAAATATGCACAAACTAATACCCTCATAAAGTAGTATGCAAAAATTCTCTTTAGTGTATATTAGTATTACTCAAAAACGGGTATTGCCTTTTGAAACTGCATTGGCACTTGTAACCTCATTGGCTAAATTGACATTGGATGAATGGTATTTTCTTATTATCATAGTATATAGTGGTGCTGTAGCATATTTAGTTTACTTACAGTGGAAGAAGGCATCATGGAAGCTTCTGGCAAATCATACCCATTCCCCAACAGAAAACAGTAGTATGAAACCATCATGTACATGGATAGTGAACTGACCAAAGCACAGGGCCTTAGAATGGTAATTTATCCCTGCTTTTCTGATTTACTTAAAGTAACTATATACCACAAGGTATTATACTCATTTTAATCTTGTTTATTAATGAAAAGGTCCCTAACAGCAAATTGCAGCAATTCTGTCATTCTTGTTGCTCAAATTCTATATTCTTTGTGTTTATGACTTTAATACTAATATTTTTACTAGCCTGTTTATGATACCTACTCAATATAAAGTGGCCATTTTCTTGTAGGATGAAATTTTGACTGTGATAAGACGTGTCGATGACAACTGGGCTGAAGGAATGTTAGGAGACAAGATTGGTATTTTCCCCATCCTGTACGTGGAGGTAAGTGGGCTGCACAAAATCATTTAACCTGGTAAACATTAGGCTGATTATTGTTAAGCACAGACAGAAGATAATTCAGAACTATAAGTTGAGTTTTGGGTTTGAACGACTTGAATAGCAATTGAAAAAGCAGTTTCAGCAAACCAATATCATCCTGAAACAAGACTACAGCCAAGAATACTGCCAATCATCAATTATTATTGAACAGACTTCGGATTGGAAAATGAAAACAAATGCTGTACTCTTTGCTATTGGGAACTGCGTCTGTGTTTGTAAATTATACCTTATAAATGAGTTTTAAGGGCTTGTCTACAAGTTTACTGTAACATACCGATGGAACATTGAAAGCTTCCATATTGCTAATAGTGTGTTTAGTTAATTGTGGTCAAACATATTGGTATAGTGTTTTGTAACTGCAAAATACTCTTTATCCTCACTGGTAAACATATCAAAATGTGATGGTCAAACAGTGAAAGCATTTTTGCAAAGCTATGGGGTTACCTGCTAAAAGTACCTGTGGCAATTCGTAAGAGTGCAGGGCAGGGTGAAGAGCGCCATGTTTTTTTTTATATACATTTGCACCCAGCCCTGCACTATTCAGAATTGCTGTATGCTATTGGTGGCCAGGCCCGGGAGCTCTGCCCAGTTCACTTGCAGTTTCTTGCAACGGCGGTGGCTGGAGTGAGGTAGGCGCCCGCCGCTTTATTCTGACCCTTCAGTCATTGGTTCCAGTATTTTGCCACAGAACCCTCCCAACCGCAAACCGCTCATGCCCCGCCACAGCAGCAAGGATCCCCCAGCATCCCCAATGGGAACCTCCCCCCAGTACTTTCAGCACTGTATTTGGAAAGGCATTTAGACATCCTGTTACATTGCAATACAGAGCCCGTAACTGTGTTGTGCCTGCTCTCAATGGCCTCTGCAATGGATTTGTAAGTGTGATGTGCAGAGGGCAGATAGGCCCCTGTTGCAAGTGCTTTGAAAATGAGCACAAAGGGGCATAATTATTTGCCCCTTTATGTATCCCCTTTTTGTTGGAAGTGCAATATGCTATTTGTAATATAATCAATATTGACATCATAGTTTTCCTTGTTGCGAAAAGACACAGGCATGGTTGAACGGTCATGGTCAATTTTGTATGAATCAATATGGTAAATACTTCAATTAAGATGTGTAACAGCGATGTTACAGCTCATTAAACAAAGGGTCCACATTTTCGGAGAGATGCCTGATTCAGTTTATTGGAATGCAAGATAAAATATACAGTATGACTTGCAGTACCACTGCTGACCCGTTTAGAAATTAGGCAAATATTTTTTATATGCTGCAAAAAGAACAGCACTACCAGCTGTGGTTTGTGCAAATGTAGGCTGCAGAAAAACAGCTGGTGTGGAATTGAAACAACCTTTGAATTAAACATATCTGAAAATGTGTATTTATCTTTATTAAAATTGTTAAAAATCTATCCTTATAAAGCTAGAAAAATATGAATATTGTATAAATGCATCCATTCACAAACCCCACGCCATTTTACCAGTTCAGCTGGGTATTTAGTACTCTTTTGTTACCATATGATTGCCTCTGAGCTTTAATTTAATGAAGAACTGAACAATAGCCTTTCAGAAGCAAGTCTTCATTAATGAAGCATTTGTTAGTTAATTGCTTGAAGTAAAAGTGAAGCAATTAGCACTCCATACACTAAGCTCATAAAATGAGTTTCTTCACAAAGCAGTAGCTCTGTGTGCTCTGTAAAATGACCGAGACACAAGAAAGAAACAAACAAGTTGCCATTGGTAATTAGCTTGGCTGTCAGGAGCTATACCTCAGTAACATTTGGAGGGCTGCACTTTGCCCATTAGCATTATGTGTTTAGATGTACAGTAGTTTGGCGATTGATTTATTAGGGTGGTTCTCCACTAACCTGGATTCTAAGCACTCAGATATTTCACATTTTATCAGAACATACTGATGGCTTCTGTCTTTGTTGGGCCATACACGGGCACAGTTTCCCTCCTAGCCAATTTGGAGAAACCGCACACCTCACAAACCTGAGCAGAGCTTCCTGGTGCTCGGCTGTAGGGGAATCGGCAACCACCCAGCCAAGGTATGTGGAAAGATCACTGGCACACAGGAGTTTGTTCAGCAGGGCAAGCCCTTGCAATTTTAATAATGCAGTGCAACGTTTCGGGCATGCCCCTTTGTCAAGCCCTGCTGAACAAACTCCTGTGTGCCGGTGATCTTTCCACGTACAGTTTCCCTTCTCCAGACTCTGCTACACATGATGATACATAATTGCAACTGGTTATTTGTATGTTAAGTTTGGGAGCCAGTTCTTGTGACATTTCCTTAATTTAGCCAATTTTATTATTACTGATTGACTTATTACCTTTTCCTCCTAATTGTTACTGTGCCTTTTCTCTTTCTCTCCCCTTTTCTGCAAGCCCTTTCTCCTACACAAACCCATACAATTCCACCTTTGTCATGTTCTCACTCTCCTTTACTTACCACAGTGACTTTCTGCTTGCATCTCTTTCATTTTTTAGCTTGGATGCTTTTCCTCTCTAACACTTCGCTCCCAACACTTTCTTCCGTCACCACTTTCTATCCTGGTTTCATTGCTGCTACATCACTTTCAACTTTGGCATCTCTTTCCTCAACTCCGCTCTTCACCATCATTTTCTTACTCCTGCATGTATGTCTTCTAGCATGGATTCCAATATCCCACTTAACTAACGTTGTTCCAGGTTAAAGGGGTTGTTCACCTTTGAGCTACTTTTTTTTTAGAATAATTTAAAGAGTTAAATTCTGAGACAATTTGCAATAGGTTTTCATTTTTTATTATTTGTAGTTTTTGAGTTAAGTTTTTTATTCAGCGGTTCTCCAGTTTGCAGTTTTAACAATCTGGTTGCTAGGGTCCAAATTACCCTAGCAATAAGACTGGATAAGAGACTGGAATATGAATAGGAGAGGGCCTGATTATAAACATGAAAAAAAAAACAATAACAATAATTACTGTATGTACAGAGCAATTGTTTTTTAGATGGGGCCAGTGACCCCCATTTGCTAGCTGGAAAGAGTCAGAAGAAGATTGCAAATAATCTAAGCAACTATAAAAAAAAATAAAATAATGAAGACCAATAGAAAAGTTGCTTAGAGTTAGCCATTCTATAACAGGGGGGAATGTAATTAAAAGTCACAGGCATCTTTGTGAATGTTTAGCACTGCTCGCTATATAAAATGAGTAGCTGACGAATATTATAATGTTTGCAAGCATCTTTAGGTTAACTTAAAGGTGATCAACCCCTTTAAAGTTTTAACTCAATCCAGTTTCTCTGTTGCCATTCTCCAATTTCCCTCTCAGGTGCTCTTCTTTTCTACTCCTTATTGCCTGCCTTCCTTACCTACTGTATCTACTATTTCATTCTCCAGAACCTATCCCAATTATATTCATCCTCTTTCTCCATTTATTGTCTTTTTCCTCTCCCCCTTTCCCCCCTTTATAATAGCACAACACCTTCAGTACTTCCTTGTGTATGCAATTGTATTTCCCTTCTGTAGTTGCATGTCACGTCCAACAGGATGCAAGTAAATCCTGACACCTCACCCAATTTTTAACACCGTTGACATAGATTGGCTACCGTTGACATAGTCAGGGCTATTTAATATGTAATTGTGTTTCAGTTTTCAGCAAGCTACTGTACATTGCAATCGTACCCTAACAAACTTGTAACAGCTGCAGCTGCGCATATAATTGAATCTTACCTAATAAAAAGTCTCTTTTGTAATGTAATCGTTTCCCAAATGCTGGATAATTTAATTTTGCGTTGCTGTGAACATTTCTTGCCTTTTAATGCCTGTTCAATATAGAATTGAAAAAAAATATTGTTTTGCTTGTTTTTTCTTTTTATGTTTTTTAGAGCATGCTTAATTAAAAAAATCACTGCCTGTAACTCAAAACATAGTCTATGACGTTGTTCTATTACAGTCTATGAAGAAGCAAAAAAGATGAACAGGGGGTAATGCAATTGACAAAGCTTTCAATTCTCTCTTTCAACTGAAATTACCATGACAAAATGGTGAACGTTTGATTTTAAGAACGACTCAACAGAAATTGTTACCACCTATTGTTCTGTGGCTCAGGCTACCCTACAACTTGCAGAGTATTTCTGGCTATCTTGAGGCTTAAAACAAGTGGACTGGATGTCAGCTGGAAAGTTTTACTATGAGCAACAAGGTTTCTCTTTTACTGGAGGTGGATTTTTGAAGCAGGTGTACCTGTAGCTACTGCCTGCAAACATGTATCATATATTTAATGTCTTTGAAAATTGTCTGTATTTCATATTATTCGTGTATTTGTTTGGGACTTTTCTAAAGCTTAGGGGCATGTTTACTATCATTGGAGATAAATATATCCAGAGATATCTGGAGATGTTGCCCATGGTAACCAATCAACAATTAGATTTAAACCTACAAATTCGAAAACAAAAGCAAAGATCTCAGTTGCTATGGAAAGATATTTATCTCCAATGTTAATCAACATGCCCCTTAGTTTTGTATTATTTCTAAGTGCCTGGCACATGCTTCTTCCAGAATGAGCTTCAGAAAAGGGAATGTTGTCTTAACTTCATCTCCATGCACTTCGGTTAGGGGAGGTTGTGAAAGTGATAACACAGTTAATGAAAGAAATAGTTTTTGTTTCCCTGTTGACATATTGATGAGAATAACTTAATATTTGTAGAGCTTTCTCTTCTACTCTCAACCCTGCCTAAATGTGGAGCGAGTCAAAATGATCTGCAGTTGTACTGAACAGAGGCAATACTAGTTTTTTAACAGATAAACAAAATATACTTATACGTGATATGTGAGTCTGTATATACAGACATTCCCAATAAAGCCAGTTTTATATAAAATCCACATCCTACATGACTAGCTCCATTTTGTAGTCTGCGCTGGCTTCTGGCTTTGAAACTAGTGTAAGGAATTCAAATGGATAAATTGGCACCTTGCACAGATTTAAAAGCACGGCAAGATATATAATACAGAACCATGCTTTATACAGAAGTTAATATCCTGGCTGTTTTGTATTGACTGTTAATGTAAGGTCAGTAGATGGCACTGTTACATGTTAAACGTAGTTGTTAATTGTTTCCCTAGCATCTGCCTCTCTATCTGTTCCTTCCTCCAAACTTGTTGGCAGTTCCGCCATGTTTTATCCTGAGTAAAAGTTGTTCTACAACCAGCTGCTGTGAACCTCTTCTGTACTAATACAGAGTCCAGAATTTAATACTGGCGGTGAATTCCATGATGTGCCCTTGCCATGTCCCCTGACTTACCAGTTTATGTTCATACCCCAGCTCTGCCCATTGATAGTCAGAACTAACTGTAAGGAAAGAAGTTATCAAACTAAAAATTTTTTAAAGCATACCAATGTATCAGCTCTTCAAAAATGAATAAACTGCTTTGAGAAGTCAAATTTAGTTCTTGCCCATGGGTGTTAAAGTTCTGAACTTACTCTAACTCTACTGAATGGCAAATGATGTTCAATTTTATGTAGTGCTCTTCTTTGGGTTCATTCCAAGATTTTTAAAAACAATAATTATCTATGCTATAAATTGTTAGTAGCAAAAGGACCTGTGATTAGGAATTGCCTGTTAAACCAGCCCCCATGATTTTTATTTCAGAAAAATCACATACTTCTATAAGTGTTGTTCATCGCCTGCTTATTTCTAGATGTATATAACAGCTGGAAAAAATACACAAAATTACATAACTAATAGAGCTATGTAGCAATGCAAAGATTTATCATTATCCGCAGACTATAGCAACAAATCATTTTTTTAAAGAGATAAAAAATCTAACAGATATCATGACTCTTATTCCAGGCTTCTATTTTATTTATATAACAGATACCAATTATTTCCAGGCTTAGGAAATGAAATGTTCTTAGGGTTTATTTTGCCTTTCATACTTTTTCTCTTTAGACTGCTAAGGTGAAGATGTCTCAAGAGCAGCCCTGTGGGACCAACAGTTATTTAAGATGTAGAAAGCATGCTAACTATCAGCATGCACTCTTGGCTGTGTATCTGATGTTTAAAATCCCTGTGTGTTGCAATATAATAAGACGCAACACATTTTTGAGAAATAAATAGGATTACAAATCATTAGATGAAGCATAGCTTTAAAGTACTTGAGCTGGAGGTATGCGATATGTCTTATCTTCATAGGCTTGTGTTACTGACAACTATATCAGTTCTGATTTAGTACTATTTAATGGATGCCTAATACCATATTAAAGAACTGTATCTACTAAAATATACATGTTAAGTTTTCATATCATTATGAAAATACTGCCTCATTTCTAGAATATTTTGGCCCAGATTCAGGGAGAAAAAGGTTTATCACTTGAAAAGCCATGCGCGAGTTTCAATTTGAGAGGCTATTCAATTCAGAAAAACTTATCACATGGTTTATCGCATGAAAAGTTCTACTGAAATCCATGGGAAAAAAGTGGAATTGAATTTGGGAAAAAGTTTTTCTTCCTGGATTGAATCTTGTCTGAGTTTTCATGTGATAAACCAGGGGAGCCCAAAAGGTAGATCAGGATATACCAGTAGACCGTGTCGGACTGGGATGCCAGGGGCCCACTAGAAGATTTTAGGCTGTGGGCCCACTTTCCAAACTATTATACCTCCTCTCCACACTCCTCGCTTTATTCTCCTAGTCTCTTTTCTCTACATACTATTCTCCCATTATTAAGCCTCTTTGTTCCCATAAAGAAATAGGGAATGACGATGAAATAGGCCAAATGTTTAAAAGGAAGAGGGCCCAATGACATCTGGGCCCACCGGGAGTTTTCCTGGTATCCCGGTGGGCCAGTCTGACACTGCCAGTAGACCTTTAGCTGGTGATCAGTAGATCTCAAGACACTGTCAACAAACAGTTTGTTTAAATTACCCTCCTGTTTCATGTTTTTCATTTAGATATTTAAGTTAAGGTTACATAAGAAATAGTTGTTTGTTAGCAATATACATTTTCTATACATTTTCTCATAAATCAATTAAGTAATATTTTCCACAGAACAGAATTGTAACAATGCTTTATGGATGGAGATCCTAATAGGATGTCATCACTAAAAGTAGACCTTGCATTAGTAAGCTATGGGCACTCCTGTGAAACCAGAAACTTTTTCTCACTAAACTGAATCTGCCCCTTTTTTTTACATGGTCGATTTTTGGTGGGCTTTGTGGCCCAAGACATGTGTTTTCTTTCTTTCCTATTAATCATGTTTGTAAGTATTTTCCTAGACAGGTGTCTACCAATGCAAGCACAGACCTGACTATAATTTCTTAGATTTTAATGAAGCAATATTAGAAGTGGTTGTCACAACTCCAGCAGGGCCACAATATGTGGAAAAGGTCATGGTTTTAGATATTTCGCTCTTGGGAATGATGTACTATGACACTAGTTAATAGTAGTTTATAATTTAAAAGGTAGCCATAGACACTCCTGCACTGCACACTTCTGAGTTTCATAAGCCTCAGGATCCACAAATATAAGAAAAAGTTGAAGCAGCAGCAACATTAAAAATACATTTATTTAGTCCATTAAAAACAGACCATATCTAGACCAACATCTTACGCATTTTGGGGGGTAGGCACCACACCGTGCTCCATAAAAGAAACAGCACCGTATGCCTATGATTAAAGGGATACTGTCATGGGGAAAAAATTTTTTTTCAAAATGAATCAGTTAATAGTGCTGCTCCAGCAGAATTCTGCACTGAAATCCATTTCTCAAAAGAGCAAACAGATTTTTTTATATTCAATTTTGAAATCTGACATGGGGCTAGACATATTGTCAATTTCCCAGCTGCCCCTGGTCAAAAAAAAATTTCCCATGACAGTATCCCTTTAAATACGGCAACACGTATGGGGTTGGTCTAGAGACAGTCAGTTTTTTAATGGACTAATAAACTTATTTATGTATGGAGCATGATATTGCTGCTTCAACTTTTTCTTGTATTTATTTGTCCATTTTGCTTGCTATGCAACTTCTTGACTACAGAGGAACAGATAAAATGACATAGGAATTTGCCCATGTATAGCCAGCTTTTCTGTTTTATGGGAAGGTTTCCCTTTATCTGTTTTAGTACTTCATTTCTCTCCTATGCACTGCATAAATATTGCCCAGATGGTTCATTACAATACACACAAACATTCAATTTGTCACTATTTCATTTTTTTATGATTTGGATCTCCATAATATAAAAATGGAATGTCTCCAGCCTTGGTAATGGTTCACAGATCAGTGAGTGTATATGTTATATTACATCTCTTAAAACTGTGGGGAAAGGTCAATCTGGCATTCAGTGTAACAGCATTTCTGCCATTTCATGTTGTTTTTGCTGTTACTGAATTTTTTGCAAAGAAAAAAAATATGAATATACTTTGAGCTGCCTGTTTCAGAATAATTGGTTTAGTGATATATATTCAGCCGATGCAATTGTTCTGCAGAGATGAAGTACTATTTTGGCATTTACCTCGGTTTTCCGAACTGTTATATTTCTGTTGTTTTTGCATTTTCAGCCAGACAGATAATAAAAATATCATCTGAATGTACTTTTGCATGTATGAATAATAAACAGTGTTTTGTTTGATTAGCAAAAAAAAATGGGACAGAGAACTTGCTATATCATTATGAAGTTTCTGTGAATTTGTGTTGTTCTAGCGTGAAGCATTCCTTCATTCCCATGGTAGAGATGAAACAATTGGCAGCTTTAGAAATGCGCAGGAGTTGACTTCGTAGAAGATTTGATTGAATACAACGTGGCAACAAAAAATGATTAAAAGAATGAGCAAAATGGTTGCAAAGAGTTATATCACAATAATAATGGGCATGATATTTAATGGCGTGAAAAGAGATTAGATTAAAGCTTTGTTATATATAATTAGATCGTTAACAAGGATGAAAAGGATAATAACAGCATCTAGTGCAGCTTGCTATATTTCTGATTATCTTAATGCTAACCCAGAGAAAAACAAATTAAAGCAAAGAGCATGGCAATAAGTATTAAAATCTTTTTCTGATTTTAGTTCTGAACTGGTTCCTAAAAACACAAACAACTAAAGCAAAGAGTATTAAATCTATCTCCGGTTTTATTTCTGAACTGGTTTCTCTTTTCAGATACTAAGTCTATCCCACATTTCCATATTGCTGCAACCAATTTATAAGTACCAATTGTAAGTCAAAATATCAAAAGTAGCGGGAAGAGCATCACATGCAGTGTTCTGCTGCAAAATCTGTGTTCTCATAACACATTTCAAGTCCTAAGTGAATAACCATAATCTTGATCAGTCTTAAAGAGTGAAAGGAAAAAAAGGAAATGCCTAGTGTAAACCCAGAATCCTTATACACGGCCACTGATTATGGTTTGGAAGACTAGATATTTTTCTCTAGCCATAGTCCATGGATTAGTCTAAAAGTTCCATCACATGTTTAAAGTCCCTTCACTATTAGGGGGTTATTTATTAGAATCCAAATGTTAAAATCTCTAAAAATCGAGTTTATTTCACTAGAAAATTCGACCTTTTAGAGAAAAAATAGATTTTTTGAGGTTTATCAGAAAATCCGCCATCTCAGACCTGTAGAAGGTCCTGTATAAGTCAATGGGGCAAATTTACTAAAGGGCGAAATTCACCAGCGTGACGTCATTTTGCCACTTTGCCGATTTACTAACTGGTGCTGGCGTAAATTCGCTAGCGAAGTTGACCTACTCTTGCGGTACTTCGCACCCTTACGCCAGGCGAAGTTGCGAAGGGACGTAACAACGCTAATGCACTAACTTGCGGATTTTCACTAACTTGCGCTAGACTTTACTTAGCCACCTCAGACCAGGCGAAGTGCTATAGAGTAGCTAGGGATGGTTCCCAAAAAAACTCTAGCATCTTTTACTTTTTATAGAGTGATAGGCTGAAAAAGATCAAATTTTTTTTAGGGTACCCTCCTTCCCCCCTACATTTAATAACATATGGCACCTAAACTATACTGTGGGCACATGTGTAGGGCATAAGAATACATTTATTAAGGTTCCCTGGCCTTGTGTAGTGTAATGTGTTTTCTGCTGCATATATGGCCATTGTACTTTAACTGCACGCCGTATGCAAATTTCTGATCGCTAGCGTAACTTCAAACCGATGATTGTAACATCACTAGCGCAATTTGCAACGATCGGTAACTTGTGCGCAATTTCAGATCTTCGTGAATTTGCGCATCCCTGGCAAATCTATGCCTGGCGAATTGCGGCGAAGCCAACGCTGGTGAAACTTCGAAGGTAAGTAAATTGCCCCAATGGGAGAGGCACCTATCTCAATTTTAAGTTTTAATTGTCTGCGCTGGGTTTAGCCTGGAAAAAGACAGAAAAATTAGAGCAATTCAGGTTTTTGCTAGATTTTAACGAGTCTTAACGTGATCCGATTAAATCGAGTTTTATTCTTAATAAATAAGCTAAACTCTGCATCAGAGTTTGGTCATAGATTTTTAAAATAAAATATAATAAATTCAGATTTTAGTAAATAACCACCTTAATGTCTGGATAAATCACTGTATCTGTAGTGTAAAAGTATAGTCAGTACCCAAAACAGGGTCGCATCCATCAAAGCAAAAATTGTAATGACTAACACTCACCAATAGTGGAATAAGAAGGACAGGACACATTGCAGGGGACACAGAAGAAGTATCCAGGCATTTGCAAGATGTCATAATGTGCAGAAAACTGTTATAAATGCATGGGAAAATTTATTTTTATATTTTTAATATATTTCTTACTTGTTCACAACATTTTTGAGCACAATATATGTAGGGACAATCATTCCTTTTCCCTTAAAGGAAAACTATACCACCAAAATGAATACTTAAGCAACAGATAGTTTATATCATATTAAGTGGCATATTAAAGAATCTCACCAAACTGGAATATATATTTAAGTAAATATTGCCCTTTTACATCTCTTGCCTTGAGCCACCATTTTGTGATGGTCTGTGTGCTGCCTCAGAGATCACCTGACCAGAAATACTACAACTGTAACTGTAACAGGAAGAAGTGTGGAAGCAAAAGACACAACTCTGTCTGTTAATTGGCTCATGTGACCTAACATGTATGGTTTGTTGGTATGTTTGTGAGTACAGTGAATCCTACGATCCCAGGGGGCGGCCCTTATTTTTTAAAATGGCAATTTTCTATTTATGATTACCCAATGGCACATACTACTAGAAAAGTGTTTTATTATGAAAATGGTTTATTTACATGAAGCAGGGTTTTACATATGAGCTGTTTTATGCAATAGAGACCTACATTGTTTGGGGGTATAGTTTTCCTTTAATCTCTTCTGTCTTAAAACCCCCCAAAAATAATGCCTTGTAAAACCTACAGGTCTCTTGTAGTCATTATAAATGTCTCATGCTCTCAGAAATGTAGCAGTTTCATATAGTGCTATACCAAAGGTGATAGAGTCCTTGCATATTAGCTGTCTTCTTCTGCCTACGACAATCTATCTAGTTATTTGTGTAACCTTGGATTCATGCCATCAGGGACTGGAGCTTTGCCTACTATTGTTTTATCCAAAATGATTTTTCCTCCTTTGTCTGACAAACAAGGGCTTACTTGATGAAGATTCTTTTTATTTTTTTGATGACAAAGGATTTCTAAATTCTTACACATATATACTGAGGAAGAAAAAGAGAAACATCAAATTCTTCTCTCATAACAAGATGTAATACAAATAATGAAAATGTTATGAAAATTTGAACTTCGGAACACAGAAGGTTTTCCAGCAGATTTTATCATAGGTATTAACACATTTTTTGTGACAGTTAGGGAAGTGTTTTAACAAACTTTTAATATGTCATTTTGTCGGCACTGAATCAGTTTTTTTTAACAGAGAAATGGTAGGAGTGCAGATCCTTGCAGAATCCGAAAGATCTAGAAAAAGGAATGGACATAAAAGTAATATTTTGTTTTGATGCCATTCAGTAAATGACAGACACTCTTTCTTGTACAGTACATAAAGAATAAGGAATAATGTGCCCATTATCATTTAGGGGGTTATTTACTAAAATCCCAATTTATCTAAAATTTTATTTAAAAAAAACCACAGCCAAACTCCCATGCCCAATTTTAGCTTATATATTCATAAAAAAGCTTGATTTAATCAAGAGCGGAAAAACTCAATAAAATCAAGCGAAAAATTAAATATCTTGAAAATTTGGGGCTTTTAACCCAAATTGCCTGAATTTTTATAGTCTTTTGCCTGAAAACCCTGAAAAAGTCTTTTTTGGCCTAAACCCAGCTCAGACTACGAAAACTTCAAATTGAGGTAAACAAATCTCCCATTGACTTATACAGGACCACGACAGGTCTGAGATGGCGGATTGACAGATTTGGGCTTTTTACAGCATCAGGATATAATATAATTTCATCTAAAAATTCAAGTTTTCTAGTGACTTGGATTTTTTGAGATTTCACAATTTGACCTAGTCAATACCCTCCTTAATGTCACTATAAATATGTTTTATTCTATTTTAGCTTCACGTTTAGGGCGTTATTTATAAAAGGTCTAGTTGTGTTATTCACAAAATTTTAGTTTTTGGGGTTAGTTTCAGTAAAAAAAACTCAAGATTTATTACTGTATGCCTGAAGTTGTAAAAACCTCAAAACACTCCAGCTAAAACCTGTTGAAGTCAATGGCAGAGGTCTTTGAACCATTTTGAAGATGTTTTAAGCCTTCATGATATTTGGGGTTTTTTTTGCAGATAACTTGATCATTTCGAGTATTCAACTTTTTCCCCCCTGATTGAATTCATTCGAGATTTTTACATTCAAGTTTTTTCATAAATTAGCAAACAGTCGAGTTGTGAGTTTATTTGAGGTAGAAAAAACCTCACAAACCTCACAAAATTGACCTTTGATAAAAAATCCTCTTAATGTACACATTATGGGGTCCAATTAGAAGAAAAGAGGTTCCGCCTAAATATTCGGAAGGGGTTTTTTACAGTGAGAGCTGTGAAGTTGTGGAATTCTCTCCCTGAATCAGTTGTACAGGCTGATACATTAGATAGCTTTAAGAAGGGGTTGGATAGTTTTTTAGCAAGTGAGGGAATACAGGGTTATGGGAAATAGCTCATAGTACAAGTTGATCAAGGGACTAGTCCGATTGCCATTTTGGAGTCAGGAAGGAATTTTTCCCCCTCTGAGGTAAATTGGAGAGGCTTCAGATGGTTTTTTTTTTTGCCTTCCTCTGGATCAACTGGCAGATAGGTAGTTAATAAAAAGAAATAAAAAAAAAAGTTGAATTCGATGGACATGTCTTTTTTTCAACCTTACTTACTATGTTACTATGTATTTATTTTTGAGATTTTGAATCACTATCAATTCAGCAACAGAATTACTAGATCTTCTTCTTACATTCCTTCAAACTGCCACCTCCTAAAATACAGCATGCGTCTGGGCAATGATTAAATGGGAAATTAGTAGCATCTTTCTGATTTCAGTTGAAATTATGTTGCATGATTTTCTTGCACCTGTGGCTTTTCCTGGCTTGGATAAAGGGTCCATATGGGGCTGTACAGCTTGCCATTTTGGCATTCTAATGGATCAATAGCACTCACTTATTGTCTTCCTAATTTGGGAGATCACTAATTAGATTTTACTGACAGAGTGGCAGACATCTTGGCCACCGTCAGTGAGTTAAAAAAAAGTCAAAACTTGTCTCATCTACAGTAGAGCATCTTGTGATCACTTTTGTCTAAAATTTAATGCAACATGGTATGGGCAGGAAAATGGAATCTGAAAATGTATTTGATATATATTTAACAGGAAATCTTTACTCACTTCTGCAAATGGTGACAGTATTGAAAACCATTGGTTGACTAGAAACATGCAGTGGTCAGTGGGCTCCATGGCCTGCACAAGTATTACAAGATAAATTATTCTATAACCCATTTCAGTAAATAATGTGGGACCACCAACTAGGGATGCCTACCTCACAGGCTTTCTTTTGTGGATAGCGGGTGTTGTACACCCCTACTATAAGCAGAGTGGATTGTTGAAGAAAATGAGGTTAATGGCCTTCTACAAACATCCCAGTTTTTATTCAAAGAAAAAGTATTTAAAATACAAAAATAAATACTGTAAATATCAATATTTATAGTTCACATTGCCAATATAACAATGATGTATTATTTTTGATGCTGGTTTTATTATAGAAACACAAGACTTTAGTAAAAAAATACACTGTATTGCTTGTGAGTCCACTTTACGAATATTTTGTTTCATCTGATTTTCTGTAAGCAAAATGTCTCCCATAGATCCTATGGTAAATGGTGACAAGCAAATGGGACTTTTGACTGCTACTCTTTTTGACCTGATTATAATGCTGGCCTAAATAACCAGTGTTTATTTATTAGCCTTAACCTGGTTAAAAATTGTTAATATGGGCTGCTAATTGGTTAGCAGTTCTGGGGACCTGTTTTCATTTCTAAACTTGGCATTATCTGCACAAAGTTTGTATGGTCTGCCTATACCATACCTTCCAACATTTTGGAAATAAAAAACGGGACAAAAAGATGAGGCGGGATTTTTTGACCATGCCCATTTTTGTGGCCATACCCCCTAATTTAAAACAAAAGCTGGCTCTCGCACACCCAGTGTAAGATGCGATGTCTGGTGCTCAATGGTAGAGGTTTGGCCACCTCACAATTCGTTCAATTAAGAAAATATCCACGGCACACAGGCTGCTGCAAGCAAGGAACCCCTTGCACGTTTATTGCGGAAGTGAGCAACGTTTCGGGGTCACGCCCCTTTGTCAAGGGGTTCCTTGCTTGCAGCAGCCTCTGTGCCGTGGATATTTTCTTAATTGAACATACCCCCTAATTACCATGTCCATTTTACAAAATATTGCAGGTTATAGAAGTTTAAACACATTTCTGTTTTATATGTTATTACAGTTTTGCTAATGTGAATTGCCCTTTAAGCTGCAAGTCACAGTGTCCCCAGGAGACCTGCTTATCTTAAAGGAATTGTTCAGTGTAAAAATAAAAACTGGGTAAATAGATAGGCTGTGCAAAATAAAAAATCTTTCTAATATAGTTAGTTAGCCAAAAATGTAATGTATAAAGGCCGGAGTGACTGGATGTATAACATAATAGCCAGAACACTACTTCCTGCTTTTCAGCTCTCTTGGTTTACACTGACTGGTTACCCTGGTTACCAGGCAGTAACCAATCAGAGACTTGAGGGGGGGCACATGGGTCATGTATGTTCCTTTTGAATCTGAGATGAATGCTGAGGATCAATACAAACTCTCTGAACAGAAATGTACCATTTGGCCCCCCTTCAAGTCGCTGACTAACTCAGAGTTATAGAGCTGCAAAGCAGGAAGTAGTGTTCTGGCTATTACGTTACACATCAAGTTACTCCAGCCTTTATACATACATTACATTTTTGGCTAACTAACTATATTAGAAACATTTTTTATTTTACGCAGCCTATGAAAAACGGGACAGTTGGGAGGTATGCTATATCTCTGTGATTTTCTTTTGAGTACTCTGGGGGTTTTCGCAGACTTCGAAAACATACCGTAATGTTCTTGGTGCTTGATAAACTGACTCTGGTGTGTGTGTGAATGTAATAAATTCGAATCTGCACTTGGGTAGGCAGAACTGTGTCTGTAAAGCTCTTCATAAAGGTGATGGTGCTATATAAAATGAAGGATAGCGATTCTACTAATAATGAAAATAATCATTTTGATCTAGGTGGATGCATCAGTGGATTCATCAGAAGCACTCTTCACTGTGGACGTATTAGCTTTACTTATGAAATATAAGGTTCTTAATATCAGTCACGGGCCAGACATGAAGCCTTTAGTCTACACAGAGCAGCAGTGGGAGCTCATCAAAACCCAAAGCCAGGTGATAAAATGGAGGGACCCGCTAAACACTCTGCCTTGTCTGATGAAGGCATGTGCTGCTTGTCTTCTCTTTTTAACATATTAAAATATGGCATTTGCAAACCCACCACTCAAACACGAGTAGGTGCAGTATGTTGAAGAGGGAAATGTCTAGATATTATAACAGATGACTAGGAAATGGATTGATTGCTTCATATTTATGAGTATTTTACTCCTTCTGGCAAGGTTTGAAGAATGTGTGCCGACTCCTGTGCTAAAGATGGATGCAAACAATGTCAGCAGTTTTGCACACAATAAGGACCTGTCATTTGTTCTTTATTGTATTATTATCATTTTCATCACTTGCCCTCAGTGTATGTGCAAGGCCAAAACACCCATTTTCTCAAAATAAAAATGGGTGCAACCAAAAGCTATATAAAATGTAATCATTTCTGATTTAATCATTCTGCTGTTGTAAGTTATACCGATTCCCAAATAGTATTCAGTTCCCAGGGTAACAGACTGCAATGGGATTTGTGAAAAAGAGCTTTTGTGATCTTACTGGCAACAAATATTTATTTGCCAAGTAAGGTATAGTGTATAGATACAAATACATGAACACAATCTTCAAAAGGTACTTTTAAGGAGTTATTTATCAAAGTCCGAATTGATCTCAATATTTTCTGCTACAAACTCCGATCGAATCCGCTCGGTTTTTAACGCTTTTTTTTCCCAAAAATTTGATTTACGGGTAAAAAAAAATTTTCCACAAATTTCAAGATTTATTTGGAATTTTCACCTGAAAACTTCGGGGTATTGCACCTCAGCGCACATCAAAAAATCATTGGGACTTCTCCCATTGACTTATATGCAACCCTGACAGGTCTTAGATGCCGGATTTTCAGATTCAGACTTTTCCATCCTCAGGGTTTAATAAATTCTGAAAAATTCGTAATTTTTTAAAAGTCTGATTTTATAAAAGAAAAATCAAATTTTTCGTGATGTTTGCATTCAGAGTTTAGTAAATAAACCCCCTAGTGTTTTTATAGAGGAAGCAGAGACATAACATAGTTATAATGGCTGCCAATATGTCTGTGTCAACAATTTTATTCAATAATTTCTTATAGAAAAATTCTGAATTTCAGAATAAGCAAAATACAGGAAAAGCAAAGAGTGATTAGACTTGGAAATATTTCATTATTATATTTAAACAATTCACACATTCTATGTCACTTCTATTACAAGGAGGCTTATTTACAAAAATTCATATTTGTGAATTTTAAAGTTTTGTTAAAATTCAAATAAAATTGAAAACTTGAATGTTTGCTTATTTATGAAAAGAACTCTAACGTAAACTCAAATAAAAAACACCTCAAATGCATATTCTACTCATCATTTTCAATGGGTCTACCTACGCTAAAATAATTCTGAAAAATTATAAAAACCCCTATTTAAATAATCGCTTATATTTTACCTAGGACACCAGCTTTTATGTATTTTTACATTAGTTTAAGCTTAATAAATCTTTAAAATCAACTTTTGAAAACTTCAATCTGTTTTAGCAGGAAAAAAAACCTATATCTAATTATAGATGAAGTAGGCTTATATAGTACAGTGTGTATCAAACAGTGCCAGATGTTTCAGAGAACAAGGTGTATACTTTAACAAACGTGTGCGTGTGTGCGTGTGTGTGTGTGCGCGTGCGTGCGTTCGTGTGTGTGTGTGTGTATCATACCTCCCAACTGTCCCGTTTTCAGAGGGACAGTCCCTCTTTTGACAGCTCAACCTGCAGTCCCTCGTTTGTACTGAAAAGTCCTGATTCTCACTGCACTGAACAGCCAGTAAAAGAAACAATATTTCTAACTTAATTGGCTTTTGGCAGAGCCCAGAACAGCTGCAGATAAGATACTTTTGTAACAATTTTGAGATAAGCAAATTAGTAATTGTAACAATATAAGATAACAGGTCCCTTGGGAGAAGTTAGACACAGCTTAAAGGGCAATTCACCTTCATTAGCAAAATTGTAATAACTGAAAATAAACCACAGAAATATTATTAAACTTTCATAACCTGCCAAATTTTGTAAAATGAAGAGAAGCACTGTAAGTTTTAGGGGGTTATTTATCAAAGTCCGAATTTATCTCATTATTTCTATTAAAAAAGCCAGACCAACTATGAATTGCTGATTGGAACTTATTTATCATAGAAAAACTAGATAAAATCCGTTCGGGCAAAAAATTTGAAAAAAACGATTTTCACCCCAAAAGTCAGACTTCCAGCCAAAACGTCTGTTTTTTTTCCCCGCCAAAATCTGACTTTTGGCACCAAAATCCGAAAAAAAAAATTTTTTGTCCTAAACTCAGCGCGGACCATGATATTGAAATGGAACCTTTGCCGTCGACTTCTAAAGGACCCCGACAGCTTGGAGATGGCAGATTTTCAGATTCAGACTTTTTTCAGCCTCAGGGTATAATAAATTCAGGGTATAATAAATTCCGAAAAAATCAGATTTTTTTTTTTTTGCTCAAAAAAATTAGATTTTTGTATTCGGAGTTTGATAATTAACCCCCTACGACTTATTACTCTTGTGGACAATCTGTATAGCAAAACAAAAAAGTCCAGGTTTATTAATTGTTGCAGAAAACAAAAAAACTTTACTAAGCCATGTTTGTTAATTTGAAGTGCCTCACGAGGAAACTTCGAGCAACTTTGAAAAACAAAGCGCTCAGAGTGCCATCCTGCCGGCGATTTAGATTCTAGCCTGCAGGGAGGCATTTTGGGGAGATTAGTTGCCCCAAGTAGAAGTGGTTTGTTGCTAGGTGACTAATCTCCCCCAGCAGCTTTGTGTGCCCCTGCCCTAAACAGGTGGGGAGATGTGAATGCCATCATACAGCTTGAGAAAATTGCGTTTTGCTTAGTAAAGCTTTTTTGTTTCCTGCAGTCTGGTCTGGACATTTTTGTTTATATATATCTATCTCTCTATCTCTATCTCTAATCAGTGGCGTAACTAGTTGTTACTGGGCCCCATAGCAAATTCAATTTAGGGCCCCAAAATATTTATAAGTTGGCCTATTTTACCAAGATATATTAAAATTGCTAATTAATTAGGGTCTCACTGGGCCCCCTACACTCCTGGGCCCCCCTGCAACCGCAGGGTCTGCTTCCTCTATAGTTACGCCCCTGATATCTATATATCTATATATCTATATATCTATATATCTATATATCTATATATCTATATATCTATATGTGAATGCCATCATACAGCTTGAGAAAATTGCGTTTTGCTTAGTAAAGCTTTTTTGTTTCCTGCAGTCTGGTCTGGACATTTTTGTTTTTATATCTATATATTTATATATATATATATATATATATATATATATATATATATATATATATATATATATATATATATATATATATATATATATATATATAGTGTGATAGAGGATCCGCACTCTCATTTTCAAAGTATAACAACTTTTATTTATCACATTACAATCCGACGTTTCGGTCCCTCCTGGGGACCTTTCTCAAGGATATTGTGCACAAACAGTGTAACCAATTAAATACCCTCCCCCTCCAGTGAATTTGGCGCCCTCATGACGTCATTAGTCCATATATAGTCTTGTGAATAAACATTTTCTTCTCTTTGTTGAAAAACCTGTGTGTCCTCCTTTTCTTTCACCACTAGGTGTCAGCGTTGTGCTTAATTAACCCTCGATATTCGACCGTCGAAGTAAAATCCTTCGACTTCGAATATCGAAGTCAAAGGATTTACCACATTTCCTGCGATCGATCGAAAATCCATCGAACGATTTTAACCCATCGAATGATTTTAATCCATCGATCGAACGATTTTTCTTCGATCACAAATTTGTTAGAAAGCCTATGGGGACCTTTCCCATAGGCTTACGTTGATGTTCGGTAGGTTTTAGTTGGCGAAGTAGGGGGTCGAAGTTTTTTTTAAAGAGACAGTACTTCGACTATCGAATGGTCGAATAGTTGAACGATTTTTAGTTCGAATCGTTTGATTGGAAGTCGTAGTCAAAGGTCAAAGTAGCCAATTCAATGGTCGAAGTAGCCAAAAAAAAAATTCGATATTCAAAGTATTTTTTCTTCTATTCCTTCACTCGAGCTAAGTAAATGTGCCCCTTACTGTACAAATATAGAGGAAATCACTATAAGCAATGGACCATGTTTTTATTGATATAATGTCCGTTGTTTGGATGACATAGTGATCTAAGCTCAAACTAGAAATAATAATTGTACCAATTTGGAAATGTATTTGCTTTCAAAAGACCTGTTTTCACCTAGTGTATTGTTGACACAGCTACAGCTGAGGATAAATATACAGCTGGCAAAGTGACATACATGAATGAAATGTGAAATCTGGAAATTGCTGCTATTCCTGATACCTGATAGTTCTCATAAAATGGTTTATGTCATCTCACTTAGCCTTTTGATATTCATTTCAATTATGAGCCTCTGTCAGAGGTTTACTGTTGAGAATTTATTTTTGGTCCTTGCGTTCCATATAAACAGATACCTTTTCATAACCAGAATTTTTCAATGCCATATCAATGATGGCAAGTATTGGCTATGTGGCAGGTTTGCCTCAAATGAACTTGGTGGGACTTACTTTATGTAACATTTTATGAAAGCCTGGCCCTTTTGCTATTCATGACAATGAAACATATTCACTCATTATTGCTTGAACTTAAGTTAACAATCTTTATGGAAAATACATTTTTCATTTAGATGGAAACAAAATAAACATGAGAACTTCAGAGTTTAGTATAGGAGGAATAATACCTTACTCTAAGGGGCAGATTTATCAAAATGTGAGATTAGAGTTTATCAGAGTTTCATTCCTATGGAATTTTTAGAAGTGTATTTATCAATGGAGGAAAGTTCGAGTTCACCATTTGATAAATACGCTAAAATCTCATAAGAATGAATAGAAAGTGGGTGAATTTTTCTCTAATTTAAACTCTAATCTCACATTTTGATAAATCTTCTCCGTTGTGTTAGAATCCCTTTGCCCTTCCATGCCCAGCTGGACTACTGCAAAATCTGTAAAAACATTCAGTTTAAATACATGGAGCAAGCTTTGCACCATAAATATCCAAAAATCTTGTCTGCACTGGAGGTAACTGCCAACATAAAGGACACATTGCTGTTGAGTATTAGCAGGGCTAGGAATGTTAACTGCTTGCTCACCCTCCAGGTTTACGCAGAATTACTTGTCTGTTTTGCCTTACACCAGTGCATGCACATCATAACTGAGGTCCATGTGATTCCATCCACAGATGCCACTTTTCCACCTTCATCATTACCCTCCATAACATAGTAAATGTTTGTTTGTTAAATCAACATGTTGTGCAGTCATTTGCCATATAATCTGAACATCCATTACTTTGAAAATAAAATCTCCTCCTCTTGCCACGGTATCCAAAATATGGGGCGACTGAAGCTCTGGATTTTTATTTACAATAGGCATGATGGGATATTCACTATGTAAATGGACCACGACAATTTGGAAACACCAGCTATCATTATGCATTGGTCATATACTCAAATGTTTCCTTTTATTTTGGCAGTTACTTGTAGTTTTGTCCATAAAACAGAGCAGAAGTTTATAAAACAAGATGAAAAAGATTTAATTTGTTCTCTTTTTTTGTCTTAATTTCCCCCTTTGGTGCTCAGCTGAACGAGACCGCAAAACAGCTCATTGAGAAGGACAAGATGTGTTTAACAGCAGCGCAAGGCTATGAGGTGCCTGTCTCATTCGATGCCAGCGTATTAGTCAGTGTGACTAAAAGTCCTACTTTAAACAGTACCGGAGCAGGCAGTGCCAAACAAAGGCACGTCATCATCAAGAGGAATACCAAGAAACGGCATTCATTCACTGCCCTGAGTATGACGCACAAATCCTCCCATGCCATGAATAACAGGCATTCCATGGAAATTAGTGCACCAGTATTGATCAGTTCTAGTGATCCCCGTGCTGCTGCCAGAATCGGAGAATTGGCTCAACTTTCCTCCAGTGCTCCAGCCCAGGTAATTCTTTAAAGAGCATTGCCTCGGGCTTTAAGGCCCACATTTGTACATACCTGGAATAAAAATTGGAATTGAATTTTACTGGCATACCTGCTGCATTAGAGAGCACAGAATTCAGCGTGCAAATGTGTGGCATGTATGTTCCAGTCATTTTTTTTCTGATTTTTACTCTGCATGTAGTAACATACTAATCTTACTAATCACAAATCTAATATTTAAAGGATTTGGGACAGCTCTGAATTAGGGTTGTCCTAATTTTGACAGCATCAAATGGATCACAATGCAAAATTTAGCTGCTCTGTTATTCATGGCTTTTGGAAGGCTTTAATGGGGTTTACATTTATATATATATATATATATATATATATATATATATATATATATATATATATATATATATATATATATATATATATATATATATATATATATAATATATAGCCCCTGATATTTAGACAAATAACCTCAGCTACCATCATTACACTGTATTTTATGCAATTTGTGTTTATTAAGCTCCATCAATGCAGCTATGATGTTGGTGTTGGACCCTGAGGCGGTAACACTGGAAACAGAACTTAGTTCAGATATTCCAGTACTTGTAAAGAAATGCATTAATTATACGTTGATGACATCAAATATTCCTTTCAAATATTCTTTACCCCAGGGGAAGAACCAGTCACCCAACTGTAACTTCTTGATATTTCATGAATGGAATGGATGTAGAGCATCCGTGAACATTTGTCTTTAAATGTTTTCTTCTTTCCATCAAAGCCAGCCACTTGACTGCTAACACACATTAGACTTTAAGTAGCCCATGACTCAGTTTCTCAGTATCAAAAAGCATCAGTGTTGTTCTTAAATGTTGTATGGAAGCATAAGGGGTGAGTAATATCCTTGAATATTCAATTTTATTTTACTTCTGACAAGTAAATGGGTGTTCCTTTATATATTTGTAATAACCTCTCATATTCATATGCCAGATTATGAGTTAGACAGAATGTACTAATTTACATTACCTTTTCTCTACAGTACAATACGGATAATGTGATTGACTGCATGGAAAAATGAATAAATACAATAAAATCAATTTACATGATAATGAATATAGTGAAAGATGATCGTTGAAATGTAATCATGGCACTATAAATGGTATCATGCTCCCTGTCCCATCTGCCTACTTTATTCTATACAGATAACATTTGAACATAAATCATGAAGTTTTACTATATGCATGACTGAACATAACTACCTTTTCAGCATATTATTGTCTTTTCTCTCCCTTTGAAAAGTTGCCAGCCAAATGATTACACACTGTGCTGACATATACTAACATCCAGTGATCTTAACATTCAGAAAATCACAATCTTCACAATGTGTTAACAGTAAATAAGAATATTCATCTATGCTAGAGACATTGTAGTTCTTTTTCAGAGAGATGGCTTTTGTTTGTATAGGACAAGGACCAGCTTGGCTGTTTGTAAAGCTTGGAACTTTATTTTAAACAAAGTGGCTTCAGTACAAAGTACATAAAAATAGATATAGGTGTATTTCACCTTATTCTGCAAAATACCTGAGCGGTAGCTTTTGAGAGCAAAATTCTATAGCTTCTGATGCCGCCTGTTATTTATTAGGATTAGTTATATCATATCATGCATAGCTTATATATTTTGCATGTTTTGTGTATAGGGATTTGTTGGAGGTATGTAAGGGAATATGCCCTGTGCTGTCAGCATCACAGTGATCCAGTGACAGGTAAAATGCAAATAAAAGCACAAACAATATATTGTACACCAGTTGACATCGAGCATATGCCAAACGTGTGGCCCTTCAGTTGTTAATCAGCAGTGATCTCCCTGAATACCACGGACAGACAATGTAAATAAGAAGAGAGAAAAGATGAAGTTTATGGGGAGTTAGTAAAAAAGCCACATGGGTAAAGCTGAAGGAGCAAAGGAAAATATGGCTAAAGAAAGGGAGGTGCCTTTGGCATGCCAGGAAACATGTATGATAGCAAATGCATATAAGGAAAGAGCAAGGAAGGGGTAGAACATTTTCAATTAAGAGATGGAGAAGAAGTATACACAGATCTGGGTTACAGGTATGGAAATTATTTAAATGAGAGGCATTGGAGCATGGTAGTAAAGCATAGGTGGAATATATTATATTGGAAGACAATCAGGCCTATGATCTTGCAGTGCAAGAACCATCATATATAAAGGATCGTCTAATCACAAAGGCCTATCTGCTGTTATCTATAGTAGAAAACATGTAGGAGATATGAATGCATAAAATGTATTTGCTGTACAGAAAACAGTGTAGTATGCATCTGAAAAACCACCCGAGCATTACATTGATCTAGTATCATTTTTTAAAGGGATGAAGTGGTAACCCTACCATTATTCCTTTTGGTCTATGTGCAGCAAAAGGGGCAAAGGTGTAGGAGGACATGCAGAAGTAACAAATTAGGTGATGTTACCTGCCATGCCTTGACTGAGATCTAGGTTGTGGCATTTCATGTACACTAAAGCTCAAACAGCCTGCAAATAGTAATTACAACCGTAATTACAGCATGTTAGTAGCATGGGAGAATTACATGTAGATTTTAGCTTTAAAAACTAAAAAGAACAGTACTGCTTTGTGAGGTAGGCACTGTCATCTGAGAAATCGTAAATAAACTCCTGTATATACAGTGTGAACAATTAAAAATAACTAGACAGACCTCCTTTGCTGAAGTAGCACCTTCAATACAAATACGCAAAACGATTTTCTGTGGACAATATGCTAGGAAAATATATGTTAAAAGCTACTTCTAAATGAGGTGTATTGTCCTAATGTGCTGCAATGTGTCACCTCTGTGCTACGTTTAATTAAATATAAATTGCTAAAACACTTGAAACACAAAGTAGCTTGAAATTAAAATGAATTAACTTTTTAATGAAGCTACGTTGAAATATAAAGAGCCATAATGTTTACTGAAGCAGTGGAATGCAGATTTATAATAGGAAGTCTTTTCAACACTCCTATTGCCATTTAGTTCTCAAACATGTGTTCAATCTGAATATGTGGAAGGCAACTTGCTCTGGTGAATGTAATAGCTGACATCTAAAATGTAGAGAGAAATGTAAGAGTAGAGAGGGGTTGTTCACTTTTGAGATATATTTTAATATGATGGAGAGAGTGATATTCTGAGACAATTTGCAATTGGTTTTCATTTTTTATTATTGAAGGTTTTTGAGTTATTTAGCTTTTTATTCAGCAGTTCTTCAAAGGCATATTAACCAATCTGGTAACTAGGGTCCAAATTACCCTAGCAACCGTGCATTGATTTGAATAAGAGACTGTAATATGTATAGGATAGGACCTGAATAGAAGGATCAGTAATAAAAAGTAACAATAACAATACATTTGAAGCCTTACAGAGGATTTGTTTTTTTAGAAGGGAGTCAGCGACACCCATTTGAAAGCTGCAAAGAATCAGAAGAAAAAGGCAAATAACTATAAGACTGTAAAAAATAAATAGTGAAAACCAGTTGAAAAGTTGCTTAGAATTGGCCGTTCTGTAACATAATAAAAGTTACCTTAAAGGTGAACCACCCCTTTAAGTAGAGGCTGAGGCAGTGCTTTGCAGAGCACTGTTCAATTCTTGGCAGTTTTAAATCTATTTGTAAACATAATTGCAACTGAGAGGAGCATTTGTGTATCCCTCTCGGCTTTTAATAGGTTTAGTTACAAATAACTTTAATAAGAAATGAATGATTATTCTCTTCTCTGCTTTTAAGAGTTGAGGTTTTATATTCCTGGTAAATAGACTCCACTTTTTTGTGGCAACACCTTCCCATTCACCTAAACAGAAAATATCCTCATTATGGAACACATTGGGGCACATTAAGGGGCAGATCTATCAAGGGTCGAATTTATGGGAATTTCTAAAAATTCCCATCAACTCCCATAAACTCAAAATTTGAAAAAAAACCGACCAATCATAATTTATAAAATAAAGAGTGAATAGGATCGAGCTGCAAATTCGAATTTAATTCGTATCAAATTTGATTCAAATTTTTCATTAAAAAATGTGTGTGTTTTTTTAATGAATTTTCACTAGGAAGACAATTCGCAGTGACATCGCCTATTTACTAAAAGCCGAGTGATACACTACGCTGGCAAAATACAAAAATGGAGAACTATCTTGTAGTTTCGCCAGGCGAATTTTACTCAGACAAACACATAAAAATGTCCTGTGTGACTTGTAAAAATACCTTTAATCATGAGCAAATAGATAACATTTAGATGCTATTAATGCACCTATGAATTTACAGGCTATGCTATCCCATATGCTTTTCTTCCATAACATTGCAAATGTTAATTCACACTCGCATTTTATTGCATAAAACATAGGAACAAAGAAAATAGTAATTGTGGTGTGTAAAAGTCTAGACACCCTTCTTTTGGGCACAGCATAATTGCCTTTTGTATCCAGCTAAAAGTCCTTCAATTCTTGTGGTAGGGATTTTTGCCCATTCTTGTTTGGGGATCACTTCTAATGCCAAGATCTTACACACCAATTTTCAATGATGTTTAAGTCAGGGAACTGTGAGGGCTATTCTAAAACCTTCAACTTGCTTTTAATAAAGCAGCTCATGGTGGCTTTGAAGGTGTGCTGATAGTTATTGGAATCCATTCTTCCCTCTATATGTACAATGTTTCCTGTGCCACTGGCTGCCACACAACCCCAAAGCATATCCACCACCCCCATGTTTAACAGCTGGCAAGGAGTGAGGCATCAAATGTTTTTTTTTTCTCTAAACAAACCTTTGGTAAATGTGACCAAAGATCAGCCTTGGCCGCCCCAAGGCTGTAGGCTCCTAGCACCCACCACTTGTGCGCAACCCTCTCACCCCACCCAAACGATCAATTGCCCATATGTGCTGAAACGCTGGTGATTAATTCTTCTTAGAATGCTGCTGGGCGGCAGTCTACAGTCTTGACACACTAGGCCTGGGCCTTTGTGGCCTCTCAACAAATCAGAGCCTGCCAAAGAGTTCAATTTTTAATTCATCAATTCCCAGCACTTGTTGCAATACTGTTTTGCATAGCTCAAATGTTAATGTTTGCTATGAGGTCACAAGTAAGGTTTCCTTCTGATGCTTCCTCCATGAAGACCATGGGGCTAATTCAATAACCTCTGAAAATTCGCTAGCGACAGCTTCGCTCACATCGCAACACTTCGCCAGTCATAGATTCGCCAGGACAATGCTAATTCACTAAAATCTGAAGTTGCGTCCAGGGCGCCGAACGCTGGCGAAGTAACGCTAGTGTTATTGCGACAATTGAAGCGAAGTTGCGCTAGCGTTGGCTAATTTGCATATAATGTTGAATGGATGTATATGTTGCAGCCAATACATTACACAAGCACGGGAAACCGTAATAAAATAAAGTTGTTATATTGCCCTACACATGAGCAAAGTGTATAGTTTATATGCCATATATTAGGAAATGTAGGGGGGAAGCCAGGTACCCCAGAAAAAGTTTACGATCTTTGCAGACTATCACCCTGAAAAATGAAAAGTTGCCAGCATTTTTTGGGAATTTTCATCTATATTTTGAGGAAGTCCTATCTAATCTATTGCACTTCGCCTGGTCTGAGGTGGTGAAAGCAAGTCTGGCGCAAGAGGTAATGTTCAGTAAAACCCGCATCTTAGTGAATTTGCATAGTTACGTCCATTCACCAGAGCGCAACTTCGCCAGGCGTAAAGGAGCGAGTTACCGCTAAAGTCTTTCTCCTTTGCTAGCGAAGTTACGCCTGCGGCAGTTAGTAAATCAGAGAAGTAATGATGTCACGCTGGCCAATTTTAGCTAACGTTGGTCACTTCGCCCTTTAGTAAATCTGCAGCCATGTTTGAGCATGCAACACACCTGCAGCAAACCTTTGTGAAACTAGTATAACTAGATGTTACTTGGTTCTATAGCAAATTCAAATTTAGGGCCCCAAAAAATTGGTTTAACTAACCTATTCTAGCAAGATCTATTGAAACTGCTCATTGATTTTGGCCTTACTGTGCCCCTTACACTCACTGACTCCCCTGCAATTGCAGGGTCTGTGTCCTGTGTATTTATCCCCCTGCTTCCTGCAGGTCATTATGAGGGTTTGCATTTACATTTCTGCCCATTATACAAGCAGTTTTCCTCTGGCATTGATGTTCACTGTTGTTTCTTGATGACATTACAGACAGTGGAAAATGCAAGCCTGTAGCAGCTTGCAATCTTTTTAGAACTTTTTCCTGGTTTGTAGATATCAAGTGTACGATCTTCATTTTCAGATCCTCACAGTAACTTAGAGCAGTGCTGTCCAACTTCTGTGGTGCAGAAGGCTGAAATTTTTCTGCCTTATCTTACATGGTGGAGGGTTGATAATGGAAGCCAGTGTTGACCACTACCTGTTTTTATACAACACCCATGTTACCACAAGACCATGTCCACATTAATGGTGGTAACACACCAAAAAAAACAAATGGTTGGTGCTCATTGCAGGGATATCACTCATCACTCATATGTAAAAAAAAAAAAAAAAAAGATGTCATATTAAGACATATCCTTAAATCCATTTGCCTCATCCTCCCCTGTGGATAATGGCATGCACAGGGAGTATAGGGCAGGAAGAGAATGGCACACACAGGGAAACAGTACAGGGTTTTAGGGGTGTGAACAATAGAGGTGTTACATGTGTGAACAATACAGGGGATTACAGTCTGAATTAGAGGTTTAAACAATGAAGTGGCCAGTTAATCTCTGTAGTGATACCTTTTAAAGATTTCACATTATACGCAGACACAGCAGGCAGACTTTCATGTGGAGGGCCACATAAGGGGTGGCGCCAGTTGGACAGCCCTGACTTAGAGGATTCCCTAGTTCTTGAGTGACAGTCCAAAATTTGGAGTGGCAGAGATTTTATGATTTGCCATTGTCAACAAGTAACAACTCATAATGACTATAAAAGACTAATAAGGTAATTAAGGTTGAGGGACCTTGCAGAAACAGTGTTTATTACTGGCAAAGTAGAGTCTAGTGTATGTCGACCATTGGAAGAGCGTACATATCATACCATATTGACTGTAATAGAAATCTGTACCAGCAATATCAGATGGAAAGTAATTTCATATGGACAAAACTGAAGTCGAGAAGGAGTCTGCCAGTCCTTAAGGATTGTGGTTGTCCATATTCTTAAATCTGGACACAGACAATTTAACGGGACACTACTTGCCAACGTGGCAAATGCAGTATTATACAGACCCAGGCCTGCTTGTTTAGTAGTCATTTACAACATGGGCAGCCAGTCATGCATTACATTTGTACTCTATCATGTAGGTTTTTATGTATCACATAAATTGTTCCCATCTGAAGAAGGATGAATTGCACATACTTTAAGTCAGCAAGACATTAAAGGAGAACTAATCCATCCACAAATTTTCTTAACTTTTACCACCCCTGCCTACAGTAGTTGATGAGTGCCCAAATTGAATCCCTGCATAGAAATGACACGTAGCTACACAGATTATCAGGATTCCTACCTCTGAAATTGAATCTCTTTGCAGCTGCCATTTTGATTCCCTTTACTACCTTTGCTGCTCGTGAGACATTTTACATCAGCACTGCTGCATGGAATGCAGTTCATTTCGAGACTGGTAACAGGCAATCGCAGAGATATTTTAAGGTAGGGAAGGGTCATATAGAATTATGTTTATCTCCGTTTCTCATTTAATGAGAATAAAAAAACAATATTCTTTTAAACTAATATACATAATGCACAGTAAACAAGGGAGTCTTGCCCATCTCCAAGGTGGAATTACAGTATGTGCTAGGAATACACATCTAAGCCACCAACAAAAATCAATTTGAGTCCCATTTGAAAAATAAAGCAAAAAGTCAGAGAAATTGATTTATTGACAAACAAGTAACATGAAAGTAGAGAAACACACACTTCTAAGCACAATTACAGGGGGGAGCGTTAGTCTTACCAAAACTGTAATCTTTGTCTGAGTTGTCCCTGATCTAGTTTCTGCCAACTTCATAACAAAAAAGAAATTCAGCACAACCACTCATTTTAGCACAAACTCCTACACAATAATTAACTTATAATGCTGTTACTGGAAATGGCTAACAATAGTGTTTGCCTCCCAAAAAAGTGATTCCCCAAATAAAATTGGGGAATCACCTTTGTTTTCCAAAAACTGGCTTTGAATTTTTATGCATCATATATTATTAGTATTTTCTATTGTAATAAAAGGAATCATGGAGATACGCCCTAAACAATTTGTTCAACAGATTAAGAATCAGTGTGTTATAGTATGGATATATAGATTATTTACAGTTTTCGAAATGAAACATGATAAATACAGGTATAGAATCTATTATTCAGAATGCTTGGGACCTGGGTATAATTTGCATCACCAAACCATGTCTGCTAAAAAAAAAAAAAAAAAAACGGTTAGGGGCAGATTTATCAAAGGTTCGAGTTGTGTTTTTCCAGAAAAATGTACGTCTTTTGAGGGTAGTTTCTGTAAAAAGAGATTTATTATGCTCTGAAACTGCAAAATCCAAAATTTCTCCAGCTAAAGCCTGCCAATGTCATGTAGAAGTCAATGGCAAAGGTCCTTTGAACCATTTGAAGATGTTTTTAGCCTTCCGGTGGTTTTCTCTCTAAAACTTTGTAAATTTTCACAATAACTCGAACAATTTGAGTATTCAACTTTTTCCCCCTGATTGCACTGATTCTAGTTTTTTGTATTCCAGTTTTTTCATAAATAAGCACAAGTTGTTAGTTTATTTAAGGTAGAAAAAAAACTCACAAACTTCACAATCTCGACCTTTGATATATAGCCCCCTTAAATATGAAATACATTCGATAGGATAGTTTTGCCACCAATGTGGACTCATTCAGCTTATTTACCTTCAAGTACAAGGTACTGTTTTAGTATTGGAGAGAATTAAGGAAATTATTTTTGAATGATTTTGCTTCCAGGATATTAAAGAGATACTGACACCCTGTGTCAGTAAAGAGATACTGACTGACTCCCTGTGTTCATCTATGAGGGGGCTGCCATATTTGTGCAGCAGGAGTCTGTTAGCATTAGAAACGTTAACTGACAGGCTGAGATGGGACAGTCAGGTTGGCAAAACAGTCAGGTTTAGGAACTTCAACTAACAATTACTTACAAAAACAAATCTCTCAGCAAAAAACAATCAACATGACCTTTAGGTCACTTTTAATGTACATTCATATTTTAAAAAGTAGTTTTTTTAGCGTCAGTATCACTTTAAGCTGCATCAGTTTTTCGACCATGCTACAGTCAGGAGAACCTGAGAAGAAAAACATAGAACTTTTCTGATGTTGCTAAACATGAAAACATCAAAGATCTCAGAAGACAGTATATTCACTTTGTGCCTTATCTGTTAAGAGGGATAATTCAACTACTTCATAACTGTTTTTCTAAAAAGCCTTTTTTATGGCGATAAGATGTCTCTTCTTGAAACCTGCTTTTTTGTAAGTGATAATAATAGTTAGTAATCATGTCAAACCTTGAGTACCACTTTACCAATGTAAACAATCCCAACTCAACATTCTAAAGACATTCTTTGAGCAGTGCACCTTTTATATGTAGCCTGTGCTGTATTCTTATCTGCTTAGCTAGATCTCTCAACCCTCTGCTCTGTACAGTAATTCCATCAGTTGCAACAAATATCAAAATCTTCAGAATCCAGTTAATGCCAACTGCATTTCTGGTACACCGCTTATTTGTAAGGAGAATAAACTGTAAATAAATATAATTTGACCTTTTATTTTGATTACAAACATACATATGGTAGACACTGATTACTTTGCAGTTGTTTATTAGGGGTACATCTGTTGTATATGTATGGGATCTGTTATCTGGAAACCAGAAAGCTCAGAAATATTGCATTGACATCCTATGTAAACACGTAATAATAGATTTTTTTACCTAATATATTTAGACTTTACGTTGTAATTAACAATCAGCAAGCTAGCCTAAATACTTACTGATGGCAAAAGAACCCTAGAGAGTTTTTTATTAAAGGGCACCTGTCACCTAAAATTGTTTCCCTCTTCAGAGGTGCGGACTATTACATCCTGCACTCTGGTTAATCCTTTTTAAAAAGCGCTAGGCTGACCGCACTGGAAGGGAGCTTCTGGTGTGGGTGGCCATGTTGGGGCACATGCATGCATAGAGTGGGCGAGTGCCACAACTTGCTTGTGAGGCGCATCCATTGCACCTATATCAGATGCATGTACATTATGAGTAAGAGGGAGATGTGCTCTATACAATACTGTATGTCCACCAGCACTCCCAGTGCAGGCAGACTAGCGCTGGAAAGGGGGGTCTTCTTTTTTTTTAAACTATTGTTTCTCCCATCTGGAGTGTGGGTTCTATTAGCCTGTGCCTCTGGTCCGTAAAACATATTCAGGTAACAGGTGCCCTTTAAGTACAACTGCACTGGCAACATCTGCCACACCCAATACAGAAATCAGCATAATTCAAATGAGATACTTGTGTCTATAGCCACTCCTTATACTTGTGCAGATTGGTGTGAAGCACCAATTCGTCTTACCAGTCTGTTCTGATAAATTGTGTACAGTTAAAGGAAAACTATACCCCCCAAACAATGTAGGTCTCTATTAAAAGATACTGAGTAAAACAGCTCATGTGTAAAACCCTGCTTCATGTAAATTAACCATTATCATAATAATATACTTTTTCCCAAGCCACCCATGGCAGCATATCACCAACATGAGTATTCCCCGCCCCTCAGGTCACTGGACAGGAAAGGGTTAACTCCCAACCCTATAACATCCGCTCTGCACCGCCCCCACCATGTCTTTTTCCTGTCCAGGTCACGTGTGTAGCTTACCGCTTCCAGGGTCTCTCTGCTCTCTCTCTGCCCTGATGCCTCCCATATGCTCCCCGGAGGGGATCGCGGTGGAGAAGGACCAATGGCTGGGTAACATTCCACCTATCAGGCCCACAGTTAAATACTGGCCGTGTTGTTTGGTGGCGAAGTGCGGATCCTCTGAAAACCGCTTCTAACAGACGCAGGAAGTACGTCATTTTCCTCCCAGAGCCAGGCGTTCTTGCGTTCCACCGGCCGGATGTACGCGTCATTTCCGGTCGCGCGTCATGTTGGTCGCGCGTCAGTTCCGGTCGCGCGTTATTTCTGGAGCGACGGACGCGTGCGCCGGCGTCTGACGTCACGACGCGCGACGGAATTGGGAGTGAAGCGTGGTGTGTTGGTGAGCATGAAGGAACTTAAATTCTCAATTTTTGGACGCAAGGGTGCTTACTATTGCCTGTCTCATAGGTTACAGACAACATGGATCAGTCTGGCTCTGGGAGAGGAGTGCAGCCAAAAGTTTCTAGGTAAGCAAACGATAACAGAGTTATTGTTGGGGGAGAGAGTGGAGGCTAATGGTGCTTGTTTCTTTCCTATTAGCCTCTCTGCCTCTACTGAAGCACAGAAGGTGGAAAGTCAACAAGCAAGAAAGCAGTCGGTGGCGGAGCAACCCTTAACGGCTGAGCCTCAAACTTCTACAGCACCCCAATTGGATGCCTTAGTGTCCCTAATTAAGCAAGCAGTGGTGCAGGGGGTGCAGGAAGCATCCTCTTCAAGCAGGAGGCCTAAGAGGTCTCGGGAAATGCTGTATGAGTCCCTTTCGGACATTTCAGAAGAGGAATATTATGATCCGGCGGATGATCAGTCGGATTTATCAGAAGAAGGTGAAATTTTTTCTGAGGATGAGTCTGCCTTTGATGCCTCCACAGTAGAGAGTCTGGTGAAGGCAGTTAGGAAGTCATTAAGCTTAACGGAAGAGACACCAAAGAGTTCTTCTGCAGACAAGTTGTTTCCGTCTGTAAAAAAGCGTTCCTCTACCTTTCCGGTTCATGGCTCAATTAAGGAGCTAATTAGCTCAGAGTGGAAGAAGACGGAAAAGAGAGTGGTTATTCAAGGCAAATTTGCAAAGAAATACCCTGTGGATGAGCCTAATGCAAAGTTGTGGGATAATCCACCTAAAGTTGATGCGGCAGTGGTTCGATTGGCTCGGAAAACTACCCTTCCGGTTGACGATGCGGGTGCGTTTAGAGATCCGATGGAAAAGCGGATGGAATTGGATCTGAAGAAGGCGTTTGTCTCTGCCGGGGCATCTTGCAGGCCTGCAGTTGCACTAACTTCAACCTCTAGGGCGATGAAGATCTGGGTAAACAATCTAGAAGATGCCATTTCTTCAAATGTCAAAAGATCAGTCTTGCGAGAGATGTTGTCTGATCTAAAGATAGCTACTGATTTCATGGCAGAAGCTTCCATCGATTTAGTCAGGTTGGCAGCGAGGTCAATGGCTCTTTCAGTAGCATCAAGGAGAGCACTATGGCTGAAGTCCTGGTCAGCAGACACTGCCTCTAAAGCCAATTTGTGTCAGTTGCCTTTCGAAGGAGACAGATTGTTCGGTGAGAGTCTGGATTCAATTATTAAAAAGGTGTCTGGTGGGAAAAGTGTTTTTCTTCCACAAGAGAGGAAATTCAGACGTCATGGGCCAAGAGCTGAATCACCTAAGAATAGGAATTTTCGTAACTCAAGGCAGTACAGACCTGGGAGGTCTCAAGGCAGACAGTCTCCATGGAGATCTTCTAGAGGGGAGCCACGACAACCGGCAAAAAAGGCAACTGGGTTCGGCTCCTCCTCACACAGAACACAATGAGATCAGGCCGGCTCAAACCTGTGCAGTAGGAGCGCGTCTAGCACTCTTCAAGGAGGTTTGGGCCGAGAATATTCGGGATCGTTGGGTTTTAGAGATTATAAGAGAAGGTTACCATCTCGAATTCTCCAGGATCCCAAGATACGATGTGTATCGAGTTTCTTTGGTGCCGAAGGTTCAAGGTGCAAAGGAAATAGTCCAAGAATATATGGATCAGTTGCTAGAAACCGGTGCTGTAGAACCAGTACCCCGGGAGCAACGAAGGAGAGGGTTTTACTCCAAACTCTTTCTAGTAAAAAAATCCTCAGGGGCCTTCAGACCAGTTCTGGATCTTCGTCCACTAAATCAATTCATACGTTGCAGAAAATTCAAGATGGAGTCCCTGACATCCATAATTGCAGCAATTCCGCCTCGAGCATGGTTGGTAAATCTGGATCTCAAAGACGCGTACTTTCATGTTCCAGTGTACGGTCCACACAGAAAATACCTGCGGTTTGTGTTTCAGGAACAACACGTGCAGTTCACTTGCCTTCCGTTTGGCCTGTCCACGTCTCCAAGGACTTTTTCAAAGGTCTTAGTAACAGTAATAGCTTTACTGAGAGTGAAGGGGGTCCCAGCCTTCCATTATCTGGACGATATACTTCTGGTGTCCAACTCAGAAGAAGAAGCTGTAAAAAACAGAGACAAAGCGATTGGAATTCTGCAACTCTTCGGCTGGGTGATAAACTGGCAGAAGAGTCATCTGGTGCCAACTCAGAAGATAATTTTCTTGGGAGCCAGCTTGGACACTCTTCAAGGGATAGTGTCTCTTCCAGATCAGAAGGTCTCATACATCATGGACCGAGTGAGATCCTTTCAACAGCTCACCAGAGTGTCCGTCAAGGATTGCATGTCAATTCTGGGTCTATTTTCCTCCACCATTCAGATGGTACATTGGGCAAGATGGCACATGAGACCCCTTCAAATATTTTTTCTGGGTTCAGGGTCGACCAATCCCATAAATCTGAAGAGACTTCTTCATATTCCAAGTCAGGTGATGGCGAGCCTAGACTGGTGGTTGATCCCGAGAAATCTAACCAGAGGAATGCCGTTGACAGAACCAGACTACGTCACAATTACAACAGACGCCTCTCAAACAGGCTGGGGAGCCATGTTAGACGATCTGTCAGCTCAAGGGCAGTGGGAAGTCTCTCATCTTCCTTCCAATGTATTGGAGTTGAGGGCAATAAGGATGGCTCTATTGGCCTTCTCGGAGAGGATAACACACAGGTGGGTGAAAATCCGTTCAGACAATGCCACGGCGGTGGCATATGTACACAGACAAGGAGGCACCAAGAGTGCGCGGTTGATACAAGAGCTGTCAACTATCATGTCATGGGCAGAATCAAACCTAAGAGGTTTAGTAGCCTTTTTTGTACCAGGCAAAATGAATGTGCAGGCGGATTTCCTAAGCAGAAATTCCTTGGAGCCAGGAGAATGGTCCCTGAATCCCGTTGTGTTCCAGACCATTACCAAGAGATTTGGCAATCCAGAGATAGACCTCATGGCCTCGGATCACAACCACAAGTGCAAGAGGTTCTTTTCAAGGTACCCGTCCCGGATATCCAGTGGAATAGATGCCCTAAATCAGAACTGGAGAGGGATGTTCGGGTATGTCTTTCCACCCTTTCCATTAATTTGGAGGGTATTGAAGAAAATAGACAAAGAGGAGACACAGGTGATTGCTATAGTCCCATTCTGGCCCAGGCGTCCCTGGTTTCCACTTCTAAGACAGATGTCAGTGGAGCCTCCAATGAAACTTCCAGTTATGAAAGATCTGCTGATGCAGGGCCCAGTTCCATTTCAGGAGGTGTTCCACCTGTCTCTGAGGGCATGGAAGTTGAAAGGCAGAGGTTATCAGGTATAGGCCTCAACAAAAATCTGATAGAATTGCTGTTGAAATCTAGAAAGCACTCTACGTCAAGTCAATACTATCGTGTCTGGTCTTGTTTTGTCAAATTTGCGGAAGATAAAGGATTTGATCCCAGATGTCCTGGGGCGTCAGAGTTGGTGCAGTTTCTCTTTGCTGGGTACCAGAGAAGGCTTAGTGTCAGCACTTTGAGAGGACAAGTTTCGGCACTGTCGGCATTAACTGAAAGATCATGGGCGGAGGATCCGTTGGTCATTCGCCTGTTTAATGCACTTAAAAGAGTGTGTCCAATAAGACGACTAGGGGTACCTCCATGGGATTTGCCTTTAGTCTTAAAGGTTTTAATGGCAGCTCCTTTTGAACCGTTGGAAAAGGCTTCGGATTGGCATGTTACTCTGAAAGCTTTATTTCTGGTGGCGATCACTTCAGCCTGCAGAGTAGGGGAAATTCATTCTCTTTCAGCGAAGGAACCTGATACGGTGGTGTTCCCAGATAAAGTGGTCTTGAGACCAGCGTTTGAATTTCTTCCGAAGGTTGTATCACAATTTCATATGAATTTGGAGATAACTTTGCCCTCCTTTTGTCCAGATCCCAAAACAGTGCGTGAACAACAGTGGCATACGTTGGACCTAGTTCGAATAATATCTCATTATCTGACCCGTACACAGGCGTGGAGGAAGTCAGAAAGACTGTTTGTCATTCCGAGGGGTCCTAGAAGAGGTTGTGCCCCGTCTAAAGCGACTATCAGTCGATGGATCGTTGAATGCATAGTGTTCGCCTATCACAAAACAGGCAGAGAGGTACCTAGAGACTTGAAGGCTCACTCTACTCGAGCATTGGCTGCTTCCTGGGCGGCGGAAGCCAGAGCGCCGCCAGACGTAATTTGCAAGGCTGCAAGATGGTCCTCCTTGCATACATTTATAAAGCATTATAAGTTAAATGTTTTTCTTTCCCAAGAGGCTAAATTTGGGGGAGAGGTTTTGCAAGCTGTATTGCATTCATAATAAATGTTAAGCATCAGTTGTGGTCCCTCCCTTCTTTTGGCTTTGGAAATTCTCATGTTGGTGATATGCTGCCATGGGTGGCTTGGGAAATAGAGAAATTTAATTACTTACCGTAATTTCTATTTCCAAGTCACCTACCATGGCAGCACTCACCAACTTCCCTCCCTTCTGAAGCTAAGAAACATAGACAAGGTGGGGGCGGTGCAGAGCGGATGTTATAGGGTTGGGAGTTAACCCTTTCCTGTCCAGTGACCTGAGGGGCGGGGAATACTCATGTTGGTGAGTGCTGCCATGGTAGGTGACTTGGAAATAGAAATTACGGTAAGTAATTAAATTTCTCTATTTTAGTAGTATGTGCCATTGGGTAATCATAAATAGAAAATTGCCATTTTAAAAAATAAGGGCCACCCCTTGGGATCGTAGGATTCACTGTGTACACATACAAACCACATGTAAGGTCACATGAGCCAATTAACAGACAGAGTTGTGCCTTTTGCTTCCTCACTTCTTCCTGTTACAGTTAGAGTTGTAGTATTTCTGGTCAGGTGATCTCTGAGGCAGCACAGATAGAGTCACGAAATGGTGGTTCAAGGCAAGAGATGTAAAAGGGCAATATTTATGTAAATATATATTACAGTTTGGTAAGATTCTTTAATATGTCATTCAATTTGATATAAACTATCTATTGCTTAAGTATTCATTTTGGGGGTATAGTTTTCCTTTAACTAATTGATGCAGGGGAAACCTGAAGTTAATCCACCTCGAAGGTTGTAATAACTTCAGGGCTCCCAGAGTGACCCAAGGCAATAGATGCAGTGCACTTCCCACCATATTATGCCTATTCATGGCACTATTTGTCCTTTATATTGATGTAAATTCCAACTACTTGTGTTGGAAAAAATCAGACTGTAAAACAACAAAAATGTTCAGAAGAAAGTTTTGCTGGGAAACATTTGTTGTGTTTGGTAAAGAGTTTTCTCTTGCAAGTGGAATTCTGGGCACAGCTCCGAATGTCATTAAGCAGTCACTGCCCACGTTTTTGTATTACTGAGTGCTGGAATAAATGAAGTGAGTCTGCAAGGTCATAAGAAATTTTCCAAGTCATTTATTTCAAGGGAGTGACCTCGTCATTAGCCTTGCGACTATCATGCTTTCATCACTTATGTAAGAAAAGAAAATGAATAAATATAACTTATCAGAAGATAACATATAAGCATCTAAAGCACAGAAATACATTTCTTTGTGAATTAATGAAAGTGCCAGTGGCCTGCGGTGAGACAGTTTCCAGATTTGCTTTGATGTTAGAGAAGCTATTTCAGGCTGGTGATTTTATTGATGATAATAACATTCAGCTCATTGCTGAAGCAATTACTTTTAGTGTGTTTCTAGAAATGCTGCTGTGTCTAACCCTTGCACACTTATCACTATGACCATCAAAAATCTCATTTGGAAGGGCTATAACCCCCCCACCACTACCACCCATTTCTGTGCTGCTAAAACTACATGGCATAACAGTGTTTCTTTTAGGACACGGGAAACAATCATTTAAGTTACTGGATTGAAAACTGGACATTTTTCAAAACTGCATTAGTTGTAACTCATGCTTATCAATTTGTCAGGTTTTCCAAGGCAGTATCCAGATAAATGGAGAAGCATTCTGGAATGTCATCTTTCAGCTGACATAGTCCGATTAATATATAAAAGTCTAAAGACCTTTTGTTATAGCTAATGAGTGGATGCATTCATCAACTACCTGGTTACTTGTTTTACCTTATTTTTCAATTCCTAGCTTGGAGGGAAGTTTTGGTTGCATAAAAACCAGGTTTATAGCCAGACAGAGCCTCATGTAGACTACCAATTCACATGATAGGACAACTGAATAGCCAATCACAGCCCTTATTTGGCATCCGCAGGATGTTTTTCACATTTGTGGTGCTCCCAATCTCTTTTTACATTTGAATGTGGCTCACGGGTAAAAAAAACAAAAAAAAAAACAACCCTGACACATAACAAAGTGTTTACCATTCATTCATTACCATTCATGAGGGGCAGGTAGAGGAATGCATGCCCCTCGAGTTTTTTTCTGTCCCAGGACATAGAACACATCCAAACCCCAGACAGAAGTAAATATACAATAAGGCTTGATAGAAACATATCTAGAATCCTTGTTGCATTCTGATGAAAGAGCTCTTTAAAAGAATATTTGGAGTGGCAAATGTATTAGACCTTTTTATAATGCAGCTTATTAAGAAACAGAAGGGAACAAATCGATGCCCTTTGAAAAGTACAAATTCTTTACCGTGGTGAAAACCAAGCCACCACTCCCTCGACTGTTCAAAATCTTGAAAAATCTGAATATGGTTTCTTATATATGGAATAATGTTCCATGACAATATGTATACCATGATGCTACCAGCCAAGTGCTTTTATACAGTTTTTTTATAAGGCTATATTACGCTTGTATATTATAGTGTATATTTACTGACTCATATTTATATAGTATATTCTATATAGTCAAACATACACTGATATCTCAAAGCCAAAGTTTGAGTGTGATCAGCACTTAAGAAAAGACGTAGAAGCTCATGCTGTAAAAAAAACAAACAAAAAGATGTCATATGAATCATGGTTCAGGAGAAAGAAGGCATGCATATACATCTACAACAGTATTACTAGAAAAGAAAACTGAGAGACAGAAAGTCCATAAGGACCTAGGACAAAGGAGCTAGTGCTGATATGCCACAAAGGAACATACAAAGGACGCATTGTTGTAATGCCCAAGCCAAAATATTTGAGATGTTAGAGATGTAACAACAAACCCAAGGTAAAGAGAAAATAGTCTCTGCATGCTGACCTTTCAGGTATACATTATCTATTCAGTTTTTATGGAATGAAACATTTCAAGTATTTTTCAATTTTACAATTGTAATGCATGAAAATCATATAAGGTACAAACCTCAAAACCAGCATACTGGTTTCAAAAGATAAGTCTATTAAATGAGCTATAGAATTTTAAATTTTTATTAATACCATATGATAATGAACTAGGTGACCTATGTGTATTGCTTGCTTCAGCAATATAAGCAACTATTTATGGGTTAAATAACTGATCTTCTGTACAGCTCCCCGATTATTTGCTCTGCAAACAGCCAATTTGATGCAGTTCAAATGCTGATGCTGATGCTGTTAAAAAACTTATAATTCAGACACAATGCAGCGGTTACATTTATATGTACAAATATGTAAGGTTAGTGGCCAAAGTGATGCAAATGATATGCTTTTGAGTTCGGCAGGAATAAAATATTCAGTAACTGCGTCATTAGTTGCTGTTAAACTCGCCCATTTAATGATATTTGATCCAAGGGTTGGAAACATTTGCAAATAGCATCTGAAAATAGCACAACATTACTGTTTCACACATGTGCTGCGAGATATGTTTCCCCAGATTGTCATGTTTCCAACCATCATCTAATATTATTGTCATTTGTAATAGGCCTGGAAGTGCTGTTGTTAAAGAGCAAGTAACTACCAAATAAGCAAGCAACTGTTCAATTATTAGGGCTCATTTATAAACACTGGGCTAATTTGCACCTGGGCAGTAACCCATAGCAACAAATCAGTGATGACATTTTTTTCAGCCAGCTGCAAGGAGAACAATGAAAGCAAACATCTGATTGGTTAACGTGGGTAACTTCCCAGGGGAAAGTATGTCCATTGTTTATAAATAAGCCCCATCGATATTAATGGTCAAGTAACTTTAAATCCCTTCTCAGCAGCTTGGGCATTTTAAATTAGTTTTAAGTATTTGAGATAGAACAAAAGTCTGATCAGGATTACATTTGCTGGTACAAGATGCATATCTTGCGATCAGCACTATTTTGTGTAAAACGTAACAGTATCATTTTCCCTTTAAACATGTCTTCTTCTCAGCCATTTAAGGTTGAAAGATCATGATCTGGTTGTGTCATATGTAACATGTAAATACTGTAGGTATGAAACTATCAATATTCTAAAGCTGACTTGTTTTACATGGAGAAACAAACCAGTTTTGGATAATTGGCACAAATGTCTAGGTAGTAAACCAGATAATTTGTATTATTTTTCCCAGGAGACCTAAATTACTCTGGTAGCCATCTTTGTGAACCAAAAAATTGGTTAAAAATGAATAATGCACCTTATTTTCATTACTATTGAATGTAACCCAATTCTGGGTCCTGAGACATAATTTAAGAATCCCTGGCCTCATGAAAGAAAATGTGAAATAAAAAGTAAAATGGCTTTAAAGTTATCTGTAAATGCAAACTGTATTTGCAGTTGAAAGGAGTATCTTTTCAAGAAAAGCCATGGAAAATGCGTAATGAACTAATATTTAAGTTGTATATTTATATTAAGTTATAAGTTGTTCAGAATCATATATGATTATACCTGGCAGTAACCAAGAGTGGAGTGATATATAGGGAATATCATATTTTGCTGTATTGTAACAGTCATTCAGCACCACAATGCGGTTACAGGTATGCAAATTGGATGCAATCGGTTCACTTATTGATGCTTTACATTCAAGGTAATTTCAATTTTGCGTTCTTGTACTTCTACATAGCCATGCTGAGTGCCATTGTGACTGTCCTGCATTTTGTGATGAATTATGCACAAGTGCCCCTATTGCTGCTGTGGAATCTGGAGCTGCTGCCACCCTCCCAGTCTGCTCTGATGAGTAGTGCCCTACTAGTAGTGCTTGGGTGACCTAAACTTGGCAGACGTTCCAAGGTACCCACAGTTGGCGGCATCAATAGGTGTACTAGAATGGTGGTGTAATTCTGTAGTGCCTTAATAGTGTTTTAACGCTACTTGCTGAAAATGACAAAATGACAAAATCCCCACTTTGACTACAACTTGCATGTGCATGCTCTGTAGTGTTCAATATATGATGCATCAGCGTGATTTGTTATGATGCAACTTACCTGCAATTACAATGGAATTCTGGAGAAAAACATTGCATTGTGGGGAAAAACATTCGTAAAACTGCACTTTGTACACTGTGCCTGGTAAGTAAATGCCCCTTTTTATATGTTTAATCTCTTGATATTCAATAAATGACTGAGAATAAAACACTGTTTAATGTGTTTCCAATAAAAGAACAATAATAAAAACAACTAGAACACAAACATGAGCTTTCTGTGATAAAGCAACATTGTCTTGCACAGATTAGAAAATGAAAAGGGAAAATTGTTGCTGTGATATGACCCTAAGATTTTCCAAATACAAAAGATTCTATTCTGAGCTGATTCAGAACTTAAATCCTCTCACATGAATAACTTCTTGTCTGCAGAGAGTAGCTCACATTACACTTGCTCTTAAAATATTTTAAATATTTACATAGTTGATTTGGATTGGAAAAATACAACTTTTCTTCGAGATCACTAACTAGATTAGGACAACAACAATAGAAAAAACACTGGCATCTGTAAGCCTCATTTGCGATTTATAATTAGGCATTCTAGCATTAAGTGCAAATCTGTAAAATGATTGCAAAATTAAGTGTACACAGAATTCATTCACTATAATTCGTTGCCTATACATGCTTCTAACAACCTGCAGCAGCCAAAGAAGTGCACCTGCCCAGACTGCTCTGATGCATTAACCAGGTTTGTAAATTTAAAAACATATTATAATATATATATATATATATATATATATATATATATATATATATATATATATATATATAATATCCCACAGTAACCGCACTCAATGATTTTTTGCCCAGGGGAGCCTGGGTACAGAAAGGCCCATGTGCTTTGAATGAGGAATAGTTACACTAGGGCAGACATGTAATATTCTCTCTAGGGGGCAAATTCACACTAGCGTCAATTCGCTAGCGTTGGGCATTTTCGTTACTTCGCAAATTTACTAACGAACGCTGGTGTAAATTCGCTAGTGTTACTTCGCACCCTTACGCCTGGCGAATTTTCTCTATGGACGTAACTACGCAAATTAACTAACGCGCGCAGTGTACTGCACGCTACCTTTTACGCTAGACTTCCTTCGCCACCTCAGACCAGGCGCAGCGCAATAGAGTAGATAGGGATTGCTTCAAAAAAAGTTCAAATTTTTTCTAAGTCCCAAAAAACGCTGGCGTTTTTTCTATATTATGGGTGATAGGCCGAAAAAGATCGAAAAAATTTTTGGGGCTCCCCTCCTTCCCCCCTACATTTCCTAACTCATGACAACTTAACTATATAGTGGGCACATGTGTAGGGCAAAAAAAAAATTTATTTCATGTTTTCAAGGTTTCCCAGGCATTTGTAGTGATTCTACGTATTCCTCCATTGAAATTTGAATTTGGCGCCGTATGCAAATTAACCATCGCTAGCGTAACTTTGCTTCGCTTAGCGAATCAACGCTAGCGCAACTTCGCAACCTTAAGCTACCCCTGTGCGCAACTTCGGATTTTAGTGAATTTGCGGAGCGCTGGCGAAACTACGCCTGGCGAAGTGCGGCTAAGTTGCGCCTGGCGCAACTATGAATCTTAGTGAATTTGCCCCTAGGAGAGAGAGGCAGAGAGGTGAGAGAGAAAGAGCAGCTGAACTCCAACAAGGATTTGCAGTAAGGGTGTAGCTTCCCAGAGGCTGTGTGTTGCCTCCAGTCATGGACCTCAGTGAAGAGGGACTATAGGGTAGAAGCAGCTTTCCTGACAACTTCCAGGAGGGAATGTGTGTGATAACTGCAAATAAATCTATATAAATAGGTGTTACACACACACACACACACACACACACATATATATATATATATATATATATATATATATATATATATATATATATATATATATATATATATATATATATATATATATATATATATATATATATATATATATATTTCTCCGGGAGTCCTTTGGCAGCACAGGGACAGATGGGTTAATGCACACTTCCCTTCAGGAGGCAGGATGGCTTTAACGAAGTGAAACATTCTGTTCTGCCCCTCAGGTCCTCCTCTTCCCTGCATTAGCCCCTCCTCTATTAGTTTTTTGCCATCCTGCTCCCAGGAGGTAGGATATGGGAGAGCTTCGCTCTCCAGTTTTCTCTTCTTTTATTTTGATTTTATTTGATTTATTACTTTCTCTCCACATCGTTATTATTTTTTTAAGTTATCTGGAACTACAGATCAGAGGATTGCCTATAGCCATACTGGGGTAATTTACAAACGCATGCTACAGCGCTGCATGGTAAATCAGAGGACAAATCCCCACAGTCCAGCAGAGGACTTTCTTCAGACATGCTTCAGCGCTGTCTTATTCCCTGCTGCGGGTTAAGGCATGCGAAAGCGCTGCCAGTAACCACTTGCAAAGGTATGCCTTAGCGCTGCCGATTACATCCACAAACTCACAGGACATTATGGTCTTAGCAGCTGTTTTGAAAATTCGCGCCATCTCAGTTGGCGCGCTTGAGGCTAAACGCACTTCCGCCTTACACAGGAAGTTGACGCACTAAGCCGCACAACGGAGATATCAACGGCACACGCCATCGCAGTGCACACAGCAGCTCAGCTGGCACAAAGGTGGTCGAGGAGATACGGTACCTTGTACTACCTCCGTTAATCACTAACATCGGGTATGTAACCTTTTCAGTTGCTGGAAGGTAAAATATACTCCGCAGGTGGGGGAGTACAAATCAACACAATGTGATTATTTGTCTTTCAGGACGCACAGCCCCAACTGTTTTTCCCCACGCCTATTAGTTATCGTAACAGCATAGCCGGGAAACAGAGAGATACCCTACGATTGCTTTAATTGGCTATTAAATATATTGGCAATATATATATATTAGGGGCACCTATCTCCACTTGCTGTATTACCTATTTTCTAACTCTTTGACCTAACATGGCATCTGAGCAGTCAAAGGCCCAGAACCCGCTCACAGATGATGCAGAAGGGTCCAAAATCAAAGAACCCAGTGGCGCAACAGCCAAAAGGTCATACAAACGCACTAAAGACTTAGAGCAAACCTCTAAGAAGCGTAAACCCTCAGCTGACTCAGAACAGTCGGTAGCTATGGGAGAAGCCAGCAATCCACCAAAACAGATACCAGACTGGCTTCAGGCTTTTCAGTCGTCAATCTTAGGCATGACGGCATCAATTGAAAAATTGACAGCCATGCAGTCAACCCAAGATACTCAGGACAGGGTACACATAGCCACAGCAACTTCTTGCCCCCCGTCACCAAATTGTCCAGATCATACGCAGGACATTTCCTCAGAAGAGGAGGGGATTCTGCAAGAGGCAGACAGTGACTGGGAGGACGAAGCTTCGGAACAATCACCAGCCACTGAGCGCTCTTATAAGTCACAGGCCGAAGCTGTCAACGCTCTGCTGTCTGACATGTTCCATTCTTTAGGTATACAGGAAGAACAAAAAGAGATCCAAACCTTAGATAAACTATTCGGTTCCACGTCTAAGAAACAAAGGAGTTTTCCTGTTCACAGTACAATTACCGAAACCATTCAGAGAGAATGGGAAAAACCAGATAAAAGATTTTCTAAGGACAAGAGATTAGACACATTATACCCCATTGAAAACTCCCAAAAGGAAAAATGGGACACTGTACCTAAAGTAGACGCACCAGTCGCACATCTAGCTAAAAGAACTACCATCCCACTTGAAGATGGGACATCGTTCAAAGACCCAATGGACAGGAAAGCAGAAAACCTAATGAAACACGTTTACTCATGTGCTACGTCAGCCTTTAAACCCACCGTAGCTTCAGCCTGTGTCATCCGCACTTTAGTGCTCTGGTTAGAGGAAGCATTAGCGGCGACAGACAATCCAGACTTTGATATGCACTCTCATTTATCAAAAGTTACCAACGCAGTACATTTTCTTTGCGAATCTTCCATGGACACTCTTCAATTATTAGCTAGATCTTCAGCCCTATCCATCGCAGCTAGACGCGCCTTATGGATGAAGACCTGGAATGCAGATCCAGCATCCAAGAAAAACTTAGTAGCCTTGCCTTTCAAAGGAACATCACTATTTGGGCCCGAGTTAGATTCATTAATTTCGAAAATCACAGGGGGTAAGAGTAACTTCCTCCCACAAGACAGGAAAAACAAACCATTTTTTCCATCGCAAAAACGGTCCTTTCGGACATCTAACTTTGGACGCAGGATTCCTCAACGCTCCCAGAACCAGAGCTCGTATCAGAGCACATACCAAAACACATATCCAAGCTCCTCCAAGGGGTTTAGGACCAACAAAAGGCCAAACTGGTCTTACCAAAAACGTTCCTTCAAAGGAGCGTCCGACAAACCACAAGAACAATGAAGGTTGCTCTCCTACGGACAGAGTAATGGCGGTAGGGGGGCGCCTTTCTCTGTTCAAAGGAGTATGGATCCATACCACCCCAGACAAGTGGGTACACAAAGTCATTTCAGAGGGATACAAAATGCAGTTCACAGGGTTACCCCCTCCCAGATTTATGCGTTCCAGGCCGCCAATTTCTGCCACGGCACGAGTGATACTACAGCGAGTTTTAGAGGACATGCTTGCCAACAAAGCCATTGTACCAGTCCCACTACGAGAAAGACAACGGGGGTTCTACTCGAATCTTTTTCTTGTTCCCAGAAAAGAAGGGAAATCAAGACCAGTACTAGACCTAAAAGCTCTAAACAAGTACCTTCACATACCAACCTTCAAAATGGAATCCCTCAGGTCGGTGATCAACAATGTAGAAGAAGGGGACTTCTTCACATCCATAGATCTCACCGACGCATACCTGCACATTCCAATCCACAGGGATCACCAAAAATTTTTGCGATTCACAATACTCGGGGGACATTACCAATTCCAAGCACTGCCATTCGGTCTCGCTACAGCACCAAGAGTGTTTACAAAAATCATGGTGGCCCTAGTAGCGCATATGAGACTGCAACAGCTGTACATTCTACCCTATCTCGACGATCTGCTACTGCGATCACCATCCCTCGAAATGGCTACCTACAACACCCAAAGGTGTCTCCAGATATTAAGAAATCACGGTTGGGTGATAAACCAGACAAAAAGTATGTTAAACCCTTCTCAAAAAATTGTGTTCTTAGGAGCACAATTCAATTCCAGAACACACACAGTTTCTTTAACAGACCAAAAAACAAAAAAATTAAGGGCAGCCGCAAATTACGCTATAACTCACAGACAGATGTCAGCAAGACGTACTATGCATCTTCTAGGGCTGATGACAGCCTCTATAGAACTTGTGCCTTACGCCCGATTTCACATGCGCTACTTCCAACTCGAATTCTTACAGAAGTGGGACAGGCTTCACCACAACTTAGAAGCCAACATCAACCTATCACAACCAACCAAACAATCCCTGAAGTGGTGGCTAAAAACACAGAACCTCAAAAGAGGGAGAATTTGTTCGGTCAAACACTGGTCCCTCGTTACCACGGACGCCAGCCTAATCGGTTGGGGCGGAGTTTACGGGCATCACAAAGTCCAGGGCAAATGGACACCGTCCGAGACAAAACTACACATCAATGTCCTCGAGATCAGGGCAGTCTACTTGTCGCTGTCACACTGGACTCATCTACTCAAACAACGTCCAATAAAAATACAATCCGACAATGCCACAGCAGTCGCCTATATAAATCATCAGGGGGGCACGAGAAGTGTGACAGCGTGGCAAGAAGTTCAGCGGGTTCTAAGATGGGCAGAATTACATACTTGCATTCTGTCAGCCGTCTATATTCCCGGACAACTCAATTGGGAGGCAGATCGACTAAGTCGACACTTCTTGGACCCAGGAGAATGGGCTCTCAATCCGGAAGTTTTTCAACAGATCACAGTGCGATGGGGAAACCCACAAATAGATTTAATGGCGTCCCGCTTCAATCATCAGATACCCAGATATTGCTCCAGGTACCGGGACCATCAGGCGGTTGCGTTGGACGCAATGGCAACCCCGTGGACGTTCGACAAAGTGTACATTTTCCCACCAATTCCCATGATTCATCCGATTCTGCGGAGATTGCGGCTGTTCAACACAACGGCCATTGTGATCACACCATACTGGCCCAGAAGAGCCTGGTTCTCGGACCTTCTAAATCTGTCGATCACTCAACCATGGCATCTACCTCTACGGGAGGATCTCCTTCTTCAGGACCAGTACAGACATCCAAATCTCAAACAACTCTCACTAACGGCGTGGCTCTTGAGAGCACCATCTGGAAGCGCAAGGGATTCTCGGACAGAGTGACAAAAACCCTTTTACAAGCTCGCAAAACATCAACGGCATCATCCTATTACAGGATTTGGCGCACTTTTATGTTTTGGTGTCAAAGTCATTCATTATCTCATACCACTTACAGCTTACCTATTCTGCTGGAATTTCTACAAGCTGGTCTGGACCAGGGATTAGGAGTCAATTCACTCAAAGTACAAGTCTCGGCACTGTCGCTGTTTTTTCAAACACCGCTAGCATTGCAACCAGAAGTCAAAACTTTCTTACAAGCGGCTTCACACATACATCCTCCATTTCGACAACCCACACCACCATGGGACCTAAACCTTATGCTCAAAGTACTACAGACAAAGCCATTTGAACCACTAGCCACTACCAGTCTACAACTTTTAACATTGAAGGTAGTCTTTTTAGTAGCTATTGCCTCAGCCAGACGAGTATCTGAACTGGGGGCATTGAGTCACAAACCACCTTTTTGCATTTTTCACCAGGACAAGGTGGTTCTACGTACAGTGCCAACCTTTTTACCCAAAGTTAACTCTGCCTTCCACATGAACCAAGAGATAGTATTGCCCTCACTTTGCCCTAAACCTCAGACGGCAGCAGAACGCAGTCTGCACTCTCTAGATGTTACTCGAGCGCTAAAGTTCTACATACATAGAACACAGGAATTCAGGAAAACTGATGCATTGTTTGTACTTTATGGATCTTCACGCAAAGGTGCGAAAGCATCTAAACAGACTATTGCCAGGTGGATTAAACTTGCAATCACCAAAACGTATCAAATTAAAGGAAAGCCAATTCCTTTCAAACTCACAGCTCACTCAACTCGAGCACTTAGTACGTCCTGGGCCTTCTCTAACGAAGCATCAGCAGAACAGTTATGCAAAGCGGCCACATGGTCGTCACTCCACACGTTCACAAAGTTTTACAAGTTCAATATTTTTTCTTCTTCTGAGGCGGCTTTTGGTCGCAAAGTTCTTCAAACAGTTGTTTCATAAAAGTTCTTAAATTACCAGTCACTGCCATGTTAGGCCAACTTGGTGACTAACCTCTGTTGCTTACTTTCTGCCCACCCTTTTTATCTGCTTTGGGACTAACCCATCTGTCCCTGTGCTGCCAAAGGACTCCCGGAGAAAAGGGGATTTGTAATACTCACCGATAAATCCTTTTCTCGGAGTCCTGTCAAGGCAGCACAGGGAGCCCCACCCAAAAAAAAAAAAAAAAAAAAAAAAACAAATTTAAGTATATAACAATAACAAAAGTCTCCAGCTATGCTAAACGTAACTAATAGAGGAGGGGCTAATGCAGGGAAGAGGAGGACCTGAGGGGCAGAACAGAATGTTTCACTTCGTTAAAGCCATCCTGCCTCCTGAAGGGAAGTGTGCATTAACCCATCTGTCCCTGTGCTGCCTTGACAGGACTCCGAGAAAAGGATTTATCGGTGAGTATTACAAATCCCCTTATATATATATATATATATATATATATATATATATAAATAAAGCTGTAGAGCTATATTGACTCAGCGTTTTGGACCCACATGGGGACCATCATCAGGAGTAAAAATATAATAGTTTTTGTTTACACTCCTCACAAAGGTCCAGATGGGAGTCTGAAAAACGGAGTACATCATACCTCCCAACTGTCCCTTTTTCGGAGGGACAGTCCCTCTTTTGACAGCTCAACCCGCAATCACTCATTTGTACTTGAAAGTCCGTCTTTTCTTTGCACTGAACAGCCAGAAAAAGAAACAAAGTTTCTCACTTAATTGGCTTTTAGCAGAGAGCCCAGAACAGCTAACAGGTGCAAATAAGATACTTTGTAAAAATTTTGAGACACAAAAACAGTTTAGATAAGGAGAAATATTTTCAAACTTTTCATAACCTGCCAAATTTTGTAAAACAAACATGGTAATTAGGGGGTGTGGCCACAGAAAGGGGTGTGATCAAAAAAATTGCTGCGCTACATGCGGAAAAACATTTTTTGTCCCTCTTTTTACTTCCAAAATGTTGGGAGGTATGAGTACATTATTTGTGAGTAAACCTGCCAGTGCTTTCTCTGTGTATGTGATCAGTTATCCGGAAATCTGTTATCCAGAAAGACATCTCCCATAGACTCGATCATAATCAAATAATTTGCATTATTAAAAATGATTAAGAAAAAGCATTCTGGATAACAGGTACCATACCTGCATTTATACACATACATACATATATGCACATATGTAATAAAACACACCCATACCTATACATTCACATACATACATCTAAAACTGACTATAACAGTGGATATTGCTTTACATCTGAGTATTTTACCCTTTCAAGAAGGCATCCAAGCATCTAAAAGGAATTAAGGGAATCTGCCATTGCAATGTTACCAGGCAGAGCATACCACAGCCTTACTGCTGTCATCATGAAGAATCATTACCACTGCTGCTGCTAAAAAAGGCATTTCCCTTGTCTCCTGTGTGAAAAAGATCCCCCTGCTATTTGTCTCTTATGCCCTTAAACATATTTGTATGGAGCAATCATGTCCCCTTGCAAGAGCCTCCATTAAAAAACAAATTACATTTGCATAGTGCTTTCTCATAGCCTCTGCATTGTTTCCAGCTCATAAATATTCTTACTAAGGACTAGTACCCAAAGGACAGCTCCACTGGAGCTCATTTATAAACAGTGGGCAACTTTGCACCAAGGCAATAACCCATAACAACATAACCATGATTAGCTTTTTTCAGCCAGCTGCAGGTTGAACAAGGAAAGCAATCATCTGATTGGTTTGCCATGGGTTACTGCCCAGGTGCAAATTTGCCCAGTGTTTATAAATGACCAGTGGCTCACTGGGTAGCAATTCTGTCTTGGAGCGCTGTGGGAATCTTCCTAGAGTGTGTATGTTCTCCATGTGCCTGATTGGGTTACATCTGGGTATTCAGGTTTCCTCTCACATACAGACTGGTTAATTGGCTGCTGCTAACATTGTCCCTGCTAAGGACAATGAAAGTGACCTTAGATTGTAAGCTGCAATGGGTAGGGGATGATGCGTAACAATGTCTTGTGCCTTAACCCTTCCAAAAGCTTTTCTACATCAGGCGCCAAACTGAATAAACCCATAAGCTCCTTTACTACGCTGGGGTAAATACCATCAGGTTCTTGAACTTTGTTTACTATTAAGTCTAAAAATCTGAGTTGTTTTCATTAAAAAAGAATATTTAGAGAAAAAATGCCCCAAAGCATCTGAATCTGAAAATACAACAACAAAAACCTGCCAAATTCATGTAAAAGGCAATGGCAGAGGTCCCTTTAATCATTTTAAGTTTTTGCCTTCACAATTTCCAGTTGTTTTAGGGTGTTTGACACTGGTTAAATTAGAATTTTTAAAGGGATCCTGACATCAGGAAAACATGTTTTTTTCTTCAAAATGCATCAGTTAATAGTGCTACTCCAGCAGAATGCTGCACTGAAATCCATTTCTCAAAAGAGCAAACAGATTTTTTGTATTCAATTTTGAAATCTGACATGGGGCTAGACATATTGTCAATTACCCAGCTGCCCCAGGTCATGTGGCTTGTGCCTGCACTTTAGGAGGGAAATGCTTTCTGGCAGGCTGATGTTCTTCCTTCTCAATATAAAGCTGGCCATAGATGTACAGATTTTCAACAGATCCAATCCACATCGTGAGACCAAGATCTTCTGAGAACCATCGTACGAACGTTCGAACTGTCCATCAACTAAAACGACCAATTTACCAGGAAAACAAAGGGGAGCTGCCTGCTTGGCCCTGCAAACATCCATAGATTGTACTGGGACCGACAAAGATTTTTTAACCTGGCCGATCAATTTCCTGGCAGATGTCGGACGAAAAATTGTAAGATGTTCGATCGTTTGAATCCCACTAACCGCACGATAATTTGATGAATCGGTCGGGCTGCGCTGAAATCGGTCGTTTCGCAAAGAAGAATCGTCGCGTCTATGGGGGCCTTTACTGAATGTGTCTCAGTGAGACATGGGTTTTTACTATTGAGTGTTGTTCTTAGATCTACCAGGCAGCTGTTATCTACCACGGAGCTGCTATCTGGTTACCTTCCCATTGTTCTTTTGTTTGGATGCTGGGGGGGGGGGAAGGGAGGGGGTGATATCATTCCAACTTGCAGTACAGCAGTAAAGAGTGATTGAAGTTTATCAGAACACACATGACTTGGGGCAGCTGGTAAATTGACAAAATGTCTAGCCCCATGTCAGATTTCAAAATTGAATATAAAAAATTCTGTCTACTCTTTTGAGAAATGGATTTCAGTGCAGAATTCTGCTGGAGCAGTACTATTAACTGATTCATTTTGAAAAAAATTTTTTCCCATGACAGTATCCCTTTAAGCATATGAACTCAAAAAGTTAATGCATAAAAACTTGAATTTTCGATCCAATTTTTTCAAGTTTTAAGTATTGGTAAATTTGTCAAATTCATGGATGAGAGTTAGGTCGAGTTTGTTTCTAATTAAAATATGAGTTTTAGTAAATAACGTATTGAATTGGGTCCATCTGGTTTCTCAGTGAAGTAAACAGAAGAAAATGAATTCTTCAAAACCTCTTTTGAGGCCTGTAACATGCCTTCTTGACCCATAAACCATAAAATGATATATTTATCAGGGAGGAGAACGTAAAGGTCAGGGATACTATTTTATAGTAATTTTAATCAGCAATAAGCACAACATGTTGGTGCCATTTTGGTCCATATGTACATGTAGTACCACCATATGGCAGGATTTACCTAGAGTGTCCCACATGTCCATGTGTAGCCAAGACACAGACAGGCTGGTATACTGCAGGCCTTGATGTTGTAGTTTCTCCAGATTTCACAGATCCAGTCGGGCTGATGGTTCCATAACAGCCCAAATGAGTTCCTCTCCTTTAAAGGAACACCAACAAATGTAAGTGTTTTAAAGTAATAAAAATATCATGTAATGTTGCCCTACACTCGTAAAACTGGTCTGTTGGCTTCGGAAACACTACTATAGTTGATATAAACAAGCTGTTGTGTAGCAATGGCAGAAATTGAAAAAAGGCCATATGGCACATGTTAAATAGTGGATAACAGTTAACACCATTATGTTCTGCGGAGCGTATCTGCTATCTGGTTTGTAACCTGAGCCGTTTCTACTTTGAATGGCTGCCCCCATTGCTACACAGCAGCTTACAGTTACTGTTCCTTTAAGAAAGTTTGAAGCAGAAGAAACAACTGGCAGAATGAGTCGTCAAGCCAATGGAGATTTCAGTCTCCCAAATACACCCCAGTCACTCACAAAACCCCTTGGAACATACTCTCTAACTTATCTATTGACTTCCCTCACCCAGGAGATATGTTATCTCATCCCTTTGTCTGATAACCTTTCTGGGCTGTAGGTGGGAAGAAGTACACTGGGTATGGACAGGAAACATAGTAGGGAATGAAGCTCCCATATTGAAAGGTGTTAGCTTCTGCAGATTTTTCCAACAAAGTTCCACTCGTTCATCGTCCGGCTCTTCTGTAAGCTGACAGAGAGATCCGTATTTTTTTCGCATGTGCAGTTGGAGCAGTTTGCCGGTTTGCGACAACTGCACATGCACGGAATTACATGGAAATTGCCGATCTCCCAGTCAGATTACCGAGGAGCCGGAAGATGGACGCGTGGGACTTCACTGGAAGAATCTGCGCCGAGGGGTGAGTATTTGGGCATCTCCCCAGGGGGGTAGTTAGCCTGGAGGGAGGAAGGGCTACCTGGGGTGGAGGTAGTTTTTTTTTCCCCACAGATTGACTATAGGACTATAATAAGATTCCTATACAAATCAAAGGATAGTTTTAACCCTAGTTTTTTACGCCCACATGAAATAAGGTTTTTAGGGTAAATATAGGATAACTAAAATTAGCCCATCAAACAAATTATCCTTCTTCTGAAACCAAGGGTCCCACCACCTCCTGCTTCATTTTGTTACTATGTATAGATTTTTTTAAAAAATAATTCTTGATTCATTTTACTCTTCTAAGCAATGCATCTTTATTTTCAGTTATTTATTTAAATATTTTGGCATACTCGGTTGACCTCCTTCATCTAACTTAAATGCCTTAGTTTGTCGTCTTTAAGCGTTTCATTGCTTAATGCCTTTCTTAAAGGACATGTAAACCCCCCACAAAAATATTTAATCATTGAACGGCCTCTTTGAAATCTTTAAATACCTGCCACTCTGGTTGTTATTGACACTTGCCTTATGGGGCATATTTATTAACATTGGAGACAAACATCACCGATCAGCCTTTTGCTATTGTTTCCTAAATTATATGCTGAAATCTAATTACTGATTGAGTGGCATGGGCAGCATCGCCAGTGATGTTTTTCTCCAGTGTTAATAAATACGCCCCTTATTTACGGATTCACATAAGGTCATTACACAACTTTTTGTTGTGTGATTTTACATAGCACATCGTTTTATTAATTATATGTGTGAACAGTGAATATCACAAAAAAGCGAATGAGCGAATCTCTCTGTGTGATCAATATAAATCAATCAATTTAAATATGTATTACATAAACATCAACATGTGAGGTCTGTTTCAACACATTTCATTCTCTTATGCAGCTTCATAAGTGCAACCGTCTGCATGATGGGTTTACACGCTGGTTTGAAATGTTTATCTATTGGAGGAGTGAAAAATCCTTTCTGTTAATTTCTTATTAAGCAGTTTCTGATATTGATGGCTACAAGAAGGCTGTGAGCTAAACACAAGAAATGTATGATGAGATATGACAGTCATAAATAGCCACAGAAAAATTTCCAGGGGAATTGTCCAGACTTAGATTGAAAGTGATGGATTTGGTCAGGCAATTGCATCATTCTCTCCATCCCATTAACCTTTGTATGGCTCCCTGTGTTGGTCTCCCTCCTGTACAGAGGGATGCAATTCTTACAATAGCTTGGAAAACAGATCTTGGAATAATTGTAGTATTGTCAGATACAATAAAGAAGAACACATACAATATGTAAGGAGGAAAAGAGTTAATATATGTAGGACAGTGAAGAATGTTCAAACATTTCATTTTCAAACTGTAAGGGGGAGATTAATTATGTGGTGTAAAAAATGGCAGAATAATTCGGCACACATCACCAAGGAAAATCTGGCTTTGGCATGGCGTATCACGCAGCTTGATAAGTTTGCCATTTATTTTACACAGCTTTGTACACTGTTTTTCCAGAGCATTTTGTTTTACACAGCATAATAAATAGGCCTCTTAGAGTTTATATAAGAAGTGACTGAGCAGACAGCTTTGTTATAAAAGCACAGTGTATGTTGTATGAGGAACAAAGGTAAAATTGGTCACATTACCTCTTCAACTCATTTACAAAGTGACACAGATTTAAAAAAAATAGCTGATTCTAGGGTTGCCACCTGTCCGGATTTCAGTATGGTTTTTGGAAGGGCTGCTCCCTGGGATCGTACGATTCACTGTGCACACAAACATACCAACAAACCACACTTGTTAGGTCACATGAGCCAATTAACAGACAGAGTTCTGTCTTTTGCTTCCACAATTCTTCCTGTTACAGTTAGAGCTGTTATTTCTGGTCAGGTGATCTCTGAGGCAGCACAGAGACCATCACGTAATGGTGGCTCAAGCAAGAGATGTAAAAGGGAAAGATTTATTTAAATATATCCCAGTTTAGTAAGATTCTTTCATATGCCACTTAATTTGATATAAACTATCTGTTGCTTAAGTGTTCATTTTGGGGTTATAGTTTTCCTTTAACCTCAGTGATTCTCAATGGATGTTTTTACTACATACCATACATAGTCAGATGGCAGGTTTTACATACTTTTGCTGACAGGATTAGAGAAAACAACCATGTGTGTTCTGAAACAGAACATATTAACTCTAGTTAGTTGGGAAATATAATAGAATTACTTAAAGGGGCATATTTACTTAGGGTCGAATATCGAGGGTTAATTAACCCTCGATATTCAACTGTCGAAGTTATATCCTTCGACTTCAAATATCGAAGTTGTAGGATTTAGAGCTATTCGTTCGATCGAAAGAAAAATCGTTCGATTCTAAGGATTTTAATCCATCGATCGAACGATTTTTGTTCGACCAAAAAATGCTTAGGAAGCCTATGGGGGCCTTCCTCATAGGCTAACATTGACCTCGGTAGCTTATAGGTGGTGAACTAGGGGGTCGACGTTCTTTCTTAAAGAGACAGTACTTCGACTATCGAATAGTCGAACGATTTTTAGTTTGAATCGTTCGATTCGAAGTCGTAGTTGAAGGTCGAAGTAGCCAAAAAAAAACATTAGAAATTCGAAGTTTCTTTCCTCTATTCCTTCACTCAAGCTAAGTAAATGGGCCCCTAAAATGCATAATTGAGCATGTATTTCTTTTAAGGCCATTGTCGCCCAGTTAAAAGCCACTGACAATGGTGCAATATTGACATGGCATTTAACCCCTTTCTGAAATGGCAACCTGGGGCAAATTGATTTGTAATATATCACAGCATTCAGTGGCAACAGAAGAGTGAAGCAGAAGCACTAATGAGCCGTTTGAATGGTTTCTAGTTGCCGTTTAAGTTCCAGTAGAGCTGCTTTGCGAAGCCTGCACAGAAGCTGTTAACAAGCCGGTGTCCCTTGTGGCAAGAAGTGATTGCTGGAGCTTCTACAGAGAACTAAGTGCAAGTCATGCTGATATGTCTTGCATAGCGACAAATTGGCAGAACAGATCCCCTTTGCTGTTCAAAGAGAGAGGCAATTTTCTGGGTGTCCAAAGCAATAATGCACCTTCAGCCACCATGACATTCCATCTGAATAAATGCCCAATATATTCTTTCAGCTTTTTCACTTCAAGGTTATGTTTTACATGATGTATAAACACTTTTGTTTTCCTTTGATTTTCCTAGCATGCTTCTGGTGATAGTGATTCTGCTCTGTATTTAGCCACAATTATTCCATTTTAGTGAGGCTGCCTTTCGTGTTATAATTAGCATCGGCACTTATCCACTGAAATATATAGTAAGACTATATTATTTACTTTAAATACAGTGCAGGTGTGGGATTTGTTATCCAGAAACTCGTTATCCAGAAAGCTCTGATTAACAAAAAAGCCCATCTCCCATAAACTCTATTTTAATCAAATAATATATTTTTCTCTGTAATAATAAAACAGTACCTTGTATGTGATCCCGACTAAGATATAATTAATCCTTATTGGAGGCAAAACAATCCTATTGGGTTTAAATGATTTTTCGTATATACTTAAGGTATTGAGATCCAAATTACAGAAAGATTCCTTATCTGGAAAACCCAGGTCACATGCATTCTGGATAACAAGTCCCACACCTGTATTACTGTATGTTTATTTCTACCATCAAATATTTTGGCTCTTGAAAAAGTCTGATTTAATTTAGATGTAAATTATTGTCAGATCTATATTCTTTTTTCATTTTACACCATAAACCTGAGCTAGGTCCCCAAGTCACCAGATTGATGAGAAGGGACCATTTTTCTAACCCCCTATCAGATTATTCCAAACAGTTTGCTCAGTTAACATTGCATTTATTTTTTTTGCAGGATTCCTCTGCATTTGGCTCCTCATCTGGGGCTGGTGCAACAGGTCCAAAAACAGGCACAGTTATTGGAGAGCAAGGAACATCGCCAAAGATTCAGTTGCCCCTCAACATGTATGTGCATGTTTTATTATTTGTTATTGCTTTTTCTCTTGTATACATATATAATTCTCTTAGTTTGCATTCGTTTAAAATAGTATATTTGCTTGGGTGTTGCCTGTTTGCTAAATGTCTGTTATCTGCATATTTCTGCCACACACTCACTCATTTTGGGCACCAGGTAAAAATCTCTCCAAAATGTTAATTGTCAGTGGTAGATTAAGGGGTTATTTACTAAAAATAGGAATTTATGTAATTTTTCTTATTAAACAGAGCTCCTATCCACTATTTTGCCTTATTTATCAGTAAAATAACTCAAATAAAAAGGATTGTGGAAGAACTCGATAAAATCGAGCAATCGGGGTTTTTGGGCTATACCCAATGCAGAACACAATATCTTCAAATTGGGATACGGACATCTGCCATTGACTTATACATGACTTTGACAGTTTTGAGATGCCGGACTTTCAGATTCAGGCTTTTACAGCTTTGGGGTATAATAAATCTCGATAAATTCAAGTTTTTACCCCAAAAATCTTCATAATTAACTCTCAAGACTACCTTAGATACTGGGCTGTACTGAACTAATGCCCACTCCACTGTGCCCTGTTAAGAGATATCGTAACTCTTCTTACCATATGATGGTTTAATGAAAGTTTAAACTGGTATGTAAAAACCTCCGATAGTATAATGTCTAAGCTTATGCGTCAGTAAATTTAAAACACTTCCTGATAAATTAGATCACTGTCCTAGAGTTTACATGGAGCTAACATACATTTATAATATTTGAATTGGCTTATGTCTCAAAAATCTTGCTTTAGCGTGTTTTAGAGGTATGCAGAATGCATCCATTTAGAAATATATTAAAAATCAGATCATTCCTTTAACTGAGGACACTTAAAAATGCATCTTGTAGACCATCAAGGATTTCAATTAATTCATATTTCTTTGCATGTCAGGGTTCAATTTTATCCCTTTAAAACACTTGAGAAAAATGTAAACAGGTAAACTATAGCAGAGATTCGAGATATAATTTCAGGATCAAAACAATTGGCTCATTAGACACATAGCAGGCTGGGCTGTCCTTTGTTATTAAAGGATTGGTTTCATTTACAGCCGGAGAGGTCAGTGATTTCATTAGCAATGAGAATGGATGGGATAAGTGAATAACTAAGGCAAAGCAAACACATTTAATGAACTTATAACTATAGAAATATATAAAGTATGAAAACAGCATGAGGGAGAAAATAACACAACTGTTAAAGCGTAGAAAAGGCATTTTAAAATGGGGAGATTACATGATGAAATTATACCTCTCATTAATACCAATAACCCATTTTATCTTATGGAAGTTTGGTTTAAAAGTAAGGTAATACACTGGTACGAGCAGAGGCAGATGAATATTTTGTAATGAGGGAAACAAGGGGTAGATTTATCAAAATGTTTTTTCTTTTCATTCCTATGGGATTTTTGAAAGTGTATTTATCAAATGGTGAACTCTAACTTTCATACACTGGTAAATAAACTTATAACATTGCTATAGGAATGAAAGAACGTTGACATTTTCTGTGATAGTGAGCTCTAATCTCACATTTTGATAAATCTGCCCAAAGTGTTGCATCTGGATAATAACCTGCTGACTTGGGGAAGACAACTGTTCTGCCAGGCCAAATATTATTCATCCAACCATGGTTGCTATACATGTGTTTGTTTGGATTGCCCACATACTATTTTAATAGCGCATACTTTTGAAATCAAAATATAACAAAAAATAGTTACTGCTGTGATCACGTGTTCATTGTTAGTACATGTTTGGCATTGCAGGCTTTTTATCCTACTGTATTATATCATTTACTTTGCTTCTTTGGTTTTTATACTCTCAGTAAGGAGCTGATAGACTTGTTTGTTATATTTGAAAAGTTGCAAGATTCTCAATATTGATTAACATGTTTAATGATGTGGAGCTAATTAAAGTCGCAATGGGGGAGGAAAGCAAAGCTGAAAATGGAAGTTGCTACACACCATGATATGTGAAAATAATATTTAGTTTACATTCTTGCCTGACTTCACACCATACTCTACAATGTCAACATGGGAGAGACTTAAATACAATAGGCTTAATTGCCTTTATTTATAGAAATACAAAAAAAACATTAAGAGACTTTTACTGTGCTTGTAGCACAAGGCCCAATTATTTATCCAAAATGTAGCTGGATGCAGTTTTCAAAATATATTGTGTCTATATATAACTTGGTACAAGTGCAATACTGATTTCCAATATATGTATGTGGTTATATTCAGATACTTAGCTCTTTATGCATACAAACCACAGAAAAATGATGAACTGGAGCTACGAAAAGGTGAGATGTACAGAGTCATTGAAAAATGTCAAGATGGATGGTTCAAAGGGACATCTCTACGTACGGGACAGTCAGGTGTTTTTCCAGGCAACTATGTCACGCCTGTTTCCAGGTGAGGAGACTTGTTTACGAGCCATTAAATTCCTAAATAACACCGTGCAACTTTGCTGATTTTTTCTTTCATTTTTTGTTTTTCCTTATATGCCATATTTTGCTGTATATATTTGGTAGAATTGTTTTAACAATGTAATTATTGGTTAACATTTTTAGAAACTTTAATTAAAGGGGAAATGATTATGTCATACTTTGTACTTGGTGTGACCAATGATTCAGGAAGGCTACTGAAGTCATCAAAAGAATGTCCTTAAGTCCAGTTTGGTGTGGAATCCTATTCCTTATACACAGTACCTTAGCAAAAGTATTGCAGTTTCAACTTTTTTTTTACAAGCTGTAGTTTCACGTTAACCTGACAAAAACACATTTACAGCCAAAAATGGTGCCATAAACATTTCTGAAGTCTAATAAGGAAGTTTATCAAATTTGTACTCACACACTGACAGGCAAATTGGATATGCTGTGGTGGATTATTTTGTGTACTACAGGTATGGGACCTGTTATCCAGAATGCTTGGAACTTGGGATCTTTGCTTAATTTGGAGTCAACTAGAAAATCATGTAAACATTAAATGAATCCAATAGACTGGGTTTGCTTCCAATAAGGATTAATTATATCTGAGTTTGGATCAAGTAATATGTACTGTTTTATTACTACAGAGAGAAGGAAATCATTCTTAAAAATTAGGATTATTTGGATTAAATGGATTCTATGGGAGATGGCCATTCCGTAATACAGAGCTCTCTGGATAAAGGGTTTCTGGATAATGGATCCCATACCCATACTATGTTTCATTAAGGATAATTGAGTGGAGGCACCATCATTGTAATAACAGAACTTTCCATTATCTCTTTATAAGAAGAAGATCAGGTTTGCTGTTGCCAATAGGGCCGCCATTTTACACACTACTGTGCATATACATGCAGCTACAGCCAACTATGAACCCTGTATACCAGTTAAACAAATTGTCAGTGCTAAAACGTGATCTTCACAATCAAATGTCCAGTATCCAATTAGTAAATAGCAACTTCATGAATCATTCCCTGTGTGCATGTAGTGGAACTACAAGGAATTGCGCATTAGATAAAAACTATATAGTGTAGCAAGTTAATACAATTTGTGTATATACAAAAAGATGTGTGAAAAAATTACCAATGCAATCCACTTAAAGTGACTAATTCTCTTGTGTAATCTGTCCTTTACCGCACACTCAGTGAGTCAGCCTACTCATCAGATACTGTATAGCCAGTATTAAGCCTAATGGAAATGAATAATGGAGCATATGGTCCTGCAGCAGACCTTAAATGCCCCAGCAGTGAAAAATTTTTTGACAGGTTGGACATAAAACATAGAGGCCAGTATATATTGTAGCAAATTGTAATAACCAATATAGCTACAGCATGTAGAAAAACAGATGAATACAATTCAGTCCAATGCGTTTGACGTGGTCATTTTTTTTTCTCTACACAACTTTTAAAGGAATTGTTCAGTGTAAAAATAAAAACTGGGTAAATAGATATGCTGTGCAAAATAAAAAATGTTTCTAATATAGTTAGTAAGGCAAAAATGTAATGTATAAAGGCTGGAGTGACTGGATGTGTAACATAATAACCAGGACACTACTTCCTGCTTTACAGCTTTCTTGGTTTACACTTACTGGTTACCCTGTAAACAGTAGCCAATCAGAGACTTGAGGGGGGACACATGGGTCATATCTGTTGCTTTTGAATCTGAGCTGCATACTGAGAATCAATTGCAAAATCAGATATGTTCCTTCAAGTCGCTGACTAACTCAGAGTTATAGAGCTGAAAATCAGGAAGTAGTGTTCTGGCTATTATGTTACACATCCAGTCACTCCAGCCTTAATACATTACATTTTTGGCTAACTAACTATATTGGAAACATTTTTTATTTTGCACATCTATTTACACAATTTTTATTTTCACACTGAACTGTTCCTGTAAAGGTACCTCCTTATCACCTATGGCAACATCCCCCAAGTGCATGGGCAAGTGATGTCACTCATATATGCATCTGACACACTCATGCATGTTCAGCAGCACTGCATCTCTATACAAAATGCAGGGAAGGCTGACAAAACAGATGCAACCCTTTCCACAGTAGCCTGGCACTTTACACAATTTCACAATATGAATCCAGCAGGCATTAAATTATGGACCCTAGAAAAAATGAATCTAGGCATTAGGAAAGGCAATCTGGAACAAGCACTGTTAAGAAGGGAAAGCTATTGGATTTTTAAACTTTACACAACTTCCCCTCATGGTATTAATGAAAATATACTCTTCCATGCATTTGTTTAACTTTATATCTCATATAATAATGAGATTGGAGATGCAGTGAATTTATGCGTTCCCATGGTATAAATGATCCAATAGAAATGTAATGGATGAACCTTTGTTGGTTCCCATGGCAACCAGTTTCTCCCATTTAGTTCAATAGTAAAACTGTGACGTTTTCCTCTCCCCTGGTGGGAAGTAATTGTATACTGTCGGGTCCGTGAGATTGACACATCCCTGGAAAGCCAATAGATCTGCACTGGCGGTGTGCATTGACGTAACTTGTCAGTGCGAGAATCTTGCAAGACTTAGTGACTCAATACGCGAAAGCTTTAAATAGCTACGTGACGGTTAGCAAGCCCATTTGCCTTGATAAAGCGTATGAGAAACGTGCATCAGCAAGCCTTCGTGTGGTGTCCCAGGGCTTTGAAAAATCAGCAGATAGTTTCATCCGGACGACTCCACCTCTATACTATTTTCCATTTCTGACCTTTTACTCATGAATTGCCAGCACTTTTTCTAATTTTTATAATCATGAACTCACTTTTAAATAATTAATTACAGCACAAGCACTTTACTTAATTAATTTATTTTACACGGATATAATTGATTTTTTAAATTTATCATTAAATGAATTGTGTGCAGGCACAGAATTTATCAAAATTGTTGTACGTGATTATATTAGCACTAAGCTCTTTATATAACACAGAAGCACTTTAAATTTAATACTTATCAAGTCTGTTAATTTAAGTAAGTGTGGGGTTTTTCTGCTACTCTTTTTCTAAACACTCGTGCACATTGACACCATCCAAATCGCCATATTGGCTCATGTTTACTAAAGGAGGGCTCTTCCAAAACAAACTTGCTGATGCCCACGTCTCCAAATGTATGCAAATACAGAGGAAGCCCTGTATTACCTAAATATATGAAAACATATTAAAAAATATTCAAAGTGTAGCCCCATTTGAATCACACACTTAAAATACATAAAATACTTATATAAAATCTAAAGACACATCTGATATACCCAAACATACCATTCATTTTAAAAAGCATGCAATGTGTATATAAAGAGAATACATACAGAAAGATATATTGAACCCTGTATCTGTGCTATTAAACTAGCAGTTCTGATGCATAGTTGATGTATACTTGTTTCTTCTCATGAAATAAATTATGAATTTTGGTTTCCAGGAAATTCTGAATGTGATATGAGAAATAGGAATACCATGTGCTCACCGCACTTCTTGCACTGAAAGAGATGACACACAATGTTGTCTATATTGCAGAGGAGGGAACTCCCTCCATCTTGATATAAACAGCATTAGATGTCTTTCTTTTGTGTTGCTAAGGTTGATGTCGCACATTGTGTTTTCTCTAATGGCATGATACGGTCAGAAAATATGCTTATCCATCCTATATGATATGTATATGGAGATTATTGACCTTTTTTCCAGTGTTTTTACATTGGCGGATAAAAACTCACTTTGTGACATAAGTGTAAAGGGTTTTGGAATGCTAACACAAACTTTTTCAACTGAGCTCAAATTTTGTACAGTAAGCAAGGCAGTTGTCTCCTGTGTGCTTGTGTATGGGGGATTTAAGCCTTGATGTCTTTGTCATCATTAAGGGGCAGATTTATCAAGGGTCGAAGTGAATTAGAGGGAATTTTCAAAGTTAAAAAATTCGAAATTCGAAGTAATTTTTTGGATACTTCGACCATCGAATAGGATACTTCGACTTCGAATTTACTTCGACTTCGATTAGAAGTAAAAAAAAAATTCGACCATTCGATAATCTAAGTACTGTCTCTTTAAAAAAATTTCGACTTCAATACTTCGCCAACTTAAACCTGCCGAAGTGCTATGTTAGCCTATGGGGACCTGCCAGAGCATATTTCATAAGTTTTTGGGTTTCGAAGGAAGATCGTACAATAAAATCGTTCAAATCGTACGATTCGAAGTACGATCGTACTACAATCGAATTGCGATAGTACGATGAATAAAATCCTCCAACTTTGAATTCGAATATCGGAGGATTCTATTCGATGGTTGAATTTCGAAGTATTTTCCACTTCGAATTTCGACCCTTGATAAATCTTCCCCTAAGAATTTTTATATTTAAAAAAAAACAAAACAATTTTGTGATAGTTTCCCATTAAACCGAAAAAAGTGCAACAAAAATTGAAAATCCTTAAGGAAACCCAAAATAAATTCCCAGATAAAAGTATTTTAGCATAATATTATTAAACATTTCATAAAGATAAAAATATTTTATGAAAGCTATAAATGCACCATGCCCTCAAATTTAAAAGTGTATTGTGCTGGTAGACCCTTTAATATAACAAAATGACTGCCATGTGTTGTTAATTTGAATAACAACATGTGATCTATTTTTTTATGCTTGCGGAAAAAATGATTGTTGCTCGGATATTTAGCAAATGTCAACCTGCAATTACCACTACATTATCCAGTGCATTTGCTCTTTGAGCAACAACGCTACCTGCATGGCTTCCTGTCAGAAGGTATGGGGTTACCATGGCAACACGTTGTCCTGGGTTATTTACACATAGCTCCTCTCTGCTGACACCTGTACGTTTATGGCAAACAAATTGAATTCAAAAGGATCATTTTAGCACTATCATTGTTATTATGTAAAATTGCTCTAATTGTACGTGCGGTGTATAAATTGGTATATCATTGCACTGGTGTGCAGGAGCGATACAGATAATATTTATCAGTGTATACACAAAAGGCAAAATTGCTCAGTTTACTGTAAATTTCCAAATGCCTTTCATATATTTTCCTGATTTCTATTTTTGTTTGTAGAAAATGCTTTATTACAGTAGCAGGGAGAGACATTGTTGTAGTATGCCCCATTTACCTTAATCTCTTGTTAAGTGTTTTGAAAAAGTTCAAAAGCATATTTTAAATTAAAGGAAGCATAACTAAAACTCATCAAATCTTGTAGGGTAGGCACTTTTGAATTAAATATGATGCTGGTTTTAATGTGTGCTAAAAATTAATATTGTCTAAAAAAAAAAAGACCACTTTATTGCCCCCTATAAATCTATTATAGTCCCTGTCAGTGTTTCAAATGAGGGGTGGGCGTGTCCTAATTATCCCTGCTAGACGCACAGTAGGAGGGGGGGATAGCCAATCACAGCTCTGCGGTCACACAAGCAAAGACAGGCTTCAGTTCCTTATAAGTTCAGTGTAATTGCTGATTGTTTCCCATCATACAGTGTAGTGTGCTGAATACACAGGAAATTAAACAGATGGGCTGGACTAGTAGGGTTTTTTGCAGAAATTTACATAAAAAGAACCCGAAACACAACTTTTTTAAGCACATTCCTTCTATATTTAAAATATAATGCACTGGCACATTCTTGCAGTTTTTTCTTTTGCACTGGTAACTTTTGGTGACCACAGTTCATAGTAATGCCTCTGTCTTCTTGTAATAAGATAATACTACAATAGGAGGGTTATGGAGGTGTTTAGCCAGTTGGGAGACAATGGCAGTTTAGGCAGAACTGAAACTACAAGCTTAAAGGAACAGTAACACCAAAAGTAATGAAAATATCGTGTATTGTTGCCCTACACTGGTAAAACTGATCTGTTTGCTTCAGAAACACTACTATAGTTCATATAAACAATCTGCTTGTGTAGCAATGGTAGAAATTGAAAAAAGGCTATATGGCATAGGTTAAATAGTGGATAACAGATAACACCATTATGTTCTACAGAGCTTATCTGCTATCTGCTGTGTAACTTCAGCCTTTTCTCCTTTGAATGGCTGCCCCTTTTGCTACACAGCAGCTTATGTATATAAACAATAGTTGAGTTTCTGAAGCAAACACAGCAGTTTTACCAGTGCAGGGCAACACTGCATTATATTTTTATAACTTTTAAACACTTTCATTTTTTTGGTGTTACTGGTCCTTTAATAAGTAATAGTTTCACAGGCACTATTGATTAAAAAAAAATGAAGGGAAAATAAAAGATTACATTGTGGTTACCCTTTAATAATCTGGATTTGAAAAATATGACAACTTCCTTAGTGGAGTATAAGACTGCCATTTATATTGAGGCTATGTATATTGGCCTGTAGTGTCTAGCAAATTACGTTACACTTACACAGCTATCTGGGTGAAATGCTAAATAGCCTATCCTGGGTAGACCCCTCTTCCTTGTGTTTCTCCACATACTGTATGCTTAATTTCCATGACTCTATCTGATATACTAATGAGTTGGAGCTATGATGCCTATGGTGCCTATTATTCTAGTATTCTACATCAGCATGAACAGTAATGACATTGGGGGCGTGTGGAACTTTTTTTTTTTTTTTTTGTAACCCCAGCCAATAGCACCAGTTTCTTTCTGTTTTTAGCAGTTTGCTTACAATAATTCCAAACCAGGAAAAAGTATAAGTTTCATTTTAATGGGGACATTATTGCATAAAGTTGCTTTGCCACCATAAACAATCTATTTGATTTGCATGCAAATAAACTTAAAGTTTACTATATGTAATCAGGTCCCTGGAAGCCATGAATACTAGTTCTTGTTGCACTGATACAATGTATACCATAGTCATAAAGTGCTAGATTTCCATCTGTTTCATGCAACACAAAAGGGGTGCAGAGAAAGCTCATATTCATACCAAAACTTATGATAAAAGGTGTAGGCAAACGTCGACACCTAGTGGTGTGTATATAAAGGGAATACAAAGGAACAAAAGTAAAATAAAGAGATATGTCATCAGTTAATTAACCCTCTATTTTTTAATAATCCCTCTTCATGTTTTTACTAAAACTTTAAATGTGCTGTTATTTCACATTACATTAGACATTAGAGAGTTAGAAGCCATATTTTTAGATATTTTAAAACTTTAATTGGTCCTACTTAGACCCATGTCTTATCTTTTTTCACTCTCCTAGTAAGTTACAAATCTCTCCATACAGCAGTGTAGTAAATGTAAATAAGTCTTTCAGATAAGGAGTAAGTGATATATTTTAGGACACTCACCCTGATCCTAAGTGTTTATCTAGAATCCCGATCATAAAGCAAGGGAGGACTGACCTTGATTCGTCTGACTCAAAGTGGAATTGCAGGGAATATACTTTACTGCACTGGCCTAAAAAGTGAGAATACATTTTTCAGACAAAAAAAACAATTATTTTACAAAAGCTGAACTGTCTCTTTTTTGGTTGATATCTGGTCTAAAAATATGAGGAAAAAGTGCTTGTCTGTATATGTGTCCATTATCAGAGAGGGTCATTGTTCTGTATAGAGTTCTTTAGAGTGTTTAATACAATATGATTCTTTGTCTTAAAGGAAAACTATACCCTCAAAATGAACACTTAAGCAACAGTTCATATCATATTAAGTGGCATATTAAAGAATCTGACCAAACTGGAATATATATTTAAGTAAATATTTAACATCTCTTGCCTTGAACCACCATTTTGTGATGGTGTCTGTGCTGTCTCAGAGATCACCTGACCAGAAATACTACAACTCTAACTGTAACAGGAAGAAGTGTGGAAGCAAAAGACACAACTCTGTCTGTTAATTGGCTCATGTGACCTAACATGTATGGTTTGTTGGTTTGTTTGTGTGCACAGTGAATCATACGATCCCAGGGGGCGGCCCTTATTTTTTATAAATGGCAATTTTCTATTTATGATTACCCAATGGCACATACTACTAGAAAAGTATATTATTATGAAAATGGTTTATTTACACAAAGCAGGGTTTTACATACGAGATGTTTTATGCAATATCTTTTTATAGAGACCTACATTGTTTGGAGGGTATAGTTTTCCTTTAAGGCATATATCCATGTAAATGTACCTAGACAGTGTTATGTCCATGGGCTTTGATTTTACACCATTTACTCCATACAATTAATTTAGCCAAGGGCTATAGATGTCACAGAATGCAAGGTGTCCTTAAATACCTAGATTTTAGCTATACCTCCTGATCATCTGGGCATGTATGGCACTTAAAAGGGACCCTGTGATGCAATCCAAGCTGAAAACTGTTTTTGGTTGATGGTACTGGCAGATGTGGAAGTAGTGTGACAGTTCCTCTTATCTCCATGGATGTAGGTATTGCACTATGTTTTATATGTGTACTGTATATTTAGCAAGGTAACAATGTAGGCGTGAATGGCACCAACAAAAGGCAGATTTTAAGAACCTTCAATATTAATTATTTCAAAAGAAAAGTAATTGAGTCATTCTTGCTTATTTAACAGAAAAAAAACATTTAAGCTTGAATCCAAGAAGCTGAGGATTCGTATTGTATACCTCCTGTTGTGGAGCATCATGACAGAGTTATAAAATTAGCTGGGATAAGGTTTTATTTGAAAATTAAAAACAACTGCAACTCTGTTTCATTAAAAAGTGGGATCAATTAAAACCATACATTGTGACAACGCTTTATTTTTTAACCACAACTTATTTTGAATTATCTTGTGTGACACCTGATGTGCCAAGAGTATGTATGTTGCGTAAATAATCATTTATATTATGTAACTGATAATCTTGTATTTATACTCCCCCACTCTGTTTTCTTTGTAATTCAGAGTACCTGCAGGGCTTGTTCAAGCTAGGAACAACACCATGGGGGCTTCACACACAACTAGAGGGTCCCCACTGGCAGTCCATACATCTACTGGTGGGATGACAAACTGTACTAACGTTATCAGACCAATCCTCCCTATTACTGTGCCTCAGCTACATCCCCATCAATCACCAACAAACTCACAGACCAGCAACATGAAGACTTCAGCACAACAACATGTGAACCAGGCGCGTTGCACAATACAAATGGGTATGTTCCAATTTTTTTTCAAATATACAAGAGGCTGATGGATATTTCTTTTGATTTATTATAAAATGACTGTTGAATATATTAAAAAGACAGTATACTCCCTTGAACAGCTTATTGTCTATAAAAAAGGTAGTTGCTGAACATTTTTTGGCTATTCTTTTAATCTAAAAAAAAAATATGTGTTTTTTGTTATTTCTTCTATTACAAAGGTCTAACGGGGAAATGGAAGCCATGCTTGGCCATTGCAAGGTAGCCAATTCGTACAGGTTGAATATAATGTGTTAGGCTGACCAGATGTGTTTCTTATAGTTTATTTGTGCCAAGTGATGCGCTTTTAATGATGTAATTGCTACCGAACAGGAAAATGTGGTGTAATGCATGCATTCAGTATTGCCAGTTAGTTAGCTATCTAGCTAGTGATTAAAAAGCCACAGAGGAGCTTGTAAGAATGCTGTTCTTTTCTATTTCCGTTGCTTAACCTATTGGAATCTTACACCGCAGGAGATTAAATGAGTCTTTCATGCATGCTACAAGTCCCTAACTTAACACAATGGTAATTTAATCAGGTACATCTATTGAAAGATTTTTGCCTGCAGCATAGTCTTTTTATGTATGCAAAAATAATTGAATTGCTGAATTTCTTTCTGTGCAGTATTGTATATGGGGGGGGGTTGACATAGGTGATAGTGTAACATCTGAATTATCTATCATCTGAATTATCAATCTATCTATCTATCTATCTATCTATCTATCTATCTATCTATCAACTATCATCATCATCATCATCTATGTATCATCCTCCCCCCCCCCTTTGCTACTGACAGAGGGGGTTAACCCTCTGAAATTCTCCCCACCCAGTTAGTGCTGAGTATGCATGTCAACATCTACACTTTATCTAACTCGGAGGGATTTGTCCATGTATAACTTACTGCACAGGACTTGATTGTTCATGTTAAAAGCAAGCAAGTGCTACCAGTGTTGGAGGCTGGCAGCCTTTAAGTCATGACCTTGCAGTCTTATCACAATTGGTTGTCATACAAACTGCTGTCAATTTGAGATTGCTCCTCTGTGTAAGAAGCATAAGCCTTTGAGGAGAAAGAAATTTAGAGTGTTCTTACAAGGTTTCCAACTCATGCCTTTAATCAATAACGTTGATTAAAATCCCTAATTCAAAACCACACCACAGTGAGTCGCACTGCCTCAATTTGACAGTTGTTTATTATGTCTGGACAGACTTGTCCTGTGATGACATCACAGGAAGTCTTTTGCTGGGTCCAGAGCAGTCCTCATCCAACATGTTTTCCAGCCTTCCCAATCAATATCTGGCCAAGCCTAAGCCAGAGAGGTGTTTTTAAAGTCAATATACTGCCAACTAATTCATGAGTGGCCAATCACCATCAATATAATCCATCCAGTTATGACCTACTTAATGTATCTCTGTCTTAAATTTAAATATCATCCACAACCACAGAGAACTCTTGAGCGCAGCTTTTTAGAGGTTGCTATTCTGTTATAATTGCCACCCCAAGCTAATTACTGGGTTTGTATTAAAGTGAAGCACAAACACAATGACTGTGTATCCAAAAACAAGGCTTCATTATACTAATATGAACAGATAACCATTGCGATATTTCTCTATAAAATGTTGATGTTTGTAGTTAGGTGTGTGCTTTTTAATGTATATAACATGGAACTAATCAAAGAAAAATGTTACAAATGACACAAAAACCTGCATATCATAGGTGTTTTTTCCTTTTTCTGCATTACCACTCCCACAAGTAATAATTAAGTGTAAAACTCTTGGCAACATACAAAATATGTATTTACAGTAGAAAAGCTGAAACTGGATTTCTCTAACTCATACATGCTAACTGTCTTTGTAGGTCATTCTTCAGCACAGCCCCAAGAAAGGCCCACTGCCACAGTGTCCCCTCTAAGGACTCAAAGTTCTCCATCACGTCTTCCAGCTATCATAAATAGGACACATTCTGTTGCATCACCACAACATGTTCAGCAGTCTGGCTTACCATCTCCTCCCATCCACTGTGCAAGGCCGGTCATCCCATTGACATCTGCTGCAGCAGCTATAACTCCCCCAAATGTCTCTGCGGCAAATATAAATGGTGAGGCTGCCAATGGACCAATCAGTTTGCTGACTGCCAGCCCTACAAACACAGGCTGTAGAACAGATGAAAGAAAAACTGAAAAGGTAAGTAGAGGTTAGCTTTGTGTAACAGTGGGCTTAAAATGTAATCATAATTATAGTTTGGATAGAAATTACATCAAACAAATACTAGTAATGCACTGTACAGTAATGCATTCTAATATGTATGTTTTATATATGTGTGACTACAGAGAATAAAACAGAGAAACAAAGGAAGAGAATAATAAAAGAGTTTAGTAAAATGGATGCTAGGCAATTTTTCTGTGTGTTCTGTGTTCTCATGTGTTTGCATACAATTTATGACCCACCATACAAAAACATTGTAAAGCCACAGTAAATATTTGCCCATATTTAGTTACTCACAACAAGCAATCAATTATTTGTTTTAAAACAGGTGACCAGTAAATGCTACCTGCTAATTAATTGCTAGACAAGTAGCAAACGTAAGAGTTAAATTACTTTTTGAAGGAATTCTGTCATGAGAAAGCATGTTTTTTACAAAACGCATCCGTTAATAGTACTCCTTCAGTGGAATCCTACATTGATATCTGTTTTTCAAAACAGCAAACATATATTTTTTTTTTTTATATTTAATTTTGGAATTGGACATGGGGCTAGACATGTTAGTTCCCAAGTGCCCTCAGTCATGTGACTTGTGCTCTGATAAACATTAGTCACTACTGCTTCTGGCAACTGAATTTATAATTCCCCCCCCCCACATGTTTAACTTACTCAATACTTTATTTGTCAGAACTCACCACGCTGCATTTCTTTGTAGCAAGACAAGATGAAAAAAATCAATGACCATCTCTGACAAAAAAACTTTTTTGTAATTTAAGCTGCACTGACTCACTCACAAACCAATTTTAGAACATGCTCCATTTTAAATAATCTACCACTAGTGGTCAAAGTTTCTTCAAATTGCTTTACACTTCCTATAGAAATCAATACAGCGGAAACGTATCCAACTTGTCTTAAAATAGACATATACTTGATTATCCATTTGTTTGGCATTTTCTGCTTGTTTGGCTCATTTTTGTGGAGCCCAATGTAGGCACTTCGGTGGTGTTCATGTTTAAAGCTGCCTAAATTAATATTGAATGCTAGATATCTGTCAGGGAGGAAGTCCAGGAGGGCCTATTTATGGGCAGATTTTGATCCAAATTGACAGCTTAAATCTGTCTGGGTATGTCCAGCTTTAGGCAGATTTATATCTGACAATATAAAAGAGCAGCCGAGATGACAAGCTCATCATTAGCAGTGGAGTAAGCATTGACCTTGATTGACATCTCCATTAAAACTCATGAACATCATACAGTCCTTCATTCTTTAAACAATATTATTCCTACTCAGGCTGCAAGGTTGAAATTTGTTGTGCCATTATTTTTGCAGCAGTCACTAGACTAGCCTTTAATAAAGGAACCTTTGCAGAAAGGTTTTGAATGTTTTGTAATCATCTGTGATAGGACATAAATTGTTTGAAAATGTTATCTACTGATGCGCCATTTCAGCCAGTCGGCATTGGCAGATGAGGAACAACAGAAAGACACCTATACCACATGTGGCCCTTTATAAACCCTCTGATTGTTCAGGCCGTGGACCAATCAGTTGGAGAGTGTAGGAAATCAGCCAATGTATATGGCCTGGTTATGTGCTCCTAATACTTCCAGTAAGCCCCACATCTTTTATAGTCCACATTTTAATATTGTCCCTTGGAAATCATATATGAGGTATGCACATCCATGATTTAAAAACAAAAATTCTGTATCTATAATAAATGAGCAGAGATTGCTTCGGAGTCAGCATAGGTAAATATAACAAACTGTGGGTCAAGTAGGTAGACCGTTCAGTTTGTGCACTGTGAGCCAAAACCCATACAGACTGTGAAATGCAAACTGTTGTATCCTCCTGATCTACTACTTTTCTTTGTGTAGTTTCAGTATGATACTTAAATTAGTCATGAGAGTGACCTTCACTGTAGGAAGGCTGCATTTCATGTGTCTAATCTGTCACGCTTTGTCTCTCTTTCCATTCTGTAATGTCCTTTCTCATAATGTGTATTCCCATTGTTTATCCCTCTTTTCTGTTTCTGCTTTCCCCCCATTCCACTTTCGTCATAGCACGTATGTTGGCCTTCATGTGTGTGCCTTTCCTTTATTAATAAATCAGTGAAAACACAAAAGAAACATAAATAACCACTGCATTGTTTGCATGACCTCCATACTGATTTCAGATGTTTGTATGTGCTTGCCAGTTGCACTTGCTGGCTTTTCTCAAGTGCATTTTCGATTCAGAGGTTGGGCTTCTTCTTAATAAATGCAAAGAAAACATAAACTTTCTAGTGGAAGGATGGTAATGTTCAGCATTAAAGATTAAAATTGCAAATGAGCTGCAGAGAAGATACTTTGGGCTGTGTGGCATCCATCTGTGCATAATACTCTTGCATTTCTGATTCATACCTTTCTTCATTGTCAGCCCTTTGTTATAGGATGGAGGAAAATGTGGTTTGTACAATGTTTTCTAGAAGCAAATGGTGTTTGGAATAAAAAAAAGTTATTGCCACCTGGTACACTGTTCATGTCTAACTTTCAGCAGGCACCAGCTGGATCGCCATGTTTTACACACTGCTTTTTTTATGTTTGTATGGGTTTTAGCTGCAAAGCAGCAATTTATAATAAGATCTACCTTATGGCACTCAGCACTGTGGCTAGGATGAAATGATTCATTTAGTTAGTTGCACGGGATAAACCATGCTTCATGACCAACCTAGTTTTTAGAACACTGTATGTCTAATAAAAAACTGTTGTTGCCCACAGATAAACAGACGTTTTGCTATATTTCTTCCATAACTTTAAAAGTGCACTTTAAATTTAAAATGTAATAGAGGTAATAGGCTAGACCCTGATTATGGTACTTTGGTTGGTTTCATTTGCAACAGGTTCAGACCTCTGTACTCAGTGGTTGTATTCAGTTTGTATTACCTAAGAAATGGGGATGCTGTCAGATGGGCATGTATTATAATTACTCTTTTATACTACTACTATTTATTTTATTTGCAATTAATATTTTTGCTGTAACTTGAACTGAACTTGAATATGAATATGCACCCAAATGCTTTTAGTTGTGAATTTTCTTTGCGACTGAGACTTTGGTGGTCATGCAGATAAAAATGGCAAGCTGAAGATTTAAGAATTAAGTGTTTCAAGTATCTTTCCTATTTGTAGCATGTTGATTCTAATCCTGCAATTGCTGCAAATCTCTAGAATGGAAGGCATACAGCAAATATTTTCTTAATCTGTAACGGATTATGCATTATACAAGGTGTGTCAATGAATGTTGTCACACGTATTGAACATGAACTGTGCAGAGGGATTACAAGTAAAGGAATGGGTTTCTGTTTAACCCTGTGAAGTCCAAATCTTAAGGCTGGCACAGTCACAGAGGAGGTCTTCAAGGTCACTGATGATTGATTTGCTGGGACTGCCGGTGTTTACATTTCTGGAGCTGTAAATGACTAACATAGCTAGGATATGCGGTTGCAAATCTTTCTGTGATATGATCGGATTTACATGTATTTATACCCCTTCTATTTTACACAGGCTGGTAATTCATTTTCCAGCTCTGCAATTGTCAGGTAGAAGGTGACATCTGAAATACTAAATTGTGGGAATATATTACAGCTTTTGTTGGTTCAAGACCTGAGCTGGTTGGTTTTGCATGCAGTCGAAGGAAAGTGGATCTGCTCCCATCCACTGACAAAGTGTTGGCCTGCAGCTATACTAAGTAGATTTCAGCAGAAAAACATGAAAGTAGTATGCATTTTCGCCTCAAAATCCTCTGTGTAACTGCACACAGGGTGACGCCATCAGAGGAGCCACACAAAGGAGCGGATGGGAGTATACGTAACGCAGCGAGAGAAAAGCGTATTATCCGCCTCATGTGCCCCTAGCCTTACAGCTGATGGTCATACATTACTGATCAAAGATGTTTTGCCTGTTTTACTCAAATATGAGTTCATTCAAATGTTTTGTGAAATATTCAGTGCCTGCCTGAATGCCAAAATGAATCATTTGTCAGTCTAAAGCATTGAGTAGATGTTTAAGGGTTAGTCATACTGCTCTGATTGATTGAGCGTCTATGTGCATTGCTGTAGCAGCAGTGAGGGGAGCATAGTAAAGTTCCTTAAATCAGTGCTATTGTGGCTTGCATATGAGTTTGCTATGTGTCAAGCAAATCTGGGCTTTGCTTTTTTTACTGATCTAATGGATTCAAAGTACAAAGTATTTTCTCCTTAGTTTTATTTTTTTAAAAATATGAATATGTGCTTAGAACAAATTGCCTCAGATGCCCTGCTCATTTGTCTTCATTGTCTGGATCTGTGCAGACAGCACTATGAACCCAGTACATGAAAGCCTTGTCTTTCTCTCTGTGAGGCATATTTAGTATGGTAGCATTTCATTATAATTCATACATTTCTCTAAAGTATTTATTATGAATTACAAAACATCATAATTAAAGTGAATCCTGTTTATGAAATAGAAAAATCAATTGCATTGTGTCAGGTTTGCCTGCTTTTTTTTAAACTTTAAAACTAAATTACTTTAATAATTAAAGATCCCATTTCAATGATAATGTTTCATGTTCAATCTATTTTTAACATGCATCACTATTTTTCTTATTTTAGCATTTAAGTAACATTTTTTTTCTCCAGTCCAGTCCTGGTCTAAAGAGTTTACTTTTGGAAAACAGGGTGGGGGTTACAAAATGAATGGATTACATGGGCAATTGCAATAACTGCAAATGAAATAGAGAACTATTTTAGAGGAGGTGTATTAAGGAGAAATAGTAGGCTGGACCAAATGAAAAGATCATCAAAATGCAGGGAAAAAGGAGAGTGGATGGATTACAGAAAAGGAAAAGCAGAAATAAATGGAAACTAGGTGAGGTAATATTATACAAGTTGCTACATTTAAAGGTACAAAGGAGGAGGTATTTAAGATAAATATCAAAACAATCAGTCACAAAAAGTGAAACAATATAACCAAGAGACAGTCAATAAAAGAATAGAGAATAGCGATGTCAGCAAAAGAAATGTGGGGGTGAAGGGAGCTTATGGAGATTGAGGCAGGAGAAAGTGGAAAGGAGTTAAGAAATAAGTATGGAATCGTTTGGTGAAAAGAACATGGGGGAATAAGAAAGGTTAGAAAAAATGGAAATGAATAAGAGAAAATGCCAAACAGAAAGAAAGTGCACAGAAGAAAGAGGATTAAATAATGTAATAGAGGAGCAAGGAAAAGATGAGGAAAAAGGATAAAAAAAACAGAGAGGAAATGTGTAGAGGAGGGAGAGAGGAGTGAAGAACCCAAAAAATTGCACTAATGAGTGTGCAGCATTTATACAATTAGATGGCTTTCCTTGCTTTGTTCTAAAGCTAAAGGTAAAGCCCCCTGAAGGTTATGTATGTAAGTCATGCTGGATGCTCTGTGGTTGCCTATTAAATGCCTCATACTTGTGTCATGCTGTTGTTTGCCTTCACTTCACCTGCTGCAAATGTCACATCTGATGTGTGGACCAGTCTGACAGCTGCCAATGTTGTCAAGTGGGCTATGGTTATGCAGTTCACACAATTATGTTAGGAATTCTGTTATATATATATATTGTTTGTGACACATAACGATTTATAAATGTTTTAGAAAAAAAACCTTGAGACATCTCTATGATTAGTCCGATGTGCTTATTTTTCACAGTTAGTAGAATACATCTCTGCAAATATTTACATTAGCTGCAGTACCACAATTAGTTATTAGACTTTAGCATGGCAATGTATGAGGATGCATATTATACAAAAAAGAATGTACCAGTTGCAAACCATGAGGGAAAGAAGTCACCTTGGTATAACATATATAGAAAAACAGCCTGTGCCATTATTCAAATAAAGTGACCATATATTTTATAATAGGGGTTGCCCAGGAGATCAGTAATTCTTCTGCAAACAATGCCCCAGATTGCAACTGCCTGCAGGTATACATCTCATTATAATAACTTTATTTTGGTAGGTTTGTTTTTTTTAATGGTCCATATGGCTCCACTGGTCATTCTGTCTCTACCTGTAAATACTCAGTCCCAATTTCAGCTGCCGCAAGTCAACGTATAACCCAACAGGGGATCCTTGACAAAAGACTTGTTGTCCGAAACATTGGGGTATTCTCCCACAAACAAATTTCTTGTTGGCCCAGCTCCTCAGTGATAATTTTTTCTTTTAAAGGGGTGCACACATCATCATTTATTTCTCACATATGGCACAGCAGCATTCTCCCACAAACTAAATTATGTGCCTTACAAGCCTGAGTGCTGCTGTTGGAGAAGTCTCTTGCATATCTGCAATACTGAGGTCTCTTTCTTTTTTGGATCTTGGTAAGCCTCAAGTCCTCTGATTATTCTGAGATTTATATGCATAGAACGCCTTTAAAGAATCAAATACACGACTCATTTCTTTCCTTGTACTGGCACTTCTTATCTTATCCAATTGGTCTCTAAATGATGAAAGTTTTTCTTAGAATGTCCCGTTCTTTTTGCCTTTTTAGAATGCTGAATTGTAATGATTGCCCTGAGTACAAAAGGCACTGTCATGAGCATTCAATTAAAGTCTTTATGATTGCAGCTAATAGAACAACTTCCGATGAAATGCTGGCAGGCTTCCATTTCATATATAGAATCGCTTGGTTTTAATTTAAAAACGCTGAAGACCTAAATGTTGTAATTCCACCAGGCATTGGATTTGATTGTGTTTTTATTTAAAATGCTAAAGTAATTACTAGGCTTCTAGCTATGAAGATGATACCTAGTATCACATGCCAGTCATTAATGCAAGGCAAAGATTTTCATTGTGGTTTAGTTACAGAATATCAGGAGATTCTAAAGATGTTCCCTATCATACAGTACATTACAGTGTGTTTTTTTTTGGAAATTATGTCAGTATCCAATTGATATACATCAACAAATTATGAAATGTTTTATTGAATGGGTTGTTCCCCTTTGAGTTAACTTTAAACCAAATTGCAATTGGTTTTAATTTTTTTATTACATGTGTTTTTTGAGTTATTTAGATTTTTATTCAACAGCTCTCCACTTGGCATTTTCAGCAATCTGGTTGCTAGTGTCCAAATTACCTTGGCAACCATGCACTGATATGAATAAGAGACTATAATATGATTAGGAGAGGGCCTGAATAGAAAGACGAGTAACACAATAACAATAGCTTTGTAGCCTTACAGAGCATTTGTTTTATAGATGGGGATCAGTGACCGCATTTGAAAGCTCGAAAGAGTCAAAAGAAAAAAAAATACTGAAGACCAAGTGAAAAGTTGCTTAGAATTGGCCATTCTATAACTTAAAGGTGAACCACCCTGTTAAAGCTTAAAGTTGTAGAAAGTCAACTTCAGATAATCATATCTGTTTCTACAGTGCAAGGACTATTAAGGGGGTTGTTCAACTTTAAATTAACTTTTAGTATGATGCAGAGAGTGATATTCTAAAACAATTTGCAATTGGTTTTCATTTTGTATTATTTGTGGTTTTTGAGCTTTTTATTCAATACCTCTCCAGTTTACACTTTCTGCAATCTGGTTGCTAGGGTCCACATTTTCCTAGCAACCGTACATTGCTTTACCTTGGTTATAACAAGCAGGGAATAAATGGAGGATAACAAACAAGGGTCACAGAGTACAATAGGATTAGAGGGCCATACAAATTAGAGTTTACAAACTAAAGGTTAGGGTACAATTGAGACATTAGGATTTTAGAAACAAAAAACTATAACAAAAAAAAGAAAAAGGCCAATTGAAAAGTTGTTTAGAATGAACCACTCTATAACATACTGTACTAACAGTTAACCACCCCTTTTTGTGTTGTTTATAAATCCATCTCAAAACTTTTGGTTTCTGCACTATGTTTTGTAAATTTAAAGATAACACTAATGCTTCTCATAGGGATTTTCGTCATCTCCTCGGTTATTTTACATATGCATAGGTATATCTTAAGGTCTCCCACTCCAGTTTATCTTACTGAGACACATTCACCTGGAAAATTGTGTTGTTCATATGAGAGTGTTGCACATGAAGAAAGCACTTGCTTAGTGTGATCCTTGTAAAGTTGGAGCAGTTAAGCTGTAACTAGGCAAGGATCTAAATGCTTTATTTGTTTTTTACAGAGAGAGAAGAAGAGTGGACTTCTCAAACTGCTCGCTGGAGCTTCTGCAAAGAAGAAGTCTCGATCTCCACCCTCAATCTCGCCAACTCATGACTCTCAAGTTGTAGTAGAAGGCATGATACACGGAGCAGTGGGACTGGAGCTGTCTTCTATGAACAGCCACGGCAGGGCAGGATCATGTCCCCTTGAAAGTGAAATGCAAGGAGCAATGGGAATGCTTCCCTTGCACAGAAAAACTGGCTCTTTAGATCTTAATTTTTCATTTCCCTCACCAGTAAGGCAACCTGCTTCTGCGATGCTCGCTGTCCGACCTGAGCCCAAAACTTTATCCAGGGAGAGGTGGGTTTAAAAACTGTAAATTAATTTGTAATGTTTGTGGCTGATGTACAGTTAGGTAAGACTAAATCACATTTAATACATTCCTCCCGGCTTAAAGCGATACTGACACGTTCCTATAAAAATCATAGGAACGTGTCAATATCAAGTAGTTGCTGCACCCGCAATAGTTCCCCTGAAAGCCCCTCTCAAAGCCACCCGTGAACCTTTGCGCGGGTGACCCGCTGACACAGCTAATTGATCTTCTGCCTTGCTTCTGTGACGCTGGGCTGGGGGCGGAGCAATCCTTTCATAGGCTGAATCCAGTTTTCATTTATAATCAGCCTATGGAAGGATTGAGCTGCCCCAGCCCACCGTCACTGAAACTGTACAGAAGATCTTTTAGCAGTGTTGGAGGGTCAGTCAAAGGAGGGTCGCTGGACTGGGGGTGGCTTTAATGGGGCTTTCAGGGGAACTATTGTGGGTGCAGCAACTGCTTGATACTGACAACATTCCTATGATTTTTAAAGGAACGTGTCAGTATTACTTTAAGTGGTAAACCAGAAGTGATGCCAAAAACAACAGCAAGAATTTCTGAGTAGTTTTACTGGTGTATTTATATTCATTTATTCACACCTTTGCCTGGAAGTAAGCATTGGTCTGAGGGTACAGGAACAATGGTGAAGCTCTGGTGAGGATGCTACTTTTGGAGCATACTTTACTTTTTACAATCCCTACTATGTAAATGCCAATAGCCTTCATGTACCTGTTTTCTACTGCTGGATTTGTTATATTGTCCCATTCCTGAACTCTGCTTCCCTGACCTCAGCTTGATTATTGATTGACCCTTTTGTTGCTTTTCCTTTGCCTTTGCCCTGTTTTCATGTCTGCATTGCCTGTTATCTGCTTAGTCTGAAGTTCATCTTGTTGATCCCAGTTTGATCCCTGTTCACCAGTACCTGCTTCCTCCTCAGTTCTCACTAACCTCTCTCAATGGCCATTGGAATTGAACCATCTTGAAGGCCACAACCATGATACTTTTATTATATATTGGGATGCACTGAATCCAGTTCGGGATTTGGCTTGGATTCAGCCTTTTTCAGCAGGATTCGGCTGAATCCTTGTGCCTGGCCGAACCGAATCTGAATTCTAATTTGCATATGAAAATTAGGGATGGAAAGGGAAATCATGTAACTTTTTGTCACAAGAAGTAAAAAAATGTTTTTTCCATTTTTTTCTCTTCCTTTGCATATACAAATTAGGATTCGGATTTGGTTCAGTATTCGGCTGAATCTTTCTTGAAGGGTTTGGGGATTCAGCCGAATCCCAAATAGTGGATTCAGTGCATCCCTAATTATATATTTTTTAAACTATATTGATGACTATGAGCAAGTACCTGTGGGAAGAGACATCCACCCATGTCTTAGTCATGTTCCTTAACCTAAAGGGTTACTCACTAACCTTTTCTGGTGGTCATTGGCCCTGACAGTGGGACTGTGGGAATGGGCCCCCCTGTAGGCTGCAACCTTGACATTTCTATGATATATTTGTTTAGCTTTATTGATAACTGTGAGCAACTACCTGTGGGAAGAGGCCACTTTTGCTTAGAATGCATAATCCAAAAGCCAACATTCATAAGGGATTAATAAAATAACTGTTGCATTTTGCACCATATATAGTATCTCATAGCAAGCGGTCTGAATTTTCATTGCATGAACACCTACATAATCTTAATTATTTCACTGCTAAGTGAAATGCCCTTTTTTGCAGCAGCTTGTTGCCCTGAACAGTACAGTTAATGAGGTTTTATTGATGGCTTAAAGGGGTAGTTCATCATTAACTTTTATTATGATGTAGAGTGTGCTATTCTGAGACAATTTGCAATTGGTTTTCATTTTTTATTGTTTGGGATTTTTGAATAACTTTTTATTCTGCAGCTCTCCAGTTTGCAATATCAGCAATCTGGTTTCTAGGGCTCAAATTACCATGGCAACCATGCATTGATTTGAATGAGAGACTGGAATATGAATAGGAGAGAGTCTGAATAGAAAGATGAGAAATAACAAGTAGCAATAACAATACATGTGTAGCCTTACAGAGCATTTGTTTTTAGATGGGGTTGGTGACCCCCATTTGAAAGCTGGGAAGAATCGGAAGAAGAAGGCAAAAAATTCTAAAACTATAAAAAAATAAATATTGAAGACCAGTTGAAAGGTTGCTTAGAATTAGCAATTCTGTCACATACTAAAAGTGAACCTCCCCTTTAATGACATTTTTGCCATTATATTTTCAGTGAATGTTGGGTGCTATCAAAGTTTTACTCTGCATTGGTTTCTTGAGCATGTTCTGCACTGATCTTAGGGTTTATTAAAGAAAAAAATGTCTTTTGTGACAAGCATATAATTGTGTTCTATTCATGGCTCTATAGAAAATTTAGAAACATTTTATTTGCTCTGGATTCAAAATAGAACATTGTATAAAGTATATTATGTACGGATGCTGCTATTTGCAACAGCCATATTTTACTGCTTTTCTGAAAGGCTATTTCTAATTAAGAATAACAGGGCGTATTTTATACATAATGTACTTAATCTTTACAGATCTATTGTAGTTTATTATTCAAGTCACAAAGGTGAGAACATTGTGTTAATGTCTGTTAAAATGGATAAAATCATGAATATTCCATTACTTACTTTAGTCTTTATTCCTACTGTATTGCGGGTGCTCTCTGTAAAATGTGTACAATGGCTGGCTTTGTGGGTGATAGGCTGGCAGGACTAAACAATGAGCAGAATTCAGAATTGCTGCCTCATGCCAAATGTAATATAACTGATTATTTCCCATTGAATTAAACTTTGCATATATCCATGGCAACAACAAATCTTCTACTTTTAAAGATATTGTGTAGTAAAATGCACTAGAGGACAAAAGCACAATAATAAACCTAAGAAACGTATTTTGATCAATGTATGTAAAAAAATGTATTACGGTAAGTTTACTGTATTCTAATAGGGATGCAATCTTTCCCCGCTGGCATCTCTGGTCAAGAGGGGGGGATTATTTGAGGGGGGCAAGGGGGCCAATGATGTCATTGGGCGGGGCGGTGAGCTCACATAGGGGCAAATGTACTAACCTCTGAAAATTCGCCATCCATGGCTTCGCTCACATCGCAACACTTCGCCAAGCGTAGATCCGCCAGGACAATGCTAATTCACTAAAATCCGTTGGCTAATTTGCATTCGGTGGGAAGTTAAAGTAATGGACGTATACGTTGCAGCAAATACATTACACTACACAAGTAAAATAAAATAAAGTTGTTATATTGCCCTACACATGTGCTCAGTGTATAGTTTATGTGCCATATGTTAGGAAATGTAGGGGGGAAGCCAGTTTGAATTTGCGTAGTTATGGCCATTCGCCAGAGTTCAAATTCACCAGGCGTTAGGGAGTGAAGTACCACTAGAATCTATCTCCTTCGCTAGCGGAGTTATGCCGGCGACCGTTAGTAAATCAGCGAATTATATAAATGACGTCACTCTGGCAAAATTTTGCCCACCTTAGTCACGTCGCTCTTTAGTAAATTTGCCCCTTGGGTGGGTCGGTTTTCGGAGCTATGACATGGCAATTGTCCAATCGCAGCGCAGTGCCATTGGACAATTAGGGACTGCTGCCCAGTTTTCCAAATTAGGAAAACTGAGCAGGCAGTTTTGACCCAGACAGCCCTTTAGAAAACCGGCCTGTCTGGGTCATAACCGGACAGGTGGCAACCCTATATTCTATATATCAAGGTTTTTGTAAAGTGGGTCTGGAAGCTTATTTGCAACCCACAACCCAAATTGAGGCTAAAAGTGCCGCAATGGTTGCACAAATCACACAATTCATTAAAGTTACTTACACAAGCTCCAGTGGTTGAGGCATTACCTCATAAGTGCCATGCCTATGTCAGTTGTTATGACACTAATCCAGGAGGCAGTCCGTGTGATCAATTTGGATTCATTCTCTATGGAGGAATCTAGGTGTGGATTTCCAGTGGTTTATGATGAGAGAAAGATTTAAACAAAAGATTGCCTACACCCCCAGGCCCCACCAAGGCCTCCCTCCAGAACCACACCAGCTTGGAGTCACAGAAGTGCATCTATCCCTGTCTAAAAAATTGCAGATTAGTGGAGTAGGGTGATCAGGTGCTTTATTTTAGCATATTTTAGCCATGTACACAGATGTAACTGCTTATGGTGATGCACACTTAAAATAACATACAGAACGCTTTTTTTCTGCAGACACCACTAGAGCTACTACTTATATTTTGCATTCTGTACACATCACTAGTCAATAATTCATTCGTTCTCAGTTACAGGAAATCACTGATGCAAATGAGTGCTACGTGCATGAATACATATTATAGCTCCAACTTCTCAACCATATGCAGAAATCTATGGGTAGGAATGTCTGGATGTAGGATGCATTCTTGCCCTGATAAAAATGGATTGGCCTCACCCATTTTAAAGCAGGGTTAAGCATCATTAACTGTAGAATAAGACATTATTCTTCATTTTAACCCCATCACTGCAGGTGTGAAGGAAAATTATATAATGGAGCACATATTTATATTAATGTGGTTTTCAGTTGTTTTCAGATTGATTATCTTTTATAATATCCATGTGCATTCTGCTCTTTTCTACTCAGTTTATTGTTCATAAATCAAAATTGTGTTGTCCTTAAAGGAATTTTTTATTATAGAAATAAAAGCTGGGTAAATAGATAGGCTGACTAACTCAGAGTTAGAGAGCTGAAAAGCAGGAAGAAGTGTTCTGGCTATTATGTTAGACATCCAGTCACTCCAGCCGTTATACATTACATTTTTGTCTAACTATATTAGAAACATTTTTTATTTTGCATAGCCGATCTATTCATCCAGTTTTTATTTTTACACTGAACTGTTCCTTTAAAAGATCTGGGTCAGGCAGGCAACAGATAAACAAATAAGATTTAACAGAGACAGTTCATTATATAAGGAACCGGAGGTCACTATGGATCACACATTTATGGGTTTAGAGAGGACAAGGAGGAGGCACAACTAGGGACTTGGCCAAGGGCTTGGGAAACAGGAACACATTATTATGGCAATGCAGAAGGTAGGCAGTGCCATTCACAGGGTAAAAAGAAAGAATAGGCCAAAGGTCAATACCAAGATGATATCCGCATAACAAAAGCATCATGGAAAAAGTGACCAGCAGTAAGGTTGACCAGCAAAATGGCTTGCATCTATGGGTCTTTAGAGATTTGAACTTAAAGAGATACTGACACCTGAAATTAAACTATTTTTTACATCTATTATAATATTGGCTTTGCAAGCTACTTTTAACTTTGCCATAAAGTATTTGCATGATGCTTTTACATTACTTGTCTGATCCCCATGTTACTGTATGAGGGGGCTGCCATATTTGTGCAGCAGGAGTCCGTTAGCATTAGAAACTGTAACTAACAGGCTGAGATGGGACAGTCAGGTTGGCAAAGTCAGAGTGTCAGAGAGTCAGGCTTAGGAACTTCAACTAACAATTATATACAAAAACAAACCTCTCAACAAAAAATGATCAACATGACCTATAGGTAACATTTAATGCACATTCATATGCTAAAATTAATTTTTTAGTGTCAGTATCACTTTAATGTTGCAACCCTTACACAGCTATAGCCAGTGTTGGACTGGCCCACCGGGATACCAGGAAAACTCCCGGTGGGCCCAGGTGTGAGTGGACCTATTGCTTCTAACCATTTGGCCTATTTCATGGTCATTCTCTATTTCTTTATGGGGACAAAGAGGTTTAATAATAAACAAATAGAGTATAGTATGTAGAGAAAAAAGACTAGGAGAATAAAGACTAGGAGAATAAAGAGGTTGAGTGAGGAGAAGAAGTATAATAGTTTGGAAAGTGGGCCTTCAGCCTAAGGTTTTCTGGTGGGCCCCTAGCATCCCAGTCCAACACTGGCTATAGCAACTCCACAGTAAAAAAGATGAGAAGAAATGAATGCATACATTGCACCCACAATTGCTTTGCTAGTTTCTATAATTCCTGTAAATTGCATCAGAAAAGCAGTTTGTTAGGACACTGGGAGATTATGTGATTTCCACAGAATCACACTTGGCAGCCACAGGGATTTGTAACTGGGTATCACATCTGGAGATCCAGCATTGGAAGCAAATCACTTAAATTCAAGGCCAACTCCTCCATAGACTTTTACATTAAATAAAAAAGTTAGCATCTCCATTTACCCTACACATTTCATGCTCAGCCCATGACTAAATGACCCTAGGGAACGAAACACACAGGATAATGGAGATGTTAACTTTTTCAATGTAGGTTTGAATAAAGATTTTTTTGTGCCCATTGTGGAATACTTTGAGTGCCTGAATGACCAAATATTTGTTGTTTATGGTTTGCCGCTCCCTATACTGAGGGTCTGGGGCTGGTGCACCTGGACCACTATACTACTGGGTGAGTGTGTCTACACCTTGGTCTGTTGTGCCTTTTTTATTGTTCATTTACAAAAGTCACCCATGTGTCGCTATCCTCACTGTGAATTGTAGCTATTGAAATTCATTGATTAATCAAACAGCAGCAGTTATTTTTAAAAAGGAATAGATGATTAAAATAAAGGATATCAAAGGAATGCCACATACTGTACAAGGGATTTGGTAATGTTCCTGGTAGTCAGTAATATGTTCATGTTAATGCAGATCCCATGCTTTGAGCTGTACATATTAAAGTGAAATACTTACTTTAATATGCAGTTCTCTTGATCAATGGCGCAGACCTTCATGTTGCTGCATTTCATTCTCTAGGGAGAATTCATTTTCCTGGCACAATTTATATAGATGATTAACACCTCAGAATGTATATGGCAGGTTTTGAAAATTGTAAATATAACTAAATATGATACCACCGTTGTTGATTTTTACTTTTCACCAATGATCTGCTTCACAAAGCCTTGGACTTTATTTTTTTCATATGCACAATGGTTACTTTGATTTGGATTTTAAAAATCAATAAATACTGCATATTTTGGTAGAGAAACCCCCTATTAGTTCTTGTAACTGTGTATGATCTAACAATAAATATATATATATATATATTTTTTTTTTTTTATTAATTATTTATATATATATATATATATAATATATATATATATAAATTTTTTATATTTTTTTTTTTTTATTAATTTCTACAAAATCATGTAGATGTTGGGTATCTATTATCTGACAACCCTTTATTCCGAGCGTTCTAGATCTTATTTTAACATTTTTCTGATCTCCGATTTCTGGGTAATAAGACAGTATGTTTTTTTTTTATTCATGATAACTAAGCCAACAAATCCATGTTGGTGGCAAAATAACCCTATTTTTGTGTTTAGAATGTTTAAATGTTAATAGCCTTAAGGCAATGTTGGAGATGGTTCCCTGGGGGGACTGAAAAAGTGTTAGGGAAGACTGCAGCCTGAATGGCATGGTAAGCATTGGGTTCTAGATATTCTACTAACTATGCATGACTGACTGATAGAACAATATTTTTATATACCTGTAACTTTGTTATGAACTACAAGGGGCCCTCAGCAAAGTGAGGCCCTCCAAAGGGTTTTTGAAGTGAAGCAGTTGGACAACCACAGTATGGTGATCTGAAAACCCAAGATCCCAGTCATTCCACCTACCTATACTCTAATGTCCAGATATAATGTAAAACAATATGTTGCAAATTACATGATGATTGAACAGTCCATCCTTCTTATATCAACTATATTTATTTCAGGTATCGGGTTGTTGTGCCATACCCACCTCAGAGTGAGGCTGAAATCGAGCTGAAAGAGGGAGACATTGTATTTGTTCACAAAAAACGAGAAGATGGTTGGTATAAAGGCACTTTGCAGAGAAACGGAAGGACAGGACTTTTCCCTGGAAGCTTTGTAGAGAGTTTCTGATGATTTCTCTCAAAAGCAATGGAATGGCTTCTTAATCAAACCGATTGAGTAGGCTCCAACGTGAAATGGTGAATGGGAAATCCGTGTAATGTGCAGGTGATGTAAGAGATGTGATGTAAGAGAATAAGCACACGTCAACAAAAGCAGTGCTTTATCCATTTTTATTACCATTTTAATTTCCAAAGATTGGCTTGGACCCTCGATTCCTACACCTGAAGAAAAGCTGTGATATAAATGTCCTTCTCGACGACGGGACTGGATGGAAAATGAAATGGTTTTCTAAAGTAGTGCCTTCCTCTTAGAGTCAGTGGCTGAGAGGATTCACATGATTTTGATGCTGTTTGCTAACAATGCTATATTGATGATGAATGAAATGTTCTATGTATATTCTACCCTAACTTATTTGTCTGAACTGCAGTGTTCGTATTACTTGCCTATGCAAGAAGGGACAGGGAGAATGAACTGGTTGCAAAAAAGTAATGTATTGTACGGTAGACTTGCTGTAGGAGGACACGGTAAATCAGAAACTGCCAACAAATTGGTTTTCTTTATGTCTTGCAGTCTGCAACTGCTTATATAGACATAGCATCAGTGGGGACTAACTACATTTGCTTATGTGATATATGTTTTGGGAGATAATATATTTAATTATATGTCCTTGACTACACTATAGAATATTACATTTGTATTTTCTTATCTGGTGTTTTTATCCATTGTAACCTGTTTCAGCTATTTTTGAATAAGTCCTTTGCAGTGGCATTTAAATGGCTATGTTTACAGTCTTGGCTATGCCTCATTCTCTATTGTATACTTGGTGGCCCAAAAATTAATCTTATTATCATTAAATCTAATATTCCTGCACAAGACTGCTATAAAACCGAGACCCTGCAAGCTGTGAAGTATGACTTGAACCAACTGAAGGATTGGAGTCCTATGACTTTCAATTTTAATATTCATGCTATAACTCAACTAGAAATTGCTAAATTATTAGCAATAATTGGTGTTGGCTGAAACACATAGGGACCACTCCAAAAATCATAAATAGAAGCTGCTAAAAATAGGGGAACAGAAGTCTACAGGGAGTATTCACTCTAGGGGCATATTTATTATGCTGTGTAAAACGAAATTTGCTGAAAGCTGTGTAAAATAAATGACGAATTTATCAAGGTGTGCATAATTTTATGCCGCCATGCAAACGCCAGATTTGCTGCATTATTTTACATTGCTTCCAGCGGAAGTCACTTAAAGAAAACAAGCAAAAATGTACACTGTTTTTACGCCATTTTTTACACGGTGAAGCCTGGTGATGTATGGTGTATTATCCCGCTGTTTTTCACACAGCATAATAAATATGCCCCTTAGTCTGGAAATCCCAGGCTGGGGCTCACTTGAAGATCCTTTGTTATTGTAACAATCCAGACTGAGCCTGTGCCCATTCCTAGTCATACGCCAGTTATAATCAGAATCACATTGCGCACTTCTTTCTGATTATAAATCTGCTTTGTCATTCATATATATTTTCAGTAGGGGTGTAAAGATCCTGGATTAAGAGAAAGCAAGAATTTCTTAATTTCCATCTTTAGCCTTATTTTCATAAGTGACCAGTAAGTCAAATATAGGTGTCCTGGGACAAGCCAGTGCAATAAGTACAGCAAACTGAGCAGTATCAAATGCAAGGGAAAAATAAAATAAATGTCAGCACAAGGTTCATGTGGAAGTTTAGCCATTTTTGAGTGGATTTCACAATAGAAAAATGCTGGAAACAGATGACCTTTATGTGCACTGCAGCTACATTAGCATTCATCATCCCCAATGGCCATTAAAGTGCATGATGTTAAATGTTCTGGGGATCTGTGGCCCTACAGCTGTGTGTGCACATCTGGCTGCATGTAATAGGAATTATAATTTCTATTTTAGTTTTATATCCCTAACATTGGAATAGGTCAAGGAAAAAGAATGTACAGTACAAGGAGTTTACATGTACAAAAGTTGTATCCTATACCTGCATCAGTTGCATTCACTCAATACTGTGATTATACTATCCCTAATTTATACCTGTGTATTTAATTGCATCTGTTTGATCATTATGAATACAAGCACAATTGCAAATAGGTAACATGGACACAAAATAGAACTTGCTTTGATGCTATTCATAAAGGTTCTTGGGTACCTATAGATGGTTCGTAAATACATGTGATTAGAATCCAAGGGAACCTTAAAAATTCATATCAGCCTTGATTTGCTTGTAATTCCAGGGTTCCCATAGAGGGCTGCACCTAATCAGGCAAATGACTTGCCCTTGGAAAAAGTAAGAAAATGTACGCTACAAAGTCACCAAAAGATGCTGCTGATTGGCAAAATTACTGATGAACTGTCCACAAACTGCAGTCCAAATGATTTAGAAGGCACCCAAAATATTGCTCGAATTCTGGGGGGGGGTTCATTTGCACATTTTTTATATATATATATATATATATATATATATATATATATATATATATATATATATATATACACACACTTCACTTCTGTATACACTGAGTAATTGAATTTTGCAGCCAACGTCTTGATTAGCAGTGATTTTCTACTCAACAAAAAACATTTAGTTTATCCTTCAACAGCTTTTTTCTTGTTTTTCCTTTTATAATTACTCTCAGATGTTGCTAGAGACAGCAAAAACAGTTCCAATTAAAATAGCATTAACATTAAATAAACAAATGAGCACTCCCGGACCCTTTGCCCTCTACTGCCTTGATTCTGGGAGTTATACTTCTCAACAGATTGTAGGTCGTAAGTAACAATTTCTGTGTAAATCTGAATTCTGTGTAAATAAGGCCTGTTATCCAGAATGCTCAGGACCTAGGGTTTTCTGGATAAGGGATCTTTCTGTAATTTGGCCAGACATTGTCAACTGAAAAACATTTAAACATGGCATAAACCCAATAGGATTGTTTTCTCACTAATAAGGATTAATTATATCTTAGTTGGGATCAAGTACAAGCTACTGTTTTATTATTACAGAGAAAAAGAAAATATGTTTTCAAATGTTTAATTATTTGATTATAATAGAGTCTATAGAAGATGACCTTCCTGTAATTCAGAGATTTATGGGTAACGGGTGTCTGGAAAATGGGTTTCTTAATGTAGATTCAGTCTGCTTTCCTGCTACTTATCTCTTTATAGTCTTTGATCTTTTTCTCTTCTTCTGCCACTTAGTGAACTTCCCAAAAAATGCAATGTACACTCGGCATCACTTGCGCATGAAACTTTAGGGACTTTAGTGTTGCTCAAAAAGCAGTTTCGGTCACATCAATTTTATGGTTTTACTTTATCAGACAGGGATACAATATATGGCAATATATTTAGGGACACACAGCACAACTTGGTTCAAATTAAGTTTTGATATGGTTATAAATATTGATATTACTTTTAGTAAAAAAAAACAAAAAACTTTTGAGGCAATGCATACAAGTGTAGGAATAAAAAATGGAATCTTCTGTAGAATTTGAATCACCAGATGCTAGCAGCTCTGGACATTCAGATCATTGCACACATTTTATTCTACATCAGCCTAGCCAGATTTTTTTTAAAAAAAAAACTGGCACATCTGCTTCTATAATAGGAAACCTAGAACAAGCCACAAAGCAAGTTTTCATTTATGAACAATCCCCAATATGTAAGTAAATGGTATAAGTTAAAATAGAGCAAAATTCAAACAATTTTGCTGTGCACACAGTTAAGATACGTTTCCAGTAGGTTTGCAAAGACAGGCAATGGAACATCACTGGTAATGCTTCACTTTACTTTCTACACAGCATGATAAATAGGCCCAAAGTGCACCTTTTTTCTGTTGGTGGTTGGATTGAGTTGTGTTCACAAGGCATATCATCATAACTCTGCACAGAGGCATTGTTTTCACTAACAATATTTACTACATACAGGGGATTTGCTTTTGCACTACTGCACTGTGAATGTAGTAAAACATCATACAGAAAAGCAGTTATTTTGCACCAAAAAGCCATTTTCAAGTAGATATAGGTATGAGACCTGTAATCCAGAATGCTCAGGACCTGGGGTCTTTCTGCATAATGGATCTTCATACCTTAAAGCGATACTGACACCAAAAATTAAACTCTTTATTTTTTTTATTTTTTTTTACATCTATCATAATATTGCCTTTGAAAGCAACTTATAACTTTGCCATAAAGTATTTGCACAATGGTTTTACATTACCTGTTAGATGTCCCATGTTCCTGTATGAGGGGGCTGCCATATTTGTGCAGCAGGAGTCTGTTAGCATTAGAAACTTTAACTGACAGGCTGAGATGAGTCAGGTTGGCAAAACAGTCAGGTTTAGAAACTTTAACTAACACTAACTTAGATAAACAAACCTCTCAGCAAAAAATGATCAACATGACCTATAGGTAACTTTTAGGGGCACATTTACTTAGGGTCGAATATCGAGGGTTAATTTACCCTCGATATTCGACTGTCGAAGTAAAATCCTTCGAATGTCGAAGTCAAAGGATTTATCGCAATTCGTTTGATCGAACGATTCGAAGGATTTTAATCCATCGATCAAACGATTTTCCTTCAACCAAAAATTTGTTAGAAAGCCTATGGGGACCTTCCCTTTAGGCTAACATTGAGGTTCGGTAGGTTTTACTTGGCGAAGTAGGGGGTCAAAGTTTTTTTTAAAGAGACAGTACTTCAACTAGTCGAATGGTCGAATAGTCAAACGATTTTTAGCTCTAATTGTTCGATTAGAAGTAGCCAAAAAAATCATTCGAAATTCTACGTTTTTTTATATTCTGTTCCTTCACTCGAGCTAAGTAAATGTGCCCCTTAATGTACATTCATATTTTAAAAAGTAGTTTTTTTTAGTGTCAGAATCACTTTAAGTCTACTAGAAAATCATTAAACATTTGGGGGCCCATTAAGGAATAGAAGAAAAAATACTTTGAATTTCGAATGGTCGAATGGTTCGACCTTCGACTACGACTTTGAATCGAACGATTCGAACTAAAAATCGTTCGACTATTCGACCATTCGATAGTTGAGGTACTGTCTCTTTAAAAAGTACTTTGACCCCCTACTTCGCCACCTAAAACCTACCGAGGCCAATGTTAGCCTATGGGGAAGGTCCCCATAGGCTTCCTAACAATGTTATGATCGAAGGAAAATCCTTCGATCGATGGATTAAAATCCTTCGAATCGTTCGATTCAAAGGATTTAATCGTTCGATCGTAGGAATTGCGGTAAATACTTTAACTTCGATATTCGAAGTCGAAGGATTTACATTCGCCAGTCGAATATCGAGGGTTAATTAATGTATTCGACCCTATGTAAATCTGCCCCTATATAAACTCTTCCTTCCAATAAAGATTAATTATCTTATTTTGGGTCAAGTACACTACTGTTTTATTAGGAAATCATTCTAAAAAATTTGTATTATTTGGATAAAATGGAGTCTATCAGAGACGGCCATCCTGTAATTCGTAGCTTTCTGGATAACAGGTTTCAGTATAACATATCCCATACTTGTATTAAAACTCTGCAATGCTCAGTTAAAATTCACAATACAATAAACTGCATAGGAAAAATTATAACTTTGCGAATGCAAAATAAATAATAAGCATAAAAAGGTTTTGCACTTGCACTTTTTTTGCATTGAACACACGTACAGGCTGATGTAATTTTTGGCCAATCAAATTTATGAATCTGAAAGATCAAAATGTATTTGTTTATAAATCAGCTTACTTATCCAGTATGAGCATCAGTAACTATACAAATATACCTACAGTATACATAGAAATTGGATATGGGAGTATTTATCAGAGAATTTTGTCTTTTCACTCTTTTACATATAAGGACAACTACTGCAGTTCTGGCTTTTAAAGCTCTTGGCTGTATTTTTTGGAAGTATCCTTGACACTAGTTCTCACAAGCTATTTAAACTTCTAGCACGGATAGTCTATGTAATAATGCTAACGTTTTAGCTTTAAACTCTACTTATAATCAGTTGAGCTAGATATTTCTCAAAAATGCATTTCCTATGGGAAAAAACAGCTGCTATTTATAGATACTGACAATAAAGCTTTCACCGCTGGTTGTTGCCCAATGCAGACTATTATTTTCACAGATTTCATTATTTCGAATCATACCCCAATTGTTTTGCACTATGGTAATACTGTGGGTCGGGTTTGGATTGGATTGTGCCATTGTCCCTTTGTAATACTAAAGACTGAATCTTGGCATTTGTACTAATACACATGACCCAGTTATTTATGTTCGTAATTAAAAACAAGCACATATGGAGTCTATACAGAAGCACAAATGCTACAAATTTGTTAAAAACACAAAGATATATAATGTCAGTTATGGATAGGCTGGCAGAAAAGCGCTGGTGATATATATTTATGCACATATCTTAGTATGGACTCTATAATCACAAGTGATCTGGGCCAAATCAGTTATGTTGTATTTTGACTATTTTTTGTTAGCAGGGAATGTGAATAATTTCCCAGCTTCCCTGTCTGAGTAGAGTAATTGCACAAAACATTTATTAGAATTAACAAAGTTTAAATTTTCTGCCAAGACACGTTTGATGGTCTAGAACAGTGATCCCCAACCAGTAGCTCGCAAGCAATATGTTGCTCTCCAACCCCTTGGATGTTGCTCCCAGTGGCCACAAAGCAGGTGCTTATACACATAGGGGTTACTAAATGGCCAATCACAGCCCTTATTTGGCACCCCAGGAACATTTTTCATGCATGTATTGCTCCCCAACTCCTCTTACTTCTGAATGTGGCTCACGGGTTCTAAAGGTTGGGGATCCCTGGTCTAGAACAAGTATATTAGCTTTTCCTTTTTATGATCAGTTGTTAGGTCGAAGAAGGGAAGATCCGCTGCCCATAGTATTTCAGACACAATGGTTAATTTAACTTTAGAACCCCTTTGGGTGTACCAGCAGCAATTTTTAAAATATGCTGAATCCCAGGTTCAGGAGATACTTATCTTCTTGAAATCATGTTATTTGGAGTGTACTGAGACATTTAGATCCATCATGAACATTCCAATTCCTAGGAGGATAAATTATGATGAATTCAGAACTACACTGTCAATTCGATGGTTGGGTTCTGCTGTTTTTACAAGTGTACAGACTCTAGTAATTACAAATGTATTTCGAAATATCCATAGAATATTCCATTAGCTAACAAATGCTTACTTTATTCTATCTCAATAAATACAGTTTTACTCAGCCCTGTACTTGAAACTTTCAGTGAAGTTGTTCCGTTGTTTCCTGTGCTGCAAATTCAAGTCCTAAACCTTCAATAAGGAACAGTGAATCCTAATGTTCTACAAGTTCAGCAATGGGTGTGAGGCGTAACCTTAATAGTTGAATTTGGGTGAAAAAATGTATGACAAATTGGGATGCTTGCTGCTTGATATGGGAAAATATATCATTTCAATTGTACATTTCTTTAAAAAAAAAATCAGTGTTAAATGTTGCTAGTGCCAATAAGAGAGGCAGTTATGGTTAAATATTGTATATGATTAAACAATTTAATTGTGGAATTAATGTAGAGGTGAATATGGCCTATATCAGGCAAACTTGTTTTGTACAAAGCAGAATCTGATGTAAGTAAACTGTACATGAAAAGAACAAATCCTTTGTACTTTGCACAAATCTCAGAATGTTTTTATTAAGTATGAATGTTAACAGCTAATTTAGGAAAAACCAGAGTGATCTGGTAACGACTGCACAATGAGTGTTTTTCTGTTCATAAAATAAACAAAATGTTACAAGTGCTTTTTTTTTTCAGTTGCTCTTATATATCACTGGCCTGGTCTAATCGCTGCATTACAATCTAATTGTAGAATATGGAATCAACCACTCAACAGTATTTAATAAGAGACATTGAAGTAAAAAGGGGAAGTTAAATCTGAATTTCAGCAACCCCCCCTTATCATTGCTGCAGTTGCATCACTCCATCCTTGCTTGCTGGAGGGAGTAAAGCTTGGGTGAAATGAGTGTACTAAAGAGAGAGAACATAAACTTGTGAGAGCATTGAATTTAAAATCTCGAGACACGTCAATAAAAAAAAAACAGCTTCGTTTTTTTTTTTGTTTTTTTTTTTAGAAATGACTAGCAGCCACTCTGTCTCTACTTTCCAGAAGCTATTTGTAAGCATCACTTAAAAGGCCCATTCTTTCACACAAGTATGGTCAGTTTAAAGGCTAAAAAATATGAGTCTAGGTTTGTGAATAATTTAAATAGTCATAGTACTACTTCATGCAAAGAAAAAGGTTCCTATACAGGTATGGGACCTGTTATCTAAAATGCTTAGGACTTGGGGTTTTCCCGAATAACCGATCATCCGAGGATTTGGATCTTCATACATTAGGTCTACTAGAAAAACATTTAAACATTAAATAAACCGAGAAAAATGGAGCACCAAAGGAGCCGACTTTTCGTCCGTTAAAAAATAGAAATTTATTAAAGAATCAATAAAAATGGTAAAGGTATGCCCAGAACATATTGTAGGCTGCCCGCTTTAGGCGTTTCATGGCTACCGGCCACTTCATTCATTGTGATTATTTGGATGAAATGGAGTCTTTGGGAGAGAACCTTTCCATAACCATCAGTGGCGTAACTACCGGGGGAGCAGGGGGAGCAATTGGGCCAGGGCCCGCACCCCCGCAGGGCCTCCTGGCAGTCACGCGCCCACTGGAGTCGGCTGCAGCCAGACGGGCGAGGGGGGGCGGGGCCTTGCTGCACGGCCCGCACCAGGGCCCGCCCCCACCTAGTTCCGTCACTGATAACCATAATCATAACTGCCCAAGTTAGAAAGGTTAGTGCAAAGTCACAAGAATATTGACTTCCATCTCCATATTTCTGTTAAGTTCATACTAGTTGCCCAATTTGCCAGAGGAGTAGGAAACTTATTTTGTGATGACAACTTATCTAAACAAGGGTTCACACGAGAATTAAAGTCACCCATAGTACATAAAGGGCCTAAAGGTAATGTAGCTATTTTAGCAAAAAACTGTTCCATTGTATCTAAAGAACCTGGAGGAGGGTTATAGAAATTTACAATTGTAATAAAAAAAGAATTAATTTTACAGTAGAATATCAAAAATCTTCATTGTGTATCAACATGTACTCGAATACTCTAAAACATTATATCCTTACGAATTAATACTGACACCCCTCTGTCATGTGTAGAAAAGGGGGTTGATAATGGTGTGCCACCCATGGTTTCTTAAAGGCAAAAATTTTAGCGCCCACTAAATGGGTTTCCTGCGATAAAAGTATTGATGGAGAACATTTCTTAAAATATGTAAAAAGCTGTGCTCTCTTAAATGTTGAATTTATGCCCCTGACATTCTAGGAGCATTGAGTAATACGTGGCACTGCTTACTAATATTTTAATAGAGTGGTGACTCACATGTATAAATAGCTGCATAGTATAAAATTCGGCAACTCTATTAATATAACATTTGGTAAAATGCTTAAAACAACAACACACTGACTTACCCCCAACTAAATCCGAAAACCCAAACCTCCCCTGCCCACCCATACTCCAAAGAAGGCCTATACCCAAACGATATAACCAAATATATAAAGCAGATATTGAGAAGTTACTTAAATCTAAATTACCATCTCCTGCCAATAATAGAAACAAGGTGTAGAATAGCATGACCAATCAAATGCAACTCAGTGAAGCATCTAGAAAATCAGCATTCTACCAAATCAAAGAGTTTCCTCCTTAACCTATATAACTAAATTAATTATAGTTTAATGTGGCATTTATTAATAGACATAATTCAGTTATTAACATAATTCAATCAGAATAACCAATCAATAAACTATAGTTTACAGTGTTATACTTTATAGTTTAAGTAGTAAAAATCTGACAAACACCCATAAAGCATATACATATATATATATATATATATATATATATATATATATATATATATATATATATATATATATATATATATATATATATATATAAAATAAAAGGGAGGGGAAAAATTTCCATAGTATCCTTATGAACTTAATTAAAGGAGAACTAAAGAAGTAGGTAGAAATGTTGTACATTATGTTTTGGGTGTCTGTACCAGCCCAAGTCAATTTGGAGATTGTGTCTCCAAAGATGCCCCAGTAGCTCCCCATCTTCTTTTCTGCTGATTCACTGCACATGCTCTGTGCTGCTGTCACTTACTGAGCTTAGGGACCCACTCACAATATACAGTACACATAGAACAAAAATGTCACAATATAAGGCTGATTAGTAATTAATACAGGTAATTACTACATGGCTGCACACAAACCAGTGCAATTAGCATCAGAATTTAATAATCAGCCCTGTAGCATCAGTTTATATTACAGACCAACCTCATTTTCAGCTTGATAATTTGTGACAACCCATAAGCTTAGCTTCTCAACAGCTGATCAGAGCCAACTGATCATGTGAGTGTCACAGACACTTTCCAAGATTGTGACCTCCTGTGACAAGTTTGAAGTCCTGGATCATTGCTGCTGTTGAGAAGCTGAAACTTTAGGCTGGTACAATAAGTTCAGTATATAAAATATGGCATTATTAGCCATTAGTCTCATAATTCTTCCAGTCAATTACAGGAATGCAGCATCTATAGGACTATAACGTTACACCACATATACAAATTCCTTGCCATAGCATGTGTAGGATTAGTAAACTTGTTTCACCCAATTTATGTATCTTGCTCAATCCTGTGTTGCGGCAGTTCAACCAAAATAACAGATAATATAACTATAATATTATAATATTGTGCCTTCTGTAAAAAAAACCTATGCTATAGCATATGTAATATTGGACTAAGCTCTTACGGTCCCCGAGGCGATTATTGAGAACTGATCTGGTTTCGAACCACTGTATAGCCTATTCAGGCCACTCAAAAAATAATACAGAATCACCATCAATCACACAAAGTTTAGCCGGAAAAACCATATCATATTTAATATTACTGCTCCAGAGACGTTGCTTGACTTCATAAAAAGTACTAAGCCTTTTCTGTACTGCAGTGGAGAAATTGGGGTATAGAAACAGGGTATAGAAATTTCACCTTTTAATCCAGCTGCATTAAGGGCGGCATCTCCGTCCTTGAAATTAAGGAGTTTAAGAATTAATGGTCTTGGTGGAGCTAAGTAGTGACTGTTGTGGTGATTGCTGACATAAGTGTCTGTTGTGTAGGCCCCACAGGGTCCCCAACCAACTGCAGCAACTGTGTAGGCAAATCATCTCCATCGCCAGTGCCATATTGGGAGAGTGTCTTGGTAAAAAGTTTCTGAAAGCCGTCGGACTTCTTTTTAGAGCTTGTAGAGCTTTTTTGAGGCATAAGTGCTAGCAGAGTAGGTAATATACTTAGTTTGGCCAAATATACATTTTAGGAGCCACGGAAATCACCAGCAGAATGGATTTCAAGGAGGAGGAGTTCTTCTATTCTTCTGTCTCCATTCACATCCTGGTCTTTCCCCTCGACAGCTTCCCTTTAAATTGTAACTTTTGTTCCAGAATTACATTACATTGCACTTTATGCCCCTCTACCTGTGATCCGAAGGAAGTTATTATGAGAAACACTGGATTCGATGTGTCTCTTACTTCTGGTAGTCATCGATGGTAAACCAAAAGCAAAATATAATATACATTTTGTAAAGTAAAATATATAAAATAAAACAGACCAAAGTATAAATTGATTTAATCATATTCATCTATAAATGTGTTATTATAAGAGACTGGCTTGTTGACAGTAAAGTCAAAATTGCTGCCCTATACCCAAGTATTTGACTGTAAGGGCAGCACCATTTTGGTGATGCTAGCGCAATTTTAATGTAAATCTCCCAGTGTAGCGTTAATCACTTGTGTGCGTCAGTTATGTGTTTTTCCTCACATACATCAGATTCGGAGCAGCAGCCATTCAGAGTAAAGCGGCTTTTGATACTGAGGGAAAGGAATCAAAAGAAGAGAATTGCATATTGCTGCTATATTGTTTGGATCGCAGTCAGGCTGCATATTTATGGAATGAAATTGCTTAATGTTCCTCTAAATGTGCTCAGCCTCAGCAGGAGGGGGTCAGCAGTAATGTCTGAAATAAATCGTTCCCAGGACATAAAATCTCTCAGCCAGAAAATGCTCTCTCCAGTTCCTGCCGAGCACTTCTTTTCCTCTGCAAATCTCACTAGGGCTTTATGCTAAATATTTTATTGCATTTTTATAAATTGCATTAATAACAGCAAGCCAAACAAATACATGAACCTACTGTACACAGATAGGTATAATTACAATATATTAAATATGCAGAAGTAGACTGAATGAATATCTCATAAAAGCTCAGGGAAATTAACTAATAGGATAAAAAGGCTTTGGCTATGTTTTAGGGGAACAAAAAGCCCATACCATATATTCTGCACTTGTCTGAGTGCGATACTGTAATGTTGCTCCATGTAATCATAGTTATGGCAGCCTCCCACCTCCACCAAGCATTTAGCTTCCAGGTGCTGATATAGCTGGTGACAACTAGTAAATTGCGTAGAGTGAAATAAGCCATTTGTAGTGGGTTGTTAATGCTAGTCCCATATGAATTTAGCTTAATTTGGTGATGTAGGTTTTATGAGCTAAAAGAAGTAAAGCAAATATTAAGTTACAGTAGGAGTGACCTGCTTCATAATAAATTTGTCAGGCTAAAAGCTGCTTTCTAGTTGGGGATATAAAACCAGGAGTCGCTACAAAGAGGAGAGGGAAAAGCAAGAACAGGAGCAAAGCACTAGTTTGTACGTCAAAATAAGTGCTCACTGACAGTATACAGGTATGGCATCCATTATCCATAAACCCATTATACAGAAAGCTCTAAATTATGGAAAGGCTATCTGTCACAGACTGCATTTTAAATTAATAATCCACTATTTTAAAAATGATTTCCTTTTCTCTGTAATAATAAAACAGTACCTTGTACATGATCCAAACTAAGATTTACTGCCGCTTAGATCCTTAGAGGGTTGCAGTAGGGTAATTACCTTGCAGCAGAACCAGTGACTGAGGTTGGGCCCAGGGCAGAGGGAGGTCTAGGTGGGTGGTTGGGCCCCATGCCCCATCAATGCCAAAGCTGCCAGCTGTTAATAGTGTTTGTCATCAGTGCATTTCCATATCAGGGGAGGTAAACTTTTATAAGGGCAGAGGGAACCCGGCTCCTGACTGTTGACACAACTTACACGTGGCTACTGAAATGCTAATGCTGTTATTAATGCTGTGCATCGGAAGTGACACTGTTTTAACACAGATTCCTGGGAAATTGAGATGGAAATATGGGCAAAAACGTTGCATTATGGGTAATAAAAACATTGCACTTATTTCATGAATAAACAAGATAACCTTTAAAATAATCTGGTTAGCATATTCTACCCTGGAATATGTACTTTACTAAGGTAAATCAGGTTCCTCTCGTTTCCGTTAAAACATTGTGAAAAATGGTAAGTGTGACCTGCATATCACTCAGAACGAAAAACAGGCCCCTCTCGACTAAACGCAAAACAAATTCTTCCGGGTGATTTCAGAAAACCACTTTTTTTTTTATAATAAAGATTTTTATTGATTTAACATGTTATTCCAATAGGCATTACTTTATTACCTGCATCATGTTTGTACAGTGACAAAGTCGTCCAGTATTCAATGTTGTTGGCAATGTCCATGGGAGGAAAAGAAAGGGTAGTAAAGATGTAGAGAAGATTTAGTTAAGGGAGAGGGGGGGGTAAGAAGGGGGGGGGGAGTAAGCAACCAGCTAGGTAGGGAACCACCTAGATAGGTGGAAAGTTAGAGAGGAGAATAGATGGTATAGGTAATCTCCTTTCTCTCTCCTATTTGTTCTGTAGCTCTTGAAGACACTGTTTCTTTTTATGCCAGGAATGGACTACATGATTGGCTGCTTCACAGGTATGTGATAACTTTCTTTCCATTTCGCCCACAGGTACTTAGAATGTTCGCAGTTTTTGTTCAGCTGATGTGAGCCAATCGACATTTGTTCATACATAAGGTTAGAGTCTATTAGCGAGATCAGTTCCTGTTTGTGGGGGACATGGGCCGTCTTCCAGTATCTTGGTATTAAAAGTCTGGCAGCCGTCAAACTGTAAAATATAAGGTGTTGCATTGGTTTTGGAAAGGTATCTAGCCTATGATTCAGTAAGGCTAGTGGCAGGGTCAGTGTTAGGTGCAAGTGAGTAGCTTGTTTCAGAATAGTTTCAGTATGGCTCCACAATGTTGAGATTCTTGGACAATACCAACAGATATGAGTTAAGTCTCCAATGCTATTACAGTCTCTCCAGCATTTGTCAGGTACACCTGACAAATGTTGGCCATTTTCATCCATTGATCTAAGTGTAGATCCATGTTTGTCTCCTGTTCCCACTTCCGTATGTGAGAAGGTTTCTCTATTGTAGTTTCATCCGTTAGTAGCTTGTATATTGTAGTGATTCCTTTTGTACTGCGTGGATTCTGTGAAGCGAGTTTCTCATATCTAGTGGGTTGGATTTGTGTGGGGTCCCCTTTTTTGCACAGTAGGTGTCTAATTTGTAAATACTTATAGAAATCATGTTTTGGGATGTTGTAGTCTTTCATCAAACTGTCAAAGAGTTTTCGTATAATTGTCCTATGGTTGTTAGCTGGTTGTCACACCACCTTGACAGGTTGAGATGAGGGATGGCCATTTCCAACATCTCTAGGTTCGCACTTTGTCCCGGGAACTCTATGAGTGAATTTTTCCCATTAATTTTTGACCATATGTTTATTGCAGTCATTATTGTGTGGTTGGCTAGTGGACGCTGGGTTGGAAGGGCTCGAGCGCGTGTCCACATTAGTCCTCTAAGTGACATCGGTTTGATGGAGACTTGTTCTAACTGAAGCCAGTGTAATTTTTGGTGGGGAGGTTCCACGCTCTCATTTGATCTAGGATTGTTCCATGGTAGTAAGCTTCTAGGTTAGGAACCCCAAAGCCTACTTTATCTGTCGCTCTCTGCAGATACTTTTGCTGTATTCTTGGTCTTTGATTGGCCCATATGTAATTTTGGATTATTTGTTGTGCTTTACTTAGGTAGGAGTGTGGGATTAACAGTGGTAATGTTCGAAAGATGTAGATAAATTTGGGTAGGGTCATCATTTTGATGGTGCCGATTCTGCCAAGCCAAGATGTATATAGCGGGGCCCATTTGGTCAAGAGTTCCTGTATTTTGGCCAGCAGTTTAGGATAGTTTGCTTCATAGGTTTTTGGGATAGAGCTGCTTACCTCTATCCCTAGGTATGTGATGGATTGTGATTGCCATTGGAATGTGTGTTTTGCCTTTAGGCATGTTATGGACTCTTGGGTCATTCCTAATGGGAGAATCTGAGATTTTGTTTCATTGAGCTTGTAGTAGGATACTTCACTAAAGTTTTGTATAATCTTTGCGGTAATGAATTTTACCGGGTTGGTTAGCTTGTGGATGATGTCATAGGCAAACATAGCCATCTTATGGCTGGTGTCATCCACCTGTATACCTGTGATATCCACCACGTTTCAGGTCATCCTGGCAAGTGGTTCCAGAGTAAGGTTAAAGATTAGGGGAGACAGGGGGCAGCCTTGTCTGGTGCCATTAGAGATATTGGAAAGAAATCCCTTGTTGTTGACTTGTGCGGTAGGGTTGGAATAGAGGGAAAAATGGCATGTTTGATCGGACCTTGTAGGCCAAAATATTGTAAAGTTAGGTCTAGATACTTCCAATCTACCCTGTCAAAGGCCTTTTTGGCATCCAAACTGAACAGTATGGTAGGGTCTCTCCTTTTATTCGTTATTACAACTAATGCTAGAATTTTCCTGGTGTTATCTGGCCCCTGTCTACCCTTCAAAAATCCTGTCTGGTCCAAGTGTAGCAGGGAGGGCATAATTGACATTAGCCTGGAGGATATCACTTTGGCATAAAGTTTTAGATCTGCATTTAGTAGTGAGATGGGTCTATAGTTGGCACATTCCTCTGGGTTCTTCCCTGGCTTTGTCATCATAGTAATTGTTGCTGCTAACGTTTCTGCAGGGAAGGTACCTCCCTGAAGAATGCGATTAAATAGGTTATTAGGATGAGGGAGTAATATTTCCTGGAAGTGTTTGTAGTAGCCATTAGTAAGACCATCCGGGCCCGGGGCTTTTCCTTGTGGTGCTGTTTTTATGGCTGCCCTTATCTCTCCCAATGTGATATCTGCATTGAGTTGTTGCAGTTGTAGAGGTAGAAGTTGTGGTATGTCAGCTGCTTTTAGAAAATTGTGTATGGCCTCCATGGTAGGTTGTGGTGCTGTATTATCTTGGTTAAGATTGTATAAGGAGTAGTAATATTCTGCAAATCGGTTTGCTATTTCCTTTGGTTTAGTAATTGGATGCCCCTTTGTTGATTTTATTTGGGCTATGGAGTTGGTAATTTGCCTTTGTTTGAGTATGTTGGCCAGTAGCTTTGTTGCCCTTAGTGTATCTATTATGGTTTAAACGTCAGAGTTGCCATTCCGCTTTTTTATTTTCTAAATTTTGTATTTGATATCTCAACTCTTGTATCTGTTTAGTCCTTGTACGGGTTAAATGTTCTTTGTTAAGAGTCTCCAGCTCTTGTAGCTGTTGTAAGAGTTGCTTCGCTCAAAGACAAAGGACCGCTCAAAGTTCACCCTCCCTATTGCTGTTCCTGTCGGGTGCTCTGTCCGAGCGTCCCCACTGCTGAAATCCGTATAACACCAAAGAAATGGACGGCACTCCGATCAAAGGAATACAGATTTATTGCGTACTCCTGCAAGGATCCAACACCCAGGGCGTTGGATCCTTGCAGGAGTATGTAATAAACCTGTATTCCTTTGATCGGAGTGCCGTCCATTTCTTTGGTGTTGTGAGAGTTGCTTCATGGTAGCTTCGTTATTTCGTTTGGTGGTGGCTGCTATTTTAATTGTGTCCTTTGATGACAGCTTTATGGGCACACCATAATGTAGCTTGTGAAATGGTCGGAGTTTCATTTGTGTGGAAATAGTCTCTCAACGCCTTTTTACACTGTTCTAAGTTTACTTGATTTTGTAATAGGGATTCGTTAAGACGCCAATGTAGGTGTGGCCTCAGGTGCTGGTTGTTATCGATTTCTATGTCTATCAGTGCATGATCTGTCCAGGTGCTGGTCCCTATCCCAGATTTTGTTATGGCTTGTAGTACGGTTTTGTCTACCAAGAAATAGTCTATTCAAGAGTACGTGGCGTGTGCATGGGAAAAGAAGGTGTAGTCTCTTTCTGTGGTGTGCTGTGATCTCCAGACGTCATATAACACTCTTTGCGTCAGAAGTTTTTTCAGGGTTTTGGCTTGGTACATGATGTCTCGAGGACTGGTAGTGTATCTTGATGCACTTGTGTCTATTTCATAGTTCAGGGGTATGTTGAAATCACCTCCAATAATGAGGAGTGCACTAAGTTCCTTGTCTATTTTCTTAAATAACATATTGTAGAATTTGGCCTGGCGCTTGTTTGGGCTATACATGTTCACAATGGTGTAGGTCCGTTCTTGTATTTGAATGGTGATAATAAGATATGTTCCCAGGGGGTCTATCCGTTGAGATAGTACTTGATGCGGGAGTTTTTTGTTTATCCAGATTGCTACCCCATTTTTTGGATTGAGTTTGAGGCATATAATTGCGTGGGGAAGTGTTTGGAGTTAAGCTTTGTTGGTTTTTGGCTAGTGAAATGTGTTTCTTTTAACAAAAGAATGTCTACGTTTTGTTTTCTGCCCCAATTTACTAGTTTTGTTCGTTTCTGCGGGCTATTTAGCCCATTTACGTTTTGTGATATTATTCTGATCCCCATAGTGGTATGTCGGTGTGTTTATAGATTGGAATGGACTTACTCAGATTTGATGTCTTGAGTCCATTAGGCATTTTCTCTGACATCTTGGTAAGGTCTGGCAGCTGCTTTCTCTCTGTAGAGCAGTTGGTGGGAGATAGATCTTGTTCTGGTTTTTGCTGGTTGTTAGGAGAGAGGAGATGGAGAGGAAGGAGAGAAGGAGAACTAGAGAGAAAGAGAAAACATATATGTTTAACATCAACAATAAGTTTACAACTTACTTACAGCAATACTGCTATGGTATTGACTAAGGGGGGGATTGCCGAGAGTACCCTTGGAAGGGAAATGAGGTTGCAATGGTCATAAAAACAACTGGACCATGTTGGTTGGGCTGAGAGTTCTGGGGGGGGGGTTTGTGGGTTGGTGACCGCTCTAAAGGGGGTTCCTAGCTCTGGGGAGCAAAAAAAGAAAAATGGTCAAGGCATCTTAAATGTTCTTTAGTCATTGCAAAGACTGGTTGTCTTCTTTACATCTGGAGTGCCTAGCTGCTTTTCAGGTATCCGAGTCTGCTTCTTCTGCGTCATTCTGGGCTTTGTTGTTTTTCCTGCTTGTCTGGGTTGCCCATTCTGGCTGGATGTGAGGTCTTTTTTTCAGGTCACTTGTCTGGTTTAGTGCTGCCCCACTTTTTCAGAAGTTGCTCTGCATGTTGTGGTGTGTTCAGAATGACTGGGTTGTCGTCTTTGGTAACCATGAGCTTAACTGGGTAAAGCCAGCGGTATGGTATGCTGTTATTTCTCAACTAGGGATGTAGCGAACGTCGGAAAAAAAGTTCGCGAACATATTCGCGAACTTGCGCAAAAATGCGAGCGGTTCGCGAACGGTTCGCGAACCCCATAGACTTCAATGGGAAGGCGAACTTTAACATCTAGAAAAGACATTTCTGGCCAGAAAAATGATTTTAAAGTTGTTTAAAGGGTGCAACGACCTGGACAGTGGCATGCCAGAGGGGGATCAAGGGCAAAAATGTATCTGAAAAATCTGCCTGTGTGTGCTTGGAAGAGATAGTGTAGGGGGAGAGCTGTTAGTGATTTCAGGGACAGATGATAGTAAGCTTGCTGGCTAGTAATCTGCTTGATACTGCTCTGTATTGGAGGGACAGAAGTCTGCAGGGATTTGAGGGACATTTTAGCTTAGGTAGCTTTGCTGGCTAGTAATCTACTGTTCTCTTTAAACAACTGCCATACGTTGACCTTGTAGGCATTGTTTGCCCAGTTTTTTTGGACGCAGCCACTGAAGCACAGTTGCCAGAAAAATATGCCATATAAATGCTGAAAATAGTAATTTTTCGCCATACGTTGACCTTGTAGACATTGTTTGCCCAGTTTTTTTGGACGCAGCCACTGAAGCACAGTTGCCAGAAAAATTATGCCATATAAATGCTGAAAATATAAATTTTTTTGGTTGCAGCCACTGAAGCACAGAGGCCAGAAAAATTATGCCATATAAATGCAGAAAATATGCATTTTTTTGGTCGCAGCCACTGAAGCACAGTTGCCAGAAAAATTATGCCATATAAATGCTGAAAATATAAATTTTTTTGGTTGCAGCCACTGAAGCACAGAGGCCAGAAAATTATGCCATATAAATGCAGAAAATATGCATTTTTTTTGGTCGCAGCCACTGAAGCACAGTTGCCAGAAAAAATATGCCATATAAATGCTGAAAATAGTCATTTTTGCCATATACGTTGAGTCAACGTATGGCAAAAAATTACTATTTTCAGCATTTATATGGCATATTTTTTATGGCCTCTGTGCTTCAGTGGCTGCGGCCAAAAAACTGGGCAAACAATGCCTACAAGGTCAACGTCGTTGACCTTGTAGGCATTGTTTGCCCAGTTTTTTTGGCCGCAGCCACTGAAGCACAGAGGCCAGAAAAAATATGCCATATAAATGCTGAAAATAGTAATTTTTTGGTCGCAGCCACTGAAGCACAGTTGCCAGAAAAATTATGCCATATAAATGCTGAAAATATAAATTTTTTTGGTTGCAGCCACTGAAGCACAGAGGCCAGAAAAATTATGCCATATAAATGCTGAAAATATAAATTTTTTTGGTTGCAGCCACTGAAGCACAGAGGCCAGAAAAATTATGCCATATAAATGCAGAAAATATGCATTTTTTTGGTCGCAGCCACTGAAGCACAGTTGCCAGAAAAATTATGCCATATAAATGCAGAAAATATGCATTTTTTTGGACGCAGCCACTGAAGCACAGTTGCCAGAAAAAATATGCCATATAAATGCTGAAAATAGTCATTTTTTGCCATACGTTGACCTTGTAGACATTGTTTGCCCAGTTTTTTTGGTTGCAGCCACTGAAGCACAGAGGCCAGAAAAAATTAAACCAGTAGGGTTTGCACCCTAGTTTGTAACGGTGGCGGAGGGAGGAGGAGGACGCTAAAGGACAGCTGTGTGTGGAGTCATGAGGCTTGAAGAGAAGGACAGCTGCATAGAAGTCAGAACAAGTCTTCCGGCGTGCAGTAACCCTCCGAGATCCACCCCTCATTCATTTTAATAAAGGTCAGGTAATCGACACTTTTGTGACCTAGGCGAGTTCTCTTCTCAGTTACAATCCCTCCTGCTGCACTGAAGGTCCTTTCTGAGAGCACACTTGAGGCTGGGCAAGACAAGAGGTTCATGGCAAATTGTGACAGCTCTGGCCACAGATCAAGCCTGCGCACCCAGTAGTCCAGGGGTTCATCGCTCCTCAGAGTGTCGATATCTGCAGTTAATGCCAGGTAGTCCGCTACCTGCCGGTCGAGGCGTTCTTTGAGGGTGGATCCAGAAGGGTTGTGGCGCTGCCTTGGACAGAAAAACATTTGCATGTCTGACGTTACAGACTGGCCAAAGGGCTTTGTCCTTGCAGGTGTGCTCGTGGCAGGATTACTGGCACCTCTGCCCCTGGAATGTTGATGAGTTCCTGAAGTGACATCACCCTTAAAAGCATTGTACAACATGTTTTGCAGGCTGGTTTGTAAATGCCGCATCTTTTCGGACTTGTGGTATGTTGGTAACATTTCTGACACTTTATGCTTGTACCGAGGGTCTAGTAGCGTTGCGACCCAGTACAGGTCCTTCTCCTTAAGCCTCTTGATACGGGGGTCCTTCAACAGGCATGACAGCATGAAAGACCCCATTCTCACAAGGTTGGATGCAGAGCTATCCATCTCCGCTTCCTCATTATCAAGGACTGCATCATCCACGGTCTCCTCCCCCAGCCACGTACAAGACCAGGGGTCCCCAAAAGGTCACCACTAGCCCCCTGGGAAGCCTGCTCCTGTTGGTCCTCCTCCTCCTCCTCCACAAAGCCACCTTCCTCCTCTGACTCCACTTCTGGCACCTCTCCCTGCGTTGCAGCAGGTGCCTGGGTCGTTCTGGTGATTCCGACCAGAAATCGTGCGCTTCCAGCTCCTCGTCACGCTGGTCTACAGCCTCATCTGTCACTCGTCGCACGGCACGCTCCAGGAAGAAAGCGAAGGGTATTAGGTCGCTGATGGTGCCTTCGGTGCGACTGACCATATTTGTCACCTCTTCAAAAGGTCGCATGAGCCTGCAGGCATCGCGCATAAGCACCCAGTAACGGGGGAAAAAAAATCCCCAGCTGTGCAGATCCAGTCCTACCACCCAGTTCAAAAAGGTACTCGTTGACGGCCTTTGTTGTTGCAGCAGACGTTCCAACATAAGGAGCGTTGAATTCCAGCGAGTCTGGCTGTCAGAAATCAAACGCCTGACTGGCATGTTGTAGCGCTGCTGAATGTCAGCAAGGCGTGCCATGGCTGTGTAGGAACGTCTGAAATGGGCCGACACCTTTCTGGACTGGGTGAGAACGTCCTGGAATCCTGGGTACTTGGAGACAAAACGTTGGACTATTAAATTTAACACATGTGCCATGCAGGGCACATGTGTTAAATTGCCTAGTCTCAACGCTGCCAACAGATTGCTTCCATTGTCACACACCACTTTTCCGATCTGCAGTTGGTGTGGGTCAGCCACCGATCGGCCTGTGACTGCAGAGATGACAGGAGTACAGATCCGGTATGGTTTTTGCTTTCCAGGCACGTCATCCCCAAGACAGCGTGACAACGGCGTACCTGGCACGTCGAATAGCCTAGGGGAGCTGGGGGTGCACAGGTGTGGAGGAGGAGAAGGAGGACCCAGCAGCAGAGTAAGAAGAAGAAGAAGACGAGGTAGAGAGCGATGGAGGAGTAGAGGTGGTGGCAGAACCGCGTGCAATCCGTGGCGGTGACACCAACTCCACTGTTGTTGTTGAGCTACCCATTCCCTGCTTCCCAGCCATTACCAAGTTCACCCAGTGGGCAGTGTAGGTGACATACCTGCCCTGACCATGCTTGGAGGACCATGCGTCAGTAGTCATATGGACCTTTGGCCCAACACTAAGTGACAGAGATGCGGTAACTTGGCTCTGCACATGGTGGTACAGGTGTGGTATTCCCTTTTTAGAAAAAAAATTGCGGCTGGGTACCTTCCACTGCGGTGTCCCAATTGCTACAAATTTGCGGAAGGCCTCAGAGTCCACCAGCTGGTATGGTAAAAGCTGGCGGGCTAAGAGTGCAGACAAGCCAGCTGTCAGACGCCGGGCAAGGGGGTGACAGTCAGACATTGGCTTCTTACGCTCAAACATGGCCTTCACAGAAACTTGGCTGGTGGCAGATGACTGGGAATGGGAACAGGTGGTCAAGGTGGAAGGCGGAGTGGAGGGTGGTTCAGACGGGTCAAGGAGAGCAGAGGTAGAGCAGTAAGATGCTGGACCAGAAGGAGTGTGGCTTTTAGTTTGCCTGTTGCCTTTGAGGTGTTGCTCCCAAAGTGCTTTGTGCTTGCCGCTCATGTGCCTTCGCATAGAAGTTGTACCTATGTGGCTGTTGGGCTTACCAAGGCTCAGTTTCTGACTGCACTCATTGCAAATTACAATGCTTTTGTCAGAGGCACACACATTAAAAAAATCCCACACTGCTGACTTTTTGGAAGTGTGCGATCTGGCGGTAACAGTAGAAGTTGGCGGAGTTGGCGGTATTGGCGGCAATGGCGGGTGCGTTGGCCGGCTGAACACAGGTGCCGATACATGTTGTTGCCCTGCTGATCCCTGCGGGCTGTCCTCCCTGCTTCTTCTAAGTCTTATTCTCCTACTGCCTCTCTGACTCTCCGTCTCTCCATCTGAACTACCCTCCTCTTGCTCTCTTCTACTAGGCACCCACAAAACATCAATCTCCTCATCATCATTCTCCTCAGATGCATCAATTTCTTCTGACACATCACAGAAGGAAGCAGCAGCGGGGACCTCCTCCTCATCACTCATTATGTCCATCTCTATCGTGTTCTCTGCCAGAATTAAATCTGGTGTAAGGTCCTCATCTCCTTCATCTTCTTCTGGCAATAATGGTTGCGCATTACTCAGTTCAAGAAACTCATTGGAAAATAACTCCTCTGACCCCAGTGAAGAAGGGGCACCGGTGGTGGAGGAAGTGTTACGTGGGGTGGCCATAGCAGTGGAGGATGAGGAGGATGTTGTGGTAAAGTTAGAAACGGTAGAGGATGGGGTGTGCTGTGTAAGCCAGTCAACTACCTCTTCAGCATTTTGGGAGTTCAGGGTCATTGGCTTTTTAAAACTGGGCAATTTGCTAGGGCCACAGGATTGCATAGCAGCACGGCCCCTAGCACGGCCTCTGCGTGGCGGCCTGCCTTTGCCTGGCATTATTTTTAAAAAAACAACAACAACAACAAAAACTCAGTTGGTTTTTCTGGAAACGATAATACACACAGCTAGATGGCGGGTTGAAGAAAACACTGTGCAAATAATGCCTACAAAGTCAACGTATACACTACTACAGCGGTGGATACGGATTACGTAAAATATATGAATGCTGCTTGAAAAAAAGTAACTCAAGTGGTTTTTCTAGAGACGATAATATTATCAATATTTAGACAAAATTGTGAACAAGGTCACACAGCTCGATGGCGGGTTGAAGAAAACAGTGTGCAAATAATGCCTACAAGGTCAACGTATACACTACTACAGCGGTGGATACGGATTACGTAAAATATATGAATGCTGCTTGAAAAAAAGTAACTCAAGTGGTTTTTCTAGAGACGATAATATTATCAATATTTAGACAAAATGTGAACAAGGTCACACAGCTCGATGGCGGGTTGAAGAAAACAGTGTGCAAATAATGCCTACAAGGTCAACGTATACACTACTACAGCGGTGGATACGGATTACGTAAAATATATGAATGCTGCTTGAAAAAAAGTAACTCAAGTGGTTTTTCTAGAGACGATAATATTATCAATATTTAGACAAAATGTGAACAAGCTCACACAGCTCGATGGCGGGTTGAAGAAAACAGTGTGCAAATAATGCCTACAAGGTCAACGTATACACTACTACAGCGGTGGATACGGATTACGTAAAATATATGAATGCTGCTTGAAAAAAAGTAACTCAAGTGGTTTTTCTAGAGACGATAATATTATCAATATTTAGACAAAATGTGAACAAGCTCACACAGCTCGATGGCGGGTTGAAGAAAACAGTGTGCAAATAATGCCTACAAGGTCAACGTATACACTACTACAGCGGTGGATACGGATTACGTAAAATATATGAATGCTGCTTGAAAAAAAGTAACTCAAGTGGTTTTTCTAGAGACGATAATATTATCAATATTTAGACAAAATGTGAACAAGCTCACACAGCTCGATGGCGGGTTGAAGAAAACAGTGTGCAAATAATGCCTACAAGGTCAACGTATACACTACTACAGCGGTGGATACGGATTACGTAAAATATATGAATGCTGCTTGAAAAAAAGTAACTCAAGTGGTTTTTCTAGAGACGATAATATTATCAATATTTAGACAAAATGTGAACAAGCTCACACAGCTCGATGGCGGGTTGAAGAAAACACTGTGCAAATAATGCCTACAAGGCCAACGTATACACTACTACAGCGGTGGATACGGATTACGTAAAATATATGAATGCTGCTTGAAAAAAGTGACTCCGGTGTTTTTTCTGGAGACGGTAATATTATGGATATTTAGACAGAATGGGAACAAGGTCACACAGCTCGATGGCGGGTTGAAGAAAACAGTGTGCAAATAATGCCTACAAGGCCAACGTATACACTACTACAGCGGTGGATACGGATTACGTAAAATATATGAATGCTGCTTGAAAAAAGTGACTCCGGTGTTTTTTCTGGAGACGGTAATATTATGGATATTTAGACAGAATGGGAACAAGGTCACACAGCTCGATGGCGGGTTGAAGAAAACAGTGTGCAAATAATGCCTACAAGGCCAACGTATACACTACTACAGCGGTGGATACGGATTACGTAAAATATATGAATGCTGCTTGAAAAAAGTGACTCCGGTGTTTTTTCTGGAGACGGTAATATTATGGATATTTAGACAGAATGGGAACAAGGTCACACAGCTCGATGGCGGGTTGAAGAAAACAGTGTGCAAATAATGCCTACAAGGCCAACGTATACACTACTACAGCGGTGGATACGGATTACGTAAAATATATTATGGCTGCTTGAAAAAAGTCACTCCGGTGTTTTTTCTGGAGACGGTAATATTATGGATATTTAGACAGAATGTGAACAAGGTCACACAGCTCGATGGCGGGTTGAAGAAAACAGTGTGCAAATAATGCCTACAGGGCAAATAATGCCTAAAAGGTCAACTTATACACTACTACAGCGGTAGTAAAATAAAAAAAAGTAAAATAAAAAAAAAATGAATATTAAAAAAAAAAATTAAAGTTGGTGCTGCTGAACTACTAGGAGCAGCAGATTAGCACACCAGTCCCACTCCCCAACACTGCTAGACTAATAGCACTGGGCTCTTATAGTAGTAGTAGTAGTAGTAGTAGTAAAACAACAAAAAAATAAATAAAAGCAGTCCTTACAAGGACTACTGTTATTGCAGCAGTCAGCAGATGAGATCAGAAGCAGGACAGCTGCCCACTGCAGCTACATACAGAGCACTGCAGTAGAAGGTAGATTACTAGCCAGCAAAGCTACCTAAGCTTAAATGTCCCTCAAACCCCTGCAGACTTCTGTCCCTCCAATAACAGAGCAGTATCAAAACGATTACTAGCCAGCAAACTTTCAACTGTCCCTGAAATCACTAACAGGCAGCAGCTCTCTCCCTACACTATCTCTTCAGCACACACAGGCAGAGTGAAAAAACGCTGCAGGGCTTCGGTTTTTATAGGAAGGGGAGTGGTCCAGGGGAGAGCTTCCTGATTGGCTGCCATGTACCTGCTGGTCTGGGGTGAGAGGGCAAAAAAAAGCGCCAACAATGGCGAACCCAAAATGGCGAACGTCGCGCGACGTTCGCGAACTTCCGGCGAGCGCGAACACCCGATGTTCGCGCGAACAAGTTCGCCGGCGAACAGTTCGCGACATCTCTATTCTCAACACCGTTTTAATGTTGATTAATTCCTTTCTTTTTCACTTCGCATAGCTTGAGAGATCTGCAAAGCATCTCAGCTGGGTATACTTGTCTGGAAAGTCCTTTTTTTGTCTGAAGCGTTGTTGCAACTTTTCTTTGGTGTGGTAGTAGTGGACTCTCATAATGGTGTCCCTTTGGGTCCCTGGTGGAGCATTTTGGGCTCAGGGTAGTCTGTGGATTCTATCTAGCAATAGCTGCTCTTGTGGCATATCTGGTAACAGTTCCCCCATCGTGGTGCAGACATATGTACTTAAGTCCTGTATGGGGACTGCTTCAGGAATTCCCCGCAACCTAAGATTGTTGTGTCTGTTCCGGTCTTCCAAGTCAGCCAATTTAGCAGTTTGTTGAGTATGTTCATCTTCTTCTAATGTGCTATTTGCATCTATCAGCTCATTGTGTGATGTAACTAATTCCGCCATTTTATACTCTAGATGATCGGTGCGTTCACCCACCTGTGATCGGAAGTCTCCCTGTATCTCTGTCCTCAGCGCTGCTAGCAGCTCCTTCAGCAATTCAACTGTGAGCGGTGAGTGATCAGTCGAGCTTTCTAGAAGTGCTGGCGGCTTTTCTGTGTAGCGCGTGCAATGCGCTGGACTGCTGCCTGTGGAGTCGCCGCCATCTTGCGATGGGGTCAGCGATCCTTGGTTAGAGGTCGCCTTGGGGTAGAACGCAGTCATCTTGACCGGGGACGTTTTCTTACGTGATTTCCCCATGTTCTGCTCGGTGTTCTCTATGTATGGCGCTGTTTGTAGTCTGTGAAACCAGTCTGTGTCTCTTATTTTGCTCCCATAAGCCTAGAGCTCCCCTAGTATACGTCCATCACGCTTGATGGCCTGACTCCGCCCCCTCAGAAAACCACTTTTATGTAGTGCCATCTAGAATGGGAAGTGCAAAGGGGTCAATGAACACAAAGATGCCTTCAAAATGGCCAAAGAAGAAAGTTGCTGGGGTCCAATAACAGAAGAAGAAATAAAAAGTAACTATAATAAAATTGTAGCCTCACAGAGCTGCCAGCATCAGTGACCTACTTCTGGCAAAAGGCAGAAGAAGAAGATGGCAAAAATGGAACCATAAAAATAAGACCTACTGAAAAACTGTTAAAATAGGACATTCTATAGCATATTAAAAGTTTACTTAAAAGAGAACTAAACCCCCCTTGCTTATATTGCCCCTACCCCCTACCCTCCATAGTTTTTATTAGCAAGAGGGTTTTAGTTCTCCTTTAAGTGTGTCTTTAGTTATGCTTGGCACCATTGCATCTGCCCAGCCTCCTCTGAAGAATTGTGTGCCAGGATGTGAAGTGCATTAGATATTAAGAAAAAACATATAGGCTATGAAAGCAGTTTTTTTCTTTTTGCATATTTATAAAAGTTTTTTGAACCTGCAAAAGTATATAATGACTTATCCATCAGTGGAAAAAGAATGCTCATTTAATAGTTTGTGCCAGTGTACAGTATATATATAAAAGCAGGGATGCACCAAATCCACAACTTTTGAATTCAGCTGAATCCCAAATCATTCAATAAGGGGCCAAGTCCCAAATCAAATCCAAACCCAAATTTTCAAACTAGGGTAAGGTAGCGATAAAAAGAACTGCAGTTTACTTTTTCGTTTTGACAAAGTCAAGGAATTAGTATGGGCAGTCACTTGGATTCAGCTGAATCTAAATCCTGCTGAAAACGGCATCAGTCCATCCCTATATGTAATAAAACTGACTAAAACAATTGTTATATGTATACCAAAAAATATTTTAAGGCTGTCTTAAAAAAATGTGCTATTCAACTTTAAGGGGGTTATTTACTAAATCTAGTTTTATCTCAATCGTTTCAATAAAGAAAGCTCGACCCAACTCCCATCCACGATTTTACCTTATTTATCATTAAAATAACTTAAAAAAGTCAAGTTGGTTAAAAACTTCATAGAGCGAAAACTCAAATCGTACACTTTTATCGGACTTCACTCCCAAATATCTTGGTTTTTTTTTGTTTGTTTTTTGGGTTACTGCCCGAAAAACCCAGAATGTTTCAGATTATCGTGCTAAACCCAGCGCAGATCATGTTATCTTCAAATATGGGATAGGGAAATCTGCCATTGACTAACACATGACCTCCACAGGTTCAAGATGCCAAGTTTTTTTTCCACGAAGAATTCAAGTTTTTGCCCCTAAAAAGGCCGACCATAAAAAAATTTAAATTTAGTAAATAATCCCTTGCACTGGGGAATTAGAATGTTTGCTTTCATTTATGTTTTTTTCCCATTTATGATTCTCTTGACGTCCCCCCTTTGAAGAGCAGGATGATGCATCTCAATAGGATATACTGGCCCATTTAGCTACAATATAAACTTTAGTAGAACAGTTGGGAAATATGTTTATGGGAACTGTTTGTTACATATTTGCAGATAGAGATGCCTGCCATTTCCTAAGCTGAAGGTGCTGAATTGGTCACAGTTGAGTCATAAAATGAAATTAATCTAAATGTAAAAGAGCAAACAGCACATTGCTAAACAGGTCAGTTACTAAGGTACAGCACAGCCACTTTGAATAATGCACAAATAATAAATAAATGATGCAAAAACCAGGACTTTTAAATGAAAGACACTATAATGTACTGGTGCCCTGCATTGACAAAACTGGTGTGTTTGCTTCAGAAAAACAACTGTAGTTAATATAAACAAGCTCCTGTGTAGCCATCGGGGCAGCCATTCCAGCACATAGTAGATAATAGATAAGTTCTGAAGAACGTGATTGTATACTGCAGAGCTTATCTGTTATCTGCTGAGTATCCTGTGCCTTTTCTCCTTTGTCAGCTTTGAATGGCTGCCCCCGCTCATTAAGCATTTTCAGGCTAAACTGAATCACAAAAAGCAAGTGTTGCTAGAAGTTTCCATGGGCCGTTACCTTGCGAAAGCTTAAATAACAAAAAGTAACTTTCATACGTGAACTGTTTATCAAATGAAATTGTATAGGACGTATGAAAGAAAACTCACATATCACCTAGTAAGTGCCATTTGGGGAGACTCTAATCTGGCCAGTAATGTGCAAAGTTGCCCAATATTGAGAATCTCATGAAATTGCAAGTAGCTGAGCTTTTTAGGCAAAAATTACTTGAAAATACATACTGCTACTGAAAGTTGATTTTAGACCGTTTAGACACTCACAAATATAACATTAATTATAGCAAATCACCCAACATCTTTGTCCGAAATGGAATCTATGGAATCCATTTGTAGTTGTGGTTTTTTTTACCAACGACCGTAATTATAATGAACTGGAAACTAGGACTTGTTCAATTAGAAATAACTGTCAAAACATAATATAGATCTCATAATTGGTTTGCATTAAATCTGTAATTCACAGAAATTTGCCAAGCAGCTGAAGCGGATCGCCTTGGTGATTTCAGTATGAGTTATTACAATTCCCATTTAAAGCTGTGAGCTATGACTATCAATTATTCGACACATTCATTTCTGAGTTTAAATAAAAAAAAAAGATCACCGTTGATTCTATCTGCTCCTTTTATTTGGATTGGCCTTTTCCCACCTCCTCTTCCCGGTATTTTATTTGCCTCTTCTTTTAAACATTAGTCGGAAATTGGCATCGGGAAATTAAATCTAGCAGACAGTGAGTCACTTTATTAAGAATTTTTACCAGATAATTGTATTGGACCTATCTTAATGGAAACGTAATTTAACTGCCACTGTGTTAAATAACAATCAGGTTTGCTTTGATGGAGAGAGAAAAAGCATGTTATTCACTAGTGCCGCCACTGAACAATATAAATGCAAATGGGTTTTTTTTGGGTAAGGGGATGAGGTTGTCTTACTGGGTTTCAGATTTAACCTTTCCATGAAAGATACAAAACATGGATGATAGTTAACCCTTGTACAAGTGTGGATCATAGTTAAACCAGAATTGAGACAGTAAAAAGGCACACTTCCATCATACTGTACATCAATGTCTGAATACATTCTAATGTCTACTTGATTCAGAACAAGGTGGAAAGATGCCATAGTACAGTAGAACTACTCAGCAGCACATTGTAGCAAAGGGCAAAACATGTATATTGGGGTGTTCAGAATGCAAAGCTTCAATCTCCCGTCTATTTACTTTGTAATCACATTCTTGCCATCTGACTAATACAATTATTCCATTCTATAGTGTTAAAAACTAATTATAGCACATTGTGGCAGTAGGGAAACTATATACATAGGGGGTTTCAAGGGCGTCTATCTGCCTGCAACCCTGAAATCTTTCACTTCTCAGCATTATCTCCCTTATGTTATCTGGTACAAGGATGAAACGTCCTAAATATGAATGCCAGGGGTCTGCTGAACAGCTCGATGTTCACTATACATAGGATAACCAAAATATCTGTCATGTAGAGACTAGTGATGTGCGGGTTAGAAAAAACTCAACCCTCAGCTCATCCTAACCTGCAAAATGTTGCCATTGTAGGATCCGCACCCAAACCGTACCCACGTCTTCTCACTCTGTATACTACTTCTGTGTGTGCCTCTGGTTCCAAGACAAGGGGATAAATTTTACTAAGTGGCGACGGCTTCGCAGCCATTGCAACACTTCGCCAGGCGAAAATTCACTCAGACAATGCTAATTTACTAAAATACGAAGTTGCGTCCAGGGCACCAAACGCTGGCGAATTTTTGTTAACTTTACTTCGGCAATCAAAGCGAAGATGTGCTAGTGTTCAATTATGCCTAGCGCAACTTTGTTAGAGGTCTTTGCTCAGACTAATTTGCATACGGCGGGAATTATATTATAATGTTGAATGGACGTATATGTTGCAGCAAATACATTACATTACACATGTCCAGGGGACTTTAATAAAGAAAATAGAGTTGTTATAATAGCCATGAGTCCACTGTATAGTTTATGTTAGAAAATGTATGGGGGAACCTGGTTACCCAAAAATAAAAACTTTTGCAGGCTATCGAATTCAAAGTTTTTTCACCGAATTTGGCAATCCTACGATCGAATAAAAATCGATTTGAACGGTTTTAGCGTACGATCAAAGGATTTTTATTCGATGTGTAAAGACTTACAAAAAGTTTGTAGAAGGTCCCCATAGCTAACATAGCAATTCGGCAGGTTTAATTTGGTGAAGTATTGAAGTTGAAGTTTTTTTTAAAGAGACAGTACTTCGGTTATCGAATGGTCGAATATTCAAACAATTTTTACTTTGAATCAAAGTCAAAGTAAATTTGAAGTCCTAGTATCCTATTCGATGGTCGAAGTATCCAAAAAATTACTTCCAAATTCGAACTTTTTGTACTTCAAAAATTCACTCGAACCTTAGTAAATCTGCCCCTTAATTAAAATAAAATAACATAGAGTGGACAGGTGGTATTACTCAGTGTTTTCAACCAAGTTAAGAATCATTTTTCCTGCTTCAATAGCTCAATATATCACCAGGATGTTGATCACCAGCCCTTTCCTTTAATTAATTCGGTAATTATGCTCCAAACTGTTTCAGTCAGTAACTTAAAAAAGTACCCCACACCCCTTCTACCTCCCCCCTCCTTGGGTACGGAAAGTTAATGCTTAAAAGTATAAATGATAGGAAAGGTAGGTGCTCCAGTTCCAATACCGTGATAGTTAAAAATCAACATCCTTCCAAGTGTCTCCCCGTGATTCCTACCTGTCAACTTGGGGAACGCGTGGGAGCTGTCTCATCTATGCAATATTGCATGTTATCTATGCAGCTGTCTCTAATAACTCAGTTTAAAACCTGCATGTGCTTAAGGCAGCTTTGTATACATAGCACAGTAATATAACTGAAGCTTAGTTATACAGCCAAAACACAAAGAGAGAATCATTCAATTGTACAATTGGCAGCCTTACTGGTAGGTTTTTGATTTCACATCCTAGCAAGTAAAGAGACCCCAAAAGTTTAACTATATTCAGATCTTCCATCCCAGGTATCTACATTAATTTCTGATCCTTTACCTGTCCTCACACATAAAATTAATATGTGCATTGATGTAATTTTGACAGCTTATTTTCTTCACTTCAAAAAGTTGGCTTTGTTAAGTACTAAGTATTTAAGTACTAAAAATATTGAGTTTGGTGGTTGTTCCATATGAAAACAATAGGTTGTATCTGTCATCCTCTATTGATGTGTCAACAACAATGATCTGAATTACTGTCAGTGGCTTCATTTGCACCAATACAATGACCCCAAGCAACCAATCAGAAAACTGCTTTCATCATTCTTCCTGCAGACTAATGAAAGCTAGCTGATGATGATTTTCTATGGGATACTGCACTGAGTTAAATTGGTTCACTGTTTCCCTTCTCCAGCATCCTTGAACATCTACTCAAGTAGCCCCTCTGGCATTTGCCAGAACCCACAGATTGCCAGTCCGGACCTGGCAGCAACATCCCAAAACAATTGAGTCAGCCTTATTATTACTTTTGCAAGATCTTATTTCTAAAGACAAGAATAACTGTTCCCCATTTTTAACACATTCATATCGATTATAGGGAGAGAAGACCTCTCTGATAGCCAACACATAATACAAACTATGGACTCTCAGGCATTAATGGAGAAAATGGAGACACAATATGAAAACAGAATGAACAGTCAGACTGGCTTGACTGATGCTTATGTATTCTATTATACCTATATGTTCAATGAATAATGATTTACAAATTTTTCTTATTCACCACCTCTTAAGATACCATCTAATAAAGTAATATTTAGCAGAACTAAATACAGTACAAGTAATGTTTACATTTAGGAGAGTAGAAAAAGGTCATAATACAGTAAATTGCTTATTCTATGTATATACTGTACCTTCAACATAAAAATACATTTACAATGTAGATAATGTTGACATAACCTTATAAAACAACAGAAATCAGATATATCCACATATATCCATCCGATAGCTGAGGAAAAAGACACATACAAACCTGGATTTGAAAAAAAAAAAAATGAAAAATTGGGGGCGAAATGTCAACCGCTGGCCACATCACTACTGAAGACTGGATGGAAGATTTTGACAAACATTAATTCTGAAACCAGAGAAAGTGTTACACTTGGAAAGATTTATTTGGTCTGTACACTTTTTCTACATTGCTGTGTAGTATTCCCTTTGCTAGTATTGATCCCAAGTACGTTTCTGATTTCTTCTCACTAGTTATTTTCTGCATGATTTAAAACCGTTTACATTATGCCAAATAACACGATTTTGCTCATCCGAAGCAAGAGAACAAAACCCTCCTAACTGGGATTTTGTTTAATTGCCCATTTTTCCAAATGGTTAAGCACCACTTCACAAAAAGAAATACTTTTAGAATTCAATGAGGTAAAATGCAAATGAAACACAAATAAACAAAAAGAGCAGTTCACTTATCTGCAGAGATTCATTCAATTCATCATCACTCATACGTGGGCTGATTCGGGAATCATAGTTATGAATGCAGAATTAATAATATGCCAAAATAATACTTAATAGGAAAATAAATTTCTAGACAGTGGTTCTATTACTCTTAGAATTCATCATCCACATAAACCAGTTGCAATCCTAAGCAACATTAGACTGAATAGTTGTGCAAGAATTAGCCTGGTTTAGTATGACACTGGTTTAGGTTTAGGGATGTGCACTGTAAAAACAGGAAAACGTTCTGAAGTAAGGTTTATCTTATAGATACTGTACCTCACATTGAAGAATGCATTATGTCTGTTTCAAATGTGCTTGTGTTCTGAGCTTCTTTTCTTGGTAGAGACACTTTATACATTATGCATTTGTTAATAAATGTCAACTTTTTACAAAAATTGAAGGGATATATGTCCTTTCCTTAACCTTATTGACATACAAAGTTTGCTATTAGTTTTTCTGTATATATTCTCTTTTCATGGATAGTATGCTGAGATGTGTCTCAGCGGATAGTTAGTTATGGTTAAACCTTTAGATTGAAGCAGATTGAGGATTATGACAATGACACAAACAGCTTTGTGGGTGTTTTGTCAAGCAGGCAAACCCTGAAGATAAAAATGATGGAATACTTTAAAATACTGTATAATGGTCAACAGGACCGGAACTAGGGGTAGGCAGAAGAGGCACCTGCCTAGGGTGCAATGATGTAGGCTTGCTGGGCAGGTTCAAAAGTCTTCTGCCTACTCGTAGTCTGGTTGGTTCACTCCCCTGCTGCTCTCGCCTCCCTCCGTCCTTTCTCCTCCCCTCTATCACTCTCTCTCCACCCTCCACCACTCCCTCCCATGTCCTTCCTCTTTGTTACTCTCCCCTCCCTTTTCTTCTTCTGGTGCATGCACACACACACACACACTCGCTCGCATAGGTGCATTCATGAGCGGGAACATGGGGGGGTTCAGGGGTAGTTGACCGGGGTGCCCTGTCCGCTTGGCCCGGCCCTGATGATCAGGGAAGCTTTTAAGCACTGGCCATGTTTGGGGATCACTTTAAAGTAAAGTGATCCCCAAACATGGCCACTAGATGTTGACAGACCTCATCTTTAAGAACAATTGACTGCGACAAAGGATAACATTAGTTTGAAACGCATACGTTAGCCTGTGCACTACAAAATAGCTTACATTATGCAATGTTGTTATTCTTTTTCTCTAATTATGAATTATTATTATTTTGTAGAGTTATCTTTGGGCCCATGGGGAAACAATAAGCATCCAAGATGTGAACCTTGTGATATATTTATTAAATTGGAAACCAAGTGGTCTGCATTCTTGAATAAGAGCTCCTACCTGGTTTAGAGGTACATTGTTCAACATTGAATATAATACTGGCTATCCAACTGGGCCAATTGTACTGCTACCCTGTGCCTCTGCCTTTCCTGGAGCTTCCTCCAACATAAATAACTAAGAGCACTGCCATTACACTTTTATAAGACTGAGTAGTGACCAGGTTAAGGTTTGTTCGTCAAGGCACGAGACTGTCCAAATTTGACAGTACTGAAAATGAAAAAATTATTATACACTACCCTAATATAGTGGTGTGATAGATGTATCCTCTCCAATGTTATCTGAGAAAATGGTTTTATTTGAAATAAGCAGCAGGTAAAATTGATTCTAGCTGTTTTTATACCAGTTTATGATTTTACTGTTTAAATTAAAAAAGCTGACAAAGCTCGAAACTCATATTTTAAATTATCATTCATCAACCTGGATGTCTCACTAACATCACCATTACACCTTAACATTGAGACCTGCATGGCATCTCTTGCATGTGTTTACAATTTGATTTATGGCAAATAACCAAATAAAAAGCAGTCTTAAAATATTTAACAGATATTCTTTGATGAACTCAAAAATGATTTATTACAGAAGAAAGTGAATATTTCTCCCGCTAAAGTAAAATGGTACTTGTATATTTTCGTGCTGTCTCTTAGGTACATGACAATTTCCATAATAAAAACGCCATGGATAAGAACTTCATACAAGCCACATCTGCAAACTGAGGTTTCCCAGGAATTGGGCTCTATCTCTTGTAGAACATGTCCTCGTTTCATTTAGTTGTTTAGTAATGCAAATCAATGTGCCGCTGTCCAGGGGAATAAACTTTTTTTCTTAGGCTAAAAATGAGCAAAGTTTTTTAGACAAATAACTCATTAGGTTGAATTACGGAGGAATGATTCAAATTAACGCATTCACCTGTTTGGAAGACATACAGAGAATAATCTAATATATTGAAATAATGGCGCTAGGTCGCATGTGCTATTTCATACAAGTACATGGACAGTCACGCCACCAGTCTGTGAGCAATATCATGGTGCTCAGTGTGCCACTAGCCTACGCACATCTGGTGGGTGTGGCTATGTTTTTGGTTTCTATGGAGTTTGGGGCTATGCTTTAATGTATGTGGAACACTTGTCTTGCCTTTGAATCTCTGCAGAGTCACAGAGTTACACTTCCCTATGTGGCCAGCTGGAGACGCAGTAAATATTGTAGTACCTGCACAACTGTCACCAGAAAATGCTTCTGTCTTGAAGCAGTTTGTACAGAGAGCCTTACTTGTAGGTCATTGAAGTTTTCCACAATAGGAAGGGATTGGAAAATAGAGCAATAGCTTTGTCAGCAATATGTCTTCTCAAGAAATTACATGATTATAAACACTGATCTCATGGTGTCCCTTTACCCTTACTTGATGCACTGGGGCAAATGTATCTACTCTGTAAATGATACTGTACTTCAAAGAAACTGTAATAAGACAAGAGGCGTAATAGCCAAGTAGTATAAAGCATTCAGTAGGCTCTGGCCTATTTTGTGGAGCTGTCATCTCAAGTAGTGTGCAGTGTACAAAGGCAGAATATAGTAACCTGACACTGCTTTTGCTCTGATGCAGGACTCCTGTTGGTCCCTTTTTGTGCCATCATTATGCCAGATGATTATGGTTAATCATCTGGCATTAATCTGATGGGTGTATGCATCAGGTCCTTTTTACTGGCATATAAACATAATTTTGGGGCAGATTCACTAACCAGCGAAAAGTCGTCAGCGACTTTTCGCTAGTGTTACCTCAGCAGTTCGAACAATTCAAAGCGAAGATCCACTAGTGTTCATTTGTGCCTAGCGCAAATTCGCTAGAGGTCTTGCGCTCAGGTTCATTTGTATACGGCAGGAAATTTAAAGTTGAATGGACGTCTTTATGTTATATGTTGCAGCAAATACATTATGGGGCCGATTCATGAAGCTCGAGTGAAGGATTCGAATTAAAAAAACGTCGAATTTCGAAGTGTTTTTTGGGCTACTTCGACCATCGAATGGGCTACTTCGACCTTCGACTATGACTACGAATCGAACGATTCGAACTAAAAATCGTTCGACTATTCGACCATTCGATAGTCGAAGTACTGCCTCTTTAAAAAAAACTTCGACCCCCTACTTCGGCAGCTAAAAGCTACCGAAGTCAATGTTAGCCTATGGGGAAGGTCCCCATAGGCTTGCCTAAGTTTTTTTGATCAAAGGATATTCCTTCGATCGTTGGATTAAAATCCTTCGATTCGAAGGATTTAATCGTTCGATCGAAGGAATAATCCTTCGATCGTACGATCGTAGGATTTGCGCTTAATCCTTCGACTTCGAATATCGAATTTAGTTCCTAGTCGAATATCGAGGGTTAATTAACCCTCGATATTCGACCCTTAATTACACATGTCCAGGGAACCTTAATAAAGACATTAGAGTTGTTATAATGCCCTACACATAAGGTCACTGTGTAGTTAATATTCCATATGTTAGAAAATGTATGGGGGAAACCGGTTACCCAAAAAAAAATGTTAAGGACTTTTGCAGGCAATCACTTATCCTCATTTTAGTGAATCTGCGGAGTAACGTCCATTCGCCAGATCGAATTGTCACCTGGCGATAGAGTGCGAATCTCTTTCGATACGAATTGGCTCCTGTGCCCATTAGTAAATCGGCAATGTCTCTGCGGGCAGTAACACTGGAGAATTGTCACCAGCATTTGCCACTTCGCCCTTTATTAAATCTGCCCTAGTGATGGTATAAATCTTGCCTTAAAGGAGAACGAAAGCTTACCCAATAATCTTTGCTGAAATAAAAGTTCACAACATAGTGTACTGAGTCGCTAAGTTAATTCAGTGTTAAAGGCATTTGGAGAGTTTAAATCTACACTCCTAAATGTCTTAGTTCCATTTATCATATGGCGACACCAGGGTAACCTGTTGCTCATGCGTGAAAATTCCTCCAACCGTGACTCTTTACAGCAATATCCCCATAGGCTTTCTAACAAATTTTTGGTCGAAGGAAAATCGTTTGATCGATGGATTAAGTTTGAACGAACTGCGGTAAATCCTTTGACTTCGATATTCGAAATCAAAGGATTTAACTTCAACAGTCGAATATCGGGGTTTAATTAACCCTCGATATTCGACCCTAAGTAAATGTGCCCCTTAATATCAACCTTTCCTTGTCGTTTAATGACAACTTCATCAATAGAGTGCCTGACTGCTTGCTGGGATCATGGCTCATGGTTTTAGTGTTTATTAAAAGTAATGTTTATTTTGTTCAATTAACAGTTTGGAAAAGGAGCTAGAATTGTTTAATAAATTGAAAAGTCCCAGGGCTGGCGCTCCTCTTCAGTGAAGTGCACTGGTCCTGGTCATTTTTCTTGGGAGTACTGCACCGCTATTTTGACTCAGCTTCCCATGGATTCCTTCAGGGCCGCATTTGCTATATAGGCAGCTGAATGCTATGGGGTATTTTATTCACTATATAATTTACAGGATATGGTTTGTATTATAGAAATGTAATAAATACAACGTTTGGTGTATTGTGAAAAGGATGGGATAGCTCCCATGGTTAATGTGAGGCACTGATCACTGACAGAATTGACCCCACTGCCAAAGCAATGTAAACTGTTGTCACCTCGTCCCACCTATATTGCCTTTTTATCAAAAAAAATATGATGGGCGGTTGAGTGTTATTGAAGTCAGGCCTGAACTGGCAATCTGTGGGTTCTGGCAAATGCCATAGGGGCTGCTGTAAGGTGCCATAGAAAGTCACTATTTAGTGGGCTGGTGGGGGCTGATTGGGCCTCTGTGTACCTGAAATGCCAGGGCTTATTTTAATTCTCAGTCCAGACCTGATTGAAGTGTTTACGTTGGGATGCTTCACAAGAGCTTTTCACTAATAAACTCGGAGATAAGACCTCATATTATCAAATGTGGTATTGCATGCTCTTTGAAAGGTAAATTCATGAACTGAGTTTAGCTGACATTGGATAACATCGTTTCTTCAGCTTATCGTGAGTCATGGAGCATTTAACACAGAAACCCAAGTGGCTTCATTAGTAACCGTGCAGCTGATGAGCATTGTATGTCACCACAGTGAGTTGTCACTTTGCTGGAGAAGAAGTTATATATCTGATCTTCCTCACAGACAGTTACTATATGATGAAATCCTTCCTTCCTTATCTATAAACTTGAGACAGACAAGTATATTTATGATTGCTAAACACAGCATTTGATGGGTACAGAAATGCACTTTATGTTGAATTGTACTGCACAGAACTTTTAACACTGCTGGCACAACTACACACAAATTCGGGGTACAAACCAGGGCTTGGGAGCTGGGTACGAGTGGCTTATGGGCACAATATTTTTAAATCTGAAAACCACTGTAATATCCTATCCCTTGTATTATATATTGACCTTGAGATCAAATGATTGTTCATTTGTTCACCACTATTGCAGAAGCTACCCACAGAACATTATTATTTTTTGTTTCCTTTGCTGTGTAGATGGCTCAGCCTTTATGTTCATCCAGTAAATTGTGAATGAAAGGTGTCATTTTTTCTTGTAGTTGCGCCAATACTTAATTCAAAATTTTAACGGACAATCCTATTTTCTGTTAATCTATAATAGTAACCACAAAGCAGATTTAAGGCGTGATCAGATCTACTTTCTTTGCTGAAGTGCATACACTATTAATGGAACTAGCGGACAACACAGAGACAGACGCTTGGCCATAAATATCATATCCAACGTTGGCTCTGAACTGGTGGCAGTGGAAGGGCAGCCAAGGATATATCATGTTTTCTGTTATTATCTTCTGGTCACTATAACAAATGTATATGAAAGGTGAGAGTGTTCTCACTAACTGTCTCAGTAGGGTGTAGTTTGTAAATATGACCTATTACCTGTACAAGGCTGATACAATTATTGTGTTTAAAGGGATACTGTCATGGGAAAAATGTTTTATTTCAAAACGCATCAGTTAATAGTGCTGCTCCAGCAGAATTCTGCACTGAATCTGTTTCTCAAAAGAGCAAACAGATTTTTTTATATTTCATTTTAATATCTCACATTGGGCTAGACATTGTCAGTTTCCCAGCTGCCCCCAGTTATGAGACTTGTGCTCTGATAAGCTTCAGTCACTCTTTAGTGCTGTACTGCAAGTTGGAGTGATATCACCCTCTCACTCCCCCCCCCCAGCCTAACAACAGAACAATGGGAAGGTAATAGATAGCAGCTCCCTAACACAAGTTAACAGCTGCCTGGTAGACATTCAGTTACATTGAGTAGGAGAAACAACAGCCTGCCAGGAAGCAGTTCCATCCTAAAGTGCTGGCTCTTTCTGAAAGCACATGACCAGGCAAATGACCTGAGATAGCTGCCTACACACCAATATTACAACTAAAAAAAAAAAAACTTGCTGGTTCAGTATAATTTAGAAATAAAAACTACATCATAAAAATCATGACAAAATCCCTCTAAATAGTAAGAGTAGTAGGTCCTATAATTGGCAATGATGATGCATAAACTAACTAAACTGTTTGTTAAACGCAAGCAATTGCCACAGAGAACAGCGCAGACAACAAACAGTAACAAAAAGACAAAATTATTATTTGCTATAATGATATAGTAAGGAGATGAACCAGTGGTGGAACTAGATGATACTGTGCCCCACAGCAAATTGATTTTAGGGCCCCCATCCTATCCAGAGGTTGACCCGTTTTACCAATATACGTTGAAATTGCTCATTATTTAGGGGCTCATGGGGCCCCCTTTACTTCCTGGACACCCCTGGAGCCACAGGGTCTGCTTCCTCTGTAGTTACACCCCTGAGATGAACAGTAGACAGTAGTAGTGATGTAGATTTGAATAAACTCCCAGGGGAACATCCCAAGCTGAAGCATTATGAGACTGATGCTGTCCAGGGTCCTGCAAATCTCCAATTTGGAGAATATCAGGGATAACAAAAACTATTTATTATTAGGGTTTAGTTTCCAAACTTTTTCCTTCAAAAAAGTATACACAAGTGACCCTTATGTATTCTCTTTAGACACTGGTTCCTAATTCATTTCAAAGTCTTACAAGTCGACTACAGTAGAAGAAATGTGGTGTAACACAATCTGACAAAAAAAGGTAAGGCAGGCACTATTTTTTATTTATTTTTTAGCAGGATTTTTTATTTTATTTTGAAAATATTTTATTTGATTTTCATGTTAAACAAATGATAACAGTATGACAGCAAATATTATGCAGATGAAGAAAGACAAGTTATAATCAATACAATGGCATAGTATTAAGGCAGGCACTCTTATAAAGAAAAATACTTTTTCACAAAAAAACAACTTTTGGAATAGTCCAATACATACCTTAGTAAATTTAGCACACTATGATATTATTCACATTTTTGCACATAGTGTCTGCTTTAACATATTAGCTAATATGCATTGTGAACTCTGTTGGTAGGTATATGCTATTGTTTGTAATGGAGATGTATTGTTGTATACACATTTTATATATATATTAAAGTGTATTTTTAACTTTTGAATATACCATGGTGTGCTACATTTATTATGGTGTGCATTGGGCTATTCCAGAGACAGAGAAACCATTTAGTTATCCACTTGGCACTTGTTAAACCAAGGCTTCACTAAGGCAAGTAAAACTCGCTTTACTTGCCTGTTCCTAGGTATATTTTTAGCTCCTAACTATCTCCTCATCAGCAATATCAGTTTAGCTTTCTCCCCATAGGACAGTGGCTTCCTAAATGTGGGTCTTGCCCCAATAGATGGACCTGAAGCAGTGTTTGGGGGAGTCCACCCTAAAGGGCAGTTAGATTGAGATTTTTAGATGAGAATGCATATTTTCCCTCCTATATAATCAGAAAACCCAGCTATGGTCTTCAGGACTGGAACTAGGGGCAGGCAGAGTAGGCGCCCGCCTAGGGCACAATCATGAGGGGGGGCGCACTTTTAAGGGGATTTTTTTTTAAACTCTGTTTTGCTTGGCATTTAATTGTTTTTCAATTTTATAAACCGCCTGTTCCAACACCCTCCTGTCCGTGATTCGTACTGTGTGAAGAAACACTCCCCACCTCCCTCTTGGCAGCTGCTGACACAGGTACATATTCGTGGACAATATCTTAGCTGCTGCTTGTGCAGGTAAACAGATGATTAGGGCCAATATGATGGATTTTTGGCAGCTGCTGGCATAGGTATGGATTGGGGGTAATATGATGGATTTTTGGCAGCTGCTGGCATAGATATGGATTGGGTGTAATATGATGGATTTTTGGCAGCAGCTGCAGGTACACAGATGTTTAGGACAATATGATGGATTTTTGGCTCCTAATGGCACAGGTACAAATTAGGGGCAATATGATGGATTTTTTTGGCTGCCACTGGCATAGGTGAGAATTAGGGGTAATATGATGGATATTTGTTGTTATGCTGGCACAGATACAGATTTGGAACTTGGTGGCAATTTGAGGGATTGACTGCCTTTGGCACAGGTACAAATGGGGGCAATATAATAGGTGCTGGCACAGTTACATAGGGCAACATGATGGCTGCTGGCACAAGTACAGGGGACAATATGAATAGTAAGGTGGGAAATGGTAACGCAGGACCAGGTGGTGTGGAGCACTGATTGAAGCCCTTGCCTAGGGTGCCTAAATACCTTGGCCCGGCCCTGATGATCTTGATTTACATTCCTTTATGGCATGGCTTCTTGTTTTTTTGGTACTACTGTGATTATTAATTTGCAGGTAGCTCCATTTCCAGGATTTGGTGGATGCTTAAGCTTGAAGTTCAGCAACAGCTGGTTTCAGGTTAGAGATTTGTGCCTTACTTAATAAGAAATACGTTCTCCAGGTCCAGCCCTTCATATTATTAACCAGTTTGGGGTTTCTGCTGCAAGATTGTGACCCAATAGTAACACATAAGACTCTGATCTGAGTTGTAGAGCACGACAAATAAACTAAACTAAAAAAAAACTGTAAAACGATAATTTGTTTCCCCCTAGTGGCAAATATAGTGATTGTATTGACCAGCAGTAGTTATGATGTGCATACAGTATATCTTTTTTACCATGCCTTAATCAATTTCAATTTTATTTGACGTTGCAAAATTCATTAAACTGAAATCTGCAATTGATTAAAGGTTATTATTATTTAACAGGTAGAGGCTACAGATGTCCAGTACCTTACTGCAACTAATTATTTTATGAATCTAACCCCAGATCCTAGATCAGTACAAGCTGACTGGTGATTAGATGATTAACGATTACTGGCCCAGGACTAAACTGTAGTTGCAATACTGTACAAGCATGAAGTACATGTGTGTTGGGACTAAGGACCACTTCATTGTTTTTATGATGATGTAGATTCACACTGATTCCCAGTTACCCTTTCACTGAAATGTAAATTAAAGAGAAACTGTGATTGATACAATACTGAATGGTACTACTATACAATTTCCAGAAAAAATGCAGTTTTAATTTTTTTTGAAAAGGGAACCATTGCTGTTGTAATTACAACATACTGTAAAATGTATAATCTGACCATTTTGTATCTTCTGACGTTCTCCAGGAAAAACTCTCCAGCGTATTTGTTCAGTGGGCTAGTAACCAGCGTGTTCTTTGTTCTTGGCATGCTTTAACCCATGTTTCTTGCTATGGAAAAAGCTATTTAAGGAAAAGAATGTTGCAAATAGCTGACAGATTCTGTCATTCAGTACATCTGATATTTTCTGGACCAGCAGACTAGCACAAAGGGTGCACATGTAAACACCAGTTAGTTTGATATTTGAACAGCTTAATTAGCACATCGTTGAGGACTGATGTACCAATGACAGTGCCGCAGCAGTGGAGTTTCCCACAACAACAAATCAAATCTTTCTTTATATTTAAGGTAGGACTACATGGACACTTTCTGCGCGATCCGATGCACTGCGCAAAAATGCAGGCGTCACGTCGGATGCAACAGAAATAAGGTAAGTAATGGAAATGTCGGATTAAGTTGCAGCGTTGATCCGACGCGACACGACTGTAGGATGTAGACGCAGCGTCCATATAGTCCTACCCTTAACTCGTAGTAGAAAATAAAATACATTTCTAAATAGTTGTTTTGGCTAACTGTACTGGTGCAATGTAAAACCAAATTCTTTTCTTTTTCTTGTACCCTATATCAGGAAATCAGCAGGTAGCATTTCCTAGTCTGTTGTTTGTCAATCTATCAACTAGAACCCCATTGCAAAGTAGCCCCTGTCATTACGAAACTCCATCAGTGTCTTGTATAGTGTGAAAATTCTTAATGCACAGGTTTTAAAAAATTATAACATTTTTAGATGAAATTTCCCAGTAGGTAAATTTATATATAGAGTTACCCCTATGTAATAAAAGCCGCAAAGTTTACCCAGGAGCAGTAACCTATAGCAATCAATCAGTAGGTAGGATTTACAGATCACCTGTTTAAAAACATTTTATTCTTTTCTATAGGTTACTGCACTTAACTTTGTATATTTTATTAAATAAGGAGGTTAAACTTCTGAAGTGTGTGTATATATATTTATATATATATATATATATATATATATATATATATATATATATATATATATATATATATATATATATATATAAAATCCAAAAAGATAAGGTGGTTTCAAATCGAAAATAATGCATTGCACCCCCTAGAAGAGGGGGCGATAGATCCAAAATGCTTCTCCAGAGAGAAGTGTTTTGAATTAAAAAACTGAATACTATGGTACCGACAGGGTTAAATGAGCACTGCTCCTTCTTATGTTTTTTGAAACAAAGATAAAAACAAGATAAGATTAACATTGGTATATGACTTAAGGTTATCCTGCTGATTCTGCAACATCCTTGCTTGTACATTATATGCTACATTTGTTGCAACTATGTAAATAATGATGAAAGTGTTTCTTTATGTTTTCTTCCTTTTTTATATGGTTCAGGTGGTGTTTGGTTTAACCCCCGGCTGGGGTGGAACTTGCATCACATGTCCCATGGGGCTGCACGGGATTGGGTGAGTGTTAATTGGCTTTACTTATTTATGGATACAATGTTTTTAAGTGTGTTATTGGTCTTGATAATGGTCTTAGGAACAGACCGAAACGTTGACCTCTTTTTAACATGTATTTAATAAGATTTACTTCTACAAAGGATCCCAGTGTGCACCTTATCTTTTTGGATTTTGTATGCAGCTGTAATTGGTAGCACCTGGGTCGATTTTCTCTAGTGGTGTGCTGAACTATTTGGATTGTATATATAGTGAATAAAGTACCCCCTCTTGTAAAATATAAGGATATTATAAGTTACCGAGGAGTTTCATGACCATATAAAAACACGAGGCCGAAGGCCGAGTGTTTTTATACAGGTCATGGAACTCCGAGGTAACTTCTAATATCCTCATATTTTGCAACTGGGGGTACTTTATTTATTATAATACACAAATTTTAGTGAGTCATGTGACAGAAATGACATCAGAACTCACCGTTTATAACTGATGACATCAGAACTCACCGTTTATAAGGATATAATTTACAAGATATTCATGGCTTTTGTGTATTATATAGATATATATATAGTGGATAATGTACCCCCTACTGTAATTTATAAAGATATTATGTTACCGAGGAGTTATGTGACCATATAAAAGCACGAGGCCGAAGGCCGAGTGCTTTTATACAGGTCACATAACTCCGAGGTGACTTCTAATATCTTTATAAATTATAGCAGGGGGTACATTATGCATTATAATCTACAATTTCTAGGTGCAGTGTCGTGATTCCTAAAGATGTCTGGCTTTGCTTTATGAACTACAAAATGAGTCTGTTTTGCATCTGTCCCACTTGCTGTTCGACAGTACCTGTAGCTGAATTCCTAGTTTTTTCTCCCCTTGCCTTCTTGCCTGCCATGGGTAACATCATAGGCGTAAGGCCAGGGTTAGGAGGGAGATTGAAGGTGGGAGGGGGAACAAGGGTTGAGAGAGAGACGGGGAGAGAGAGAAGTTATGCAAAAACTGGGAGGGTCGGTGGAAAAGAGGGGAGGCAAGAACAGAGAGAGACCATGTGAGGGGAAGGGAGATCGAAGAGGGGGCCTAGATAGAGTGAAAATGGAAAGGCAGGTAGTGAAACTTGAGACGGGGTGCGAGAGAGATAATGGGAAGGGGAAAGGGAGAGCAGACATGGATGTGCTGGGGGGGGGTGAGATATGACTGAGACCGAAGCAATGAGGGCCAGTATCTGAGGAGTGACAAAGGTTCCATTCCTAGGGGGATAGAGGGCTGAGTTTTGTTCACTTCCATCTATTCTGCGAGATCCCCTCAATCTCAGCCTATCGCAAATGTGCCCAGGAACAACCTCTGCGCTGATCATTCCCCCAATTATTTTCTTTTGGAGCACAAGCCTTTCTGCTGCTGCTCTTAGAGAGCCTGCCCTACCTGCGTTGCCTTTGCATTAGAAGCAGCAGCAGGGCTACTTGGCAGCCCGAGCACTGTGTCAGGCTGCAGCAGTCACTCAGCACTAACAGGAGGGGGAGGGAATCGGTGCCATATAAGGTCAAAACTCCGCCTCCTTAGACGTCACGTCTGACAGTGCAGCTCCCCGTGGCTTAGAGTTTTGTCTCCCAGGAAAGGAGGAGTGTTCCATGCTGCGTGTGCTGCGTAAGGTACATTTAATCATTTAATCTTGGCAGTCAGATGGGCGGAGGGGCAAGAGCAGAGGTAAAGCTGCAGGGAGACGGAAGTACTGAGCAGCGTGGCGGAAGTGCTGACTCAAATAAACGGCGCGTTCTGACGTCAGAACGCGCCGTTTATAGGGATATAATTTACAGTCTGGTCCCATAGGGAAATGACCAGACTGTAGATTATATAGTGAATAAAGTACCCACTCTTGTAAAATATAAGGACATTACAAGTTACATAGGCGTTCCATGACCATATATATATAAAAACATGAGGCCTAACACAGAAATGACATCACTAAGCTCTGATTATAACCAATGACATCACTAAGCACTGTTAATTTATAATAGTCTTTTATTTTACAAAAAGGGGTACTTTTTTCACTATATAACTGTGATGACAATAAAATCAAGCAGTCAGTATTTCTGAATGTAATTATTTGCTAGAGAATAATTTTGTACATGCAAAAATGTAAACATGAATAAAGCACTTGCAGCAATGCGTTATGCACAGAGAGCAGGGTCAACAGGTATAAGGGAGACCTGAATATAACCTGGCACCTAGTGTCCCTTGGCACCCATGCCTATGTGAATACATTTTACATTATATAAAGTAACACTGTAAAACATACCCTCTGCTTGATTGTAATTAAGCTGCATAAATTCATACATAACTAAATCCATAGGTAAAAAAAAACCTATTGGATTTTTTAATGTTTTAGTAGCCCTAAAAGGGTTGTTCACCTTTAAATTAACTTTTAGTATGTTGTAGAGAGTGATATTCTGAGACAATTTGCAATTGGATTTAATTTTTTATTTTTTGTGATTTTTGAGTTATTTAGCTTTTTATTCAGAAGCTCTTCAATTTAATATTTCAACAATCTGGTTGCTAGGGTCCAAATTACCCTTGTGACCATACACTGATTTTAATAAGAGACTGGAATATGAATAGGAGAGGTCCTGGAGAGAAAGATGAGTATAAAAATTTACAATAACAATACATGTGTAACCTCACAGAGCATTTGTTTTAAATGGGGTCAGTGACCCCCATTTGAAAGCTGGAAAGCAGCAGCAGAAGCAGGCAAATAATGCAAAAACTATCAAAAAGAAAAAGTGAAGACCAATTGAAAAAATGCTTAGAATTGGCCATTCTATTTCATACTAAAAGTTAAATTAAAGGTGAACCACCCCTTTAAGATATGGTGCTCCATATATTGGAAAGAAGACATATAGAGAAATCACTCGGTCACAAGTAATCCGAGTAGTGATTTAATACCTGTAGTTGTCGCAATTTAGCTATCAGACCTTAAGGTTATCTTTTATAGAATTTTTTTTACACTTAACTAACTGGTCAGTAATTAAGTACTTGAGTCCCTTTACTGTGAATCTCTACATTTACAGTATGTTGGCTTGACCAGCCATGGTTTTTATATGTATGTTATAGGATGGTTCTTCTTTTTTGATTTTTTATACTTTTTAAATGAATTGCCTTTGTCTTCTGACTCTTTCCAACTTTCAGATGGGGGTCACTGACCCCATCTAAAAACAAATGCTCTGTAAGGCTACAAAATTTATTGTTAGTGCTCATCTTTCTTTTCAGATCCTCTCCTATTCATATCCCAGTCTCTTATTCAAATCAGTTCAAGGCTGCTAGAGTAATTTGGACCCTAGCAAACAGATTGCTGAAATTGCAAGCTTAAAGGAAAATTATACCCCCCCCCAAACAATGTAGGTCTCTATAAAAAGATATTGCATAAAACAGCTCATATGTAAAACCCTGCTTCATGTAAATAAACCATTTTCATAATAATATACTTATGTAGTAGTATGTGCCATTGGGATATCATGAATAGAAAACTGGCATTTTAAAAAATAAGGGCCGCCCCTTGGGATCGTAGGATTCACGGTGCACACAAACAAACCAAACAAACCATACATGTTAGGTCACATGAGCCAATTAACAGACAGAGTTCTGTCTTTTGCTTCCACACTTCTTCCTGTTACAGTTAGAGTTGTAGTATTTCTGGTCAGGTGATCTCTGAGGCAGCACACAGACCATCATGAAATGGTGGTTCAAGGCAACAGATGTAAAAGGGCAATATTTACTTAAATATATATTCCAGTTTGGTAAGACCCATTAATATGCTGCTTAATTTGACAAAAACTCTGTTCCTTAAATATTCATTTTGGGGGTATAGTTTTCCTTTAAGAGAGCTGCTGAATAAAAAGCTAAATAACTCAAGAACCACAAGTAATGAAAAATGAAAACCAATTACAAATTGTCTCACTCTCTTCATCATACTTGGGGGCATATTTATCAAGGGTCGAACATCGAAGTGTAAAAAATTCACTTCGACCCTTAGTAAATGTGCCCCTAAAAGTTAACTCAAAGGTCAACAACCCCTGTAACTGTCGTAATTCAGAATATGCTAAATTCCAAGTGATATTTATAGATTATAGCATGTCCTCCTAAGAAAACAGATTCTCTTATTGAAATTCATGTCATATTTACTGTAAGGAGTTATTTTTCTATTTGGCTTTCAGTTGGGTCACATTAGTCCAGACAATATTTGTAGAGAGCTGGGTGATTGTATCTGGCCTGACTGTGTCTCAATATCAAAGCATGACTCACAGTGTTCAATCATTTTAATTTAGTCGGGTTATATACTCAGGACTAGAAGTGTTCTTCAGCAATAGAACTGCATCTTGTAACCATGGAAACCTTATTTAACCAACTGGAGTGAGTCATCTCGCTCTAGGTTTGAGTAATGGAATCAGTAAAACAGTAAAAACAATGAAACAAAGTTTTATCATGCGATTTATTTTCTTTTATTTCCATTCAATTAATTTCACTTCCTGAAGATGTACAATTGTTTTTTCTCTCCATTTACTAATTTTTCTTTAATGACTATTTTTGTACAATTCTTCGCTGGCTCTCTTTTTCTTTGTAGTATCAAAATTGGACAGATTCATCCTTATTGCGTTTCATGCAGTGCAACCAATAAATGAAAATTATATTCACTGTTCTTTTATTTGTATTTTATAATCTTAAATTATGGGTTGGTACAGTTTAGATATGTACAGTATGTACACTAGGGGGGTTATTTATCAAACTCCGATTTTTATCTCAACATTTTCTGCTACAAACTCCGATCAAATCTACTCTGGTTTTTTACTCTTTTTTATTATTACATTTTCCCGAAAATTTGCTTTGCCTGAAAAAATCTGATTTTCCCGATTTTTTCGGATTTTATGCTTTTTGCCCGAAAACTCAGAAAACTGACTTATATGCAACCTCGACAGGTCTGAGATGCCGGATTTTCTGATATGGACTTATCTATCCTCAGGGTTTAATAAATTAAGAAAAATTTGTGATTTTTTTAAAAGTCAGATTTTATAAAAAAAAATCACAATCTTTTTGGGATTTTTGCATTCGAAGTTCAATAAAAAATTACCCCCTAGGTGAGCATTAACTGCTGGAATGATTAAAATGCAACACATGGGGGCCTATTTATCAACAGTCCTATTTTCATGGATTTTGTGGTTTTTGAAACCACAACTAAACTCACAAACTCTAAAACTAGAATGTCATGCGATTTATTAAAAGATCCGAATATAAAAACTATGAATGGAAAATTATGCTGAACTCTGTGCTAAAAAATACAAATGCCTCAAAAACCTCAAGTTTTACAGACAATTCCATAAAAATGCGAAAACCTCCTGATGGAAATTCTTTCTCCCTACATGCAAGATTCATGCCAAAGTCAGATATTTTAATGGATTTTGTTTGTGCTAGTGTTGGTTATTATTTCTAATTCATCTGCTAGGAAAGGGAATCCTCCAAAATATGCATTAGACCGACTTGACTTCTGCATGAAGAGAGAATGAAGAGACACATGCTAAGCATGAAGAGTAACTTGATTATTTCAGAAACTGCACTGAATTTTTAATAGAATTTATTTAGAAGGTTTTATATTTCCATGAGATAATGTGTAGGCAGATATGGAATCTGTTATCCAGAAACCTCTGATTTATGGGATGGCCATCTCCCGTAGACTCCATTTTAATCAAATAATTCACACTTAAGGTATGGAGATCCAAATTAAGGAAAGACAACTTATCCGGTTAACTCCAAGTCCCAAGTATTCTGGATAACAGGTACCATAGCTGTATTATATGTTCAATTTTGGATAGTTCTCCCTTAAGAAATGTTTCTTTGGTGTTCCTTGCTTTGTATGTCAGTTTTACCCTGTTCATTAGTTTTAACCAGGGTAAAGTAGGTTCTATCAATTAATGATATATAATTTGGGCATAACAATGGATCATTGGTGTGGTACCTTTGGTTGGTATCATGCCAGGCAGATAGAGTGCAGGGGTTAGAGTCTTTGGAAGACCCAAGTTATTGTCTAAAAAGCTCCATAATGAAAAACCAACGTGTGGCTGAATGAGATCCACATCTAGGCGGCTGGATAAGTATGCAGTCTTAAAGGGGTGTGGGATGGCTACCTGCAAATCTTTAAATACTTCTGAAATTAGATTAGTGTGCAGCATGTGTTCAGAAGTGCAATGTTTTGATTTTTGAGTGACCTAATAAACACAAGGAGTTTGTCCCCTGTTTGAAATTTCGAGTACTGGTACCTGCTGTCTTCAAAAGTGAAGATTATGTTATTATATTTAGTTATGAATGAGGGGTTTGAAGCCAGAGTTGATAATATTGATATGGAAGTAGTTTAATGGATTACTATTTTTGTTCCACTAGGGCATATGTTGGGAAAGACAACTCCTGGATTAGATCATCTACACAGTTTATCTCCTACCTACATCAAAAGAAAAACAATTGAATACCTCTGATATTCTAGTAAAGGAATTGCCCAAGGGAAGCAGATATCGAGAGAAATGCAAAGGTTTTCGTTTTAAGAATTTTTAGCTGCCTGGTGCCATACCTAAGGGTAAACATTCTCTTCTTAATTTACTTTTACATAGAGAGGGTATAAGACCCAAGCAGTAGGTGCATGATTGTGCCAAGTTTAACATATTTGATTTTTTTTTTTATTTGCAGTTTTTTTGCCTGAATTGAAAGACTCACTTACCTTTATTAAACCTTACATCAGGGGGCACATTTACTAAGAGTCAAAGTGAATTTTCAAATGTAAAAACTTCGAATTTCGAACTAATTTTTGGGTACTTCCACCATCGAATAGGCCTAAATTCGACTTTGATTCGAAGTGAAAAAGTTAGACTTCGAAAATCGAAGTACTGTCTCTTTAAAAATTTCGACTTCGCCACCTTAAACCTGCCAAATTGCTATGTTAGCCTATGGGGACCTCCTAGAACCTATAGCCAACGTTTGGCTATGTTTTTAGAAGTTGAAGTAAAATCGTTCGATCCAAAGGATTTCATCGTACGATCGAACGATTTTACTTTGACCGAATATGGCCAAATTTGATAAAAACCTTCGACTTCGAATATCGAAGTAATGCCATTCAATGGTCGAATTTTGAGTTTTTTTAGACTACGGGGCAGATTTACTAAGCTCGAGTGAATAATTCGAATGAAAAAATATTCTAATTTTAAAGTAATTTTTTGGGTACTTCGACCATCGAATTGGTCAAATTCAATCGAATGATTCGAACGATTTGAAGTAAAAATCGTTCGACCATGCGATAATCGAAGTACTGTCTCTTTTAAAAAAACTTCGACTTCATACTTCGCCACTTTAAACCTACCAAAGTCCAATGTTAGCCTATGGGGACCTTCCGCAGCACTTTTCTAAGTTTTTTTGGGTCGAATAAAAATCCTTCGCTTAAAATCGTTCGGATCATTTGATCATTCGATATAAGCTTTTGCGCTAAAATCCTTCTAATTCGATATTTGAATTCGAAGGATTTTACTTTGAGGGTTTTTTTCAACCCTCGAAATTCGACCCTTGATAAATCTGCCCCCAGGTATCCAACAAATTTTTTTTTGTACATTCTTCACTCCCTCTTATGTTTATTTGTATTATCATGGGCCTCTATGACCTCTATTGCTTTCATTGTCTTCCATTTTCTCTTTTCCATGCCTTCTATCTTCTCTCCTCTTAAAGTGCTTCTTCTCTCCTTATGTCTTTCATCTCCTCTCCTTTCTCACACTTCTACTATCTTGTTTTCCCCCCCTGACATTTTCTCATTTCCCTTTCTCCTGCTTTCTCTACACATTTTCTCTCTCATACCCAAAGTAATCTCAATAGCACAAGCATACCATACCATGTCATACCATGCAAGCATGCATCAAGGGAATATATTATGGCTTTCATTGCCAATGGTTTGCATTTTGAAACATAAGACCTTGTTGTTTGTACGTGTCTGTTGTACTTTGCACCCCACATTGCCTATAATATATGAGCCCTTGTATTTTTAGTAGTTTATGGGAAGATTATGAATTACTCTTACAAAACTAAGCCATAGTCTAGTTGTTATTTCAGAAAGGAAACATCTGCTACATGTGAATGGGAAGTGGGCCATTACTATTTCTCTGTTTGTGTCAAAACCTCTGTATACAGTCTCACAAAACTACGATACTAGTTAAGCTCAATTCTTTAATGTGGTGTACCACCTTAATGAAGTGAAACCAGCCTGTGTCAAGCGTTGTAAGGGTCTCATTGCTTATGTGAAGGTGTTGCAAAACTTAACTGAAGTTTCTGCTCTTTAGTTTATAAAACCAGCAATACATTTTTCTATTTAATTTTTCCAATCACTATGACTTGTGAATGGATATGAATGTAATACGTCAAGTAAAGTAGATAAAAAGGTATGTCGCTTTTCTAACCTTACTTATAAGGTAGCTACAGTTTTATGTTTAAGCAATAAGTAAAAGGCATTGAAAAAAATGAAACATTGCAGGTGAAAAGATTTCCTGAAAAGAAAAGATGATGTACTGTACTCTACTAAAAGTGAAAAGATTATTATGGTCCTGTTGTTCATTGCTTGGTATCAGTGCTATTAAGTTTCACTTGGCATGTCGGCAAATAAGATTACTCCATGCAGGCTCCAGCAATAAAGAAACTCTTCAGCACTGCAGGCTCTGGCATGTTTTTTGTTTCAGTATTTATGATTAAGAAAGACAATGGTCTTTGAAACATGGGGCAAATGTATTCACGTACAATATAATCAAGTCTTTTAGGGTTTATAAGCACATAATGATTGTTTAAATAAGTACATAATGAAAACATCTACTGTATCTGGATGAAAATATAGATTATCTGCCAGTCATTATGAAAATATTTGAATAATGTAAAGATAAACATCTGCCATTCAATTCCATTTAGTGTTTGTCTTATACATGTTAGTGTATCCGAATAAATTTTAAGATGTGTTTGGCTGTCCTACAATTAAAGGGTATGAGTATATTAGTAACTCCCCCCTCTCCCATCCCAAACATGATACAAATAAATAAGTCAATCTTTGTTTGCAGGCTGTTCTTAAGTTGGGACTTTATAGTATTGATATTGTCTACAATTATTATCTAAAAGCGTCTTTTGGTTGTCTACTGCGGCCTTTCTATCACTGAATATTCAGGACGTAAACTTTTCACAAGTGACTACAGTGTTCTGCCTTGGCTCTAGGGTCTTTATACTAATAGAGCAGAAGGTCTAGTTGCTACCTGGTATTGGGTTTTGGAACTCTATCAAAAGCTCTAGGAGGGGTTGATGTTTGGATGATCATTCCCACAAATGTAAATACCAAATAGCATTTCATGGGTGGGTCTCCCCATACTTCTGGCCTGCACATACATACATACATATATATATATATATATATATATATATATATATATATATATATATATATATATATATATATATATATATATATACACACACACCCAATGGCCCATGTCTAGAGTGGTAGCTTTAGGGGGAGGCCCTTGGGTGCTAATATAGTAGTTATTGTTAAGAAACAATTATCTCCCCAGCTGCCACCGGATTTACAGACAGTCTGTGGGGGGGAAGGAGTTTCCATGTACATTTTTTTTAGCAACATCACATACAAAGAAAGTGATGTCAAATGCAAACCAAGATTCAAATCTTGGGATTCAGGTGTTAATTTCTTTATACATTTCTCAAAAAAGAAATGTGTGTCATCCTGCTGTATTATATATTAATTCAACATTTAATACAACAGGCAAATGAAAAGTAAAACCTATTCTTGTTGTTACAAAATGATTTCCAGAATAAATGTATATAAGTGTATAAGTATATATAGTGAATAAAGTACCCCCTCTTGTAAAATATAAGGATATTATTAGTTACCGAGGAGTTTCATGACCATATAAAAACACGAGGCCGAAGGCCGAGTGTTTTTATACAGGTCATGGAACTCCGAGGTAACTTCTAATATCCTCATATTTTACAACTGGGGGTACTTTATTAATTATAATACACAAATTTTAGTGAGTCATGTGACAGAAATGACATCACTACTCACCGTTTATAACTGATGACATCACTACTCACCGTTTATAAGGATATAATTTACAGGATATTCATGGCTTTTGTGTATTATAAATGTATAAGTGTATAACAATGCAAATTAATCAGTTGTGCTCTAAATTTGTGTAAATGATAGTCTATAATGTTATAGTTTGGGCATTAGACATTTTCTTCAGTTATAATAATGCTGTTTAATTATGTAGAAAATGCTTATATTAAGGCACACAAACTTATTTGACATGATGTTTTGCAAAGAAACAACTTCATAATGTTTCTTCCAGATCATGTCATGAAGGAATTCATATTTCTAAATATATTTCTTTGATTATTTTGTGTGTGTGTCATTCAGTATGGAATCAGTGGCTGGCAAATTTATGGAAGTTCATAAAATAATTTTGACCTCATTTTAGATCTGGTTAAATCATTTCAGTTATCTGTAATTCTTTCTGTATGTGAAAATATGTGTAAATGTATCTGTATGTGTAGATGTTGTTGTTATTTTAGCTGCAGGTTTCTTAGCGACAGACATATGGCATCTCACCAGGAATTGATATTGAAAAGAATAAATGGTAATATCAGTATCTTAAAAAACAATTAGATTTTTTATTCACTGCTTGAGTACAAGATCTCTTTTTCTAAACTGCCACAGGCAGAGGTATCCCTGAACCACAAGGGACATGTTACCCTTTTTATAGCAAAACTGACCTCTTTGTTTGGAATGTAGAAACCTGGTGTTCCATCTTGTTTGCCTGTGTATTGCAGCTCTGTACAACCCTGCAAATCCTTGTGTTCCTTATAAATAAATAATAATAAAAGTAGCTGAACTGCTGTGTTTTGTGTCCACACGTAGACCTGTTTGTTTACAAGCTGTGTTATTTAAGCTAACAATTTTCATTTTGTCAGAAGAGATTTTAACCTAGAAAATGAATAATACATCCAGATCATTTATTTACAAATGGTAAATGTTCAAGAGAAACAACAGGGCAAAGCAAAAACTATGACAAAGCAGAAAATAAATGTGGAATATATATTGAAGTATTTGGTTTCCAAAGTTAGAAGTTCTCTTTGTTGAAGATGAAATGAACTCCTCTGGGGTCCACACTGGAGTTTGCAATAGACTGCTTGCTCAGAGTCTCAGCAAGGCTTTCCGGGCCGCAGAGGAAAACACCGACTCTGGAACTATAAATGTAAGAACGTAAGTAAAAACATAATATGTACAAATTTCAGTATACTGCTAATCCATAACTCCTTGTCTTTAGACTAGAATTTAGCTTCCAAATATGAATATTTATTGAATCAATTAAACAGGCCTCTCAGCTCAATTGAGTATCAGTTCATAAAAAATCCCATCAAATTGAAATCTCTGCAACATTCCCAGATCAAACTTTAATAAATCAGCCCTGAAGACTGGCGGCATTAAATATTTAGGGAACGTATAAGGCAAAATAAAGGCATATTTCCAAGATATTACACACTTGCTTACCTTTGGTGTTGATTAGCAATGGTTTTAAACTCATTTTCCCAGTTTGGTCTGCCATACAAGGTTTTTTGCTTAAGACCTGTAATCACATCTTTCTCTTCGTCATGGTGCAAAGAGAAGGCAGTGGCCTAAAACAAATAGGGTATAAAACATTTACAAACACAGCCAAATTAGGGATTTAGCAAATCTTTTAAACCACCTTTTCTTGTGGATATAGTATATGCACTAAGTATGGGATTGCTCTTATTCCCTGGCTTTACTTGGAGCCTTCCCTCAAGGTGATGGCTAAATGCAATTGCTTGTCTATACTGTAGGTGGAACTGAAGATAAAGCGTGTGGTATATTGTGCTTTGTCAGGCTTTTTTTAACAGATTTATAAACAAGACAAAATAGCAATGATGCACAAGAACTAAATCCTACAGCAGCTGTCTACCATCTTGCATATGTGTTCTGCCACTTTTGTATTCTTCTGTTCCAGCTGCGCCACAGATTGTGTCACACATTACAATAGTTTCTGATAATGAAGAAGGGTGCAACAAGAATTGATTCTACATTAAATCAAATGTTTTCCTCCCTCTGCATACTGAATGCTTATATTCTAATGAAATGAATAATACACCATAATGACATATGATGAGAGAGAGAGAGAGTGAGAGAGAGAGAGAGAGAGAGAGAGAGAGAGAGAGAGAGAAAGAGAGAGAGCATACTACTATGTGATGGAATAAATGTGAATATATTTTCAGAAAGGGAGTGTTGGTCTTGTCACATTGTTTTGCTCTATCTATCTATATATCTGTCTGTCTGTTTGTCTATCTCAATTCCCACAATGCCATCAGAAGTCTTTTAATCAGCTGGTTTCTGCTATATTGTATAATGATCCAACAATGTAGAAACAACTTTCAATTTCAAATATAATTATGGATAATGTTTATGCCATCAAAGGTGTTTTTCACCTTCAAGTTAACTTTTATTATATGCAGAAAATTTACAATTGGTTTTCATATGTTATTATTTGTTGTTTGAGTTATTTAGCTTTTTATTCCACAGCTCTTCAGTTTGCAATCTCGGCAATCCTGTTGCTATGGTCCAAATTATTCTAGCAACCATGAACAGATTTGAATCAGAGACTGGAATATGAATAGGAGAGATGAGTAATAAAAAGTAGCAATAAAAATACATTTGTAGTCTTAAGGTGGCCATAGACTCAAAGATCCGCTCGTTTGGAGACATCGCCAAACGAGCGGATCTTTCCCCGATATGCCACTAACGGCATGGCTATATTGGGGGCAATTCGAACGTTCGGCCGTATGGCCGAACAATCGAATTACGATGCGCCAAGGGGCTCCGATGGGTCGGTTGGTTTAAAATCAAACCTTCCCGATCGATATCGTGGCCAGATATCGATCGGGAAGACCCGTCGGAAGCCCCGTCGGAAGCCCCCATACACGGGCAGATAAGCTGTCAAATCAGTCCAAACGACCGATATCGGCAGCTTTATCTGCCCGTGTATGGCCACCTTTACAGATCTTTTGTTTTTTTAGATGGGGTCAGTGACCCACATTTGAAAGCTGAAAAGAGTCAGAAGAAGAAGGCAAATAATTCAAAAACTATAAAACCAATTGAAAAGTTGCTTAGAACTGGCTATTCTATAACATAATAAAAAGATGGACCACCTCTTTAAAAACTGGTTACAAAATTGGCTCAGAATAACATTTTTGCATTTGCGTTTTATTTTTTGGCCTACAATTTTCTTTTTGGCTTTCAATTTCTTTTTGGGGAAATTACAGAATTGATAGAGTGTTATAGCTACTACTGAACTAACATCCTATAAGATAACACTGATTTTGAAAGCAATTGAGTCATTTCTAACACTTTCAAAAGAGCCAAAAAGGCTTTGACATCAAAGTGTAAAGAATGGTAAAAAAAATGATTTCAGAATTTAATATAATATACAGAGTAAGTTCCTCATCTTTTATGCTATGGTACCTATGATGTTGGTAAACAGTTTTTAACAACAGCTCTTCAACTCTGCAGCCCGGTTTTGTGGATATTCATCAACTATAAATATATTTTTTGCTCAGCAGCTCAAAGTTTGATATAGAAACACATTCAAATTGCTATTTGATTTCCTTGGGTTACCTATATAGCTATGAACATGACAAATAGATGATAGGAGATAGATAATTAGATAAATAGATGATAGATAGACAGACACATAGCTTGCAAACAAATAAGATAATAAAAAATGTGGACTTTCGTGCCTGTGACTCATCCCAGCCAGTGAGGTAGATGTTATAGACAAGGAAATTAGCATTATCTCTCTCTTGCATTTGGGTTTCCAGAGACTGAAGTAAATCCGCAAACCACTCGAAAGCTTGTGTATCTCTGCACAGCCAGTAGAAGTAGATCTGAAACAAGATTGTAAATAAATATAAGTGTATAAAGCAACCTCAATAGCAAGAAATGTCTGAATGGCCATTCATTTGCAGACACATTGGCATTTAAAGCTTTTTCCAGTAGTTTCACATATAAAAGTGGCCAAACATTATAAGATCCACTTGTTTGAAAAGGTCGCCAAACCAGCAGACCTTGATCCGCTAGGGCCAAATGATCTGATTATAACAATGGGAATAGGAACTGTTGGGACAAGGATTCCATCAAAGAGCAGATCCAGCCCTCAATCCAAAGTGAAAATTAAAACTGCTCGGTTGACAGATAGACAAGTGCCTGATTTTGGGCCACATATCAGTCAGGTAATTCCATCAGAGGGCCCTATACACGGGCAGATAAGCTGCTGACTCAGTCTAAAGGACTCAAATCAGCAGTTTAAATCTGCCTGTGTATGGCAGACTTAAGACAGATATAAGCCAGACATAAGACAAACATAAAGACCAAAGCTGTAGAGGTACTTTTGTACAATGCAGATTATTGCTGCAATAAACTAAAGAGGAGGGGTGCAGATACTGACGTTGCATCCTTAGATGGCCATAGATGTAGAGATCCACACGTTGGCGATGTTGCCAAATGAGTGGATCTCTCCACATTGAAGTGGGCGATATCAGCTGATCCCTAGGGCCCAATGATTGGATCATAATGGATCCGATACAAGTGGTCGGATCGCGGGACACTCATCATAGACACACAGATGCGGCCGCAATCCGACAGGATATTTTAACCTGCCCGATCGAGATCTGGCCGACTTCCGGACAGATATCAATCGGGAAAGCCAGACTCGATCTGTTGGCAGCTTTTATTGGACCGTGTATTGGGACCTTAACAGTGTCTCAGCAAATTGGCCTCAGTGTAAGCTGAACCCAGGTTTTCTACACACAATAAACATTATGTTCAGCTCTTTGCACTAGAGTTGGTAATTGCTCTGTAAGGGGTCATTTATTTATCCTGGATGCAATTACAGTATAAGAGACCTAAGGGGTCATGGAAACAGTGCTGCCAAATGCAGGTAGTGTTGTATTCTTTAGAAAATTGCTTTCTTGAACTCCAATCTGGAGAGCAAGTACCCACAACAGGGCAAAGCGTGAATAACATAGTAGCTTAAGCCTGTTTCTTTAACTTTGTGTCTCTGAGCTCTGTAGTAAGCAGTGTCATTTTGCCTTTGTGTAAAATATAAACTTAAAGGGATACTGTCATGGGAAAAAAAATTTTTTTCAAAATGAATCAGTTAATAGTGCTGCTCCAGCAGAATTCTGCACTGAAAACCATTTCTCAAAAGAGCAAACAGATTTTTTTATATTCAATTTTGAAATCTGACATGGGGCTAGACATATTGCCACTTTCCCAGCTGCCCCAAGTCATGTGACTTCTGCTCTGATAAACTTCAATCACTCTTTACTGCTGTACTGCAAGTTGGAGTGATTTCACCCCCCTCCCTTTTCCCCCCCAGCAGCCAAACAAAATAACAATGGGAAGGTAACCAGATAATAGCTCCCTAACACAAGATAACAGCTGCCTGGTAGATCTAAGAACAACACTCAATAGTAAAAACCCATGTCCCACTGAGACACATTCAGTTACATTGATATGGAAAAACAGCAGCCTGCCAGAAAGCATTTGTCTCCTAAAGTGCAGGCACAAGTCACATAACCAGGGGCAGCTGGGAAATTGACAAAATGTCGAGCCCCATGTCAGATTTCAAAATTGAATATAAAAAAATCTGTTTGCTCTTTTGAGAAATGGATTTCAGTGCAGAATTCTGCTGGAGCAGCACTATTAACTGGTTCATTTTGAAAAAAATTTTTCCCCCATGACAGTATCCCTTTAAGAGCCAAAAGACATGACAGATATTTGTACGTTATTTTTCTATATTCTAAATTTACCCATGACTTTTTATGCTATTATTGTCATATATTCAATGTCAAATTACATTTAAATCACTAAATAAACAATGAAAACCTAGAATTGAGGAAGAGGAACTAAAGTTACACGGGTAACTGAAGGTCATGCAACAAAAACTGTTTAAGGAACATCTGCACATGAACACAGATCAATTTGTCAGAATGCTTTTTCTGCTTATTGATCTGTCTCTTTTATATGAGGAACTTGTATTGAAGAGTTAGTCAAAGAGTGGAGCTGGGGACACCTGCTCTCCCGTCTGACCTACATATAGCCTTCTAGACTAAAGTAAGTGAAGTGCACCTTCCACTGTTCAATGGAACAAAATACAATGCCATGTCCATGCCCATTATGTTAAGATCCTGATCCAAAATTATATATTAAATGCATCATGACAGAAAAATCTGCACATTTGTTTTTAGATAAGCATCAAGTAGGTATGGTTACCACAACTGACAGCTCGGAGACAGATAGAAAATTGAGGATAGATAGATAGATAGATAGTCTAGAGTGGCCCAGTGCTCCTATCAGCAGAAAACTGCACCAATCCAGGGTTTTGCCAGCAAGCACCATGGAGATTCTTCATTTTTTCAAATTTATTGGGGCAAACACATGCGCAGTAGACTTTTTCATTAAAGTTCGGCTTTGAACTCTACTGCGAAGAAGAAAGAAGCAGGAATAGGATCGCTCCAAGGTGTTCGCTAGAAGACCCCCGTGCTAGTGCAGTTTTCTGCTGATAGGAGCACCTGCCCAGGTTGCCAGGTAAGTAAATGCGATCACTTGGGGGTGCCTAACTTTTGGCACCCCCAAGCACAAAAAAACATTCTTTCTCCTATAATATTTCCTTCTGTTCCTAAATCCCAGTGCCTAGGTGGGCTATTATTCCTCATTGGCCTAGGGACTTTATGACTACTTCCTGCTACACTTTAATTTAGTGGTTGGGAAGCCCTTGGTCTTCTCTTTGGTCTCTATCTTCGGAACAACGTAGATGTCTGCTGGGGAGCCTGGGATCAACAAGGCCCCAGTAAAGAGTTCAGGCCCTAAGGTTACCAACTCCTTACAGAAGTTGGGGGACAGGGACCCCATGAACAAAGTTTAGACAGCAATAGGAAATCATTGTCATAGCATGTTATAGGATCATGAATTAGACAGTTAAGCCAGTAAGAGCAGCTTTGTGCTCCAATTTAGGACTGGTAGCTGGAGGTAACTCTCCCTTAAGCTTAACTGGCCTTAAAGGGAAGGGACCACAGTAAGAATAGGGATTCAGACTAGTATTTCTGCGGGAGTTGATCTGGACCACTGAATGGTAGTCTTAAAGGTACATCTTGCAACAATTGTACACACTTGTCATGTACAAAGCAGTAGAAGAATAGAATATGCATACAGGTCTTTCATCCCATAAATACAGACAGAGTTCTCTCTTTGAACAATTGCTAGTGCTCCTGGTGCGGACTGACTAAAACTGTTACACAAACACATAATAAGGTTTCAGGGGGATATCTTTCTAGAATAAATAGAAGTTGCTTATGTATCAGGCTGTAAAGACCCATCTAAAAGTATAATTGTATTGCTTTTATTTATACCTTGATCGAGCCCAAAATCTTCATTTATCACATCTTTACCCAAAGTACAGTAAGTATCAAATGGGAAAGATGTTTTGATGTACTATAACTAGTAGCGAAAGAATGCTGAACAATATTTGGCAAAGTATGTGGTGATTGCCATATATTATATCAGAAATAACTAGGGAGCTCACTGTGTGTTATATTCTGTGTTATGTAGTTCAAATGGCCCTGGTAAAACAAATATTTGTAAAGCAGTATGAAACCAATAACACGCTATGAGCAGCAGCGTTCCTAGAGGGGGCGGGCCCTGGTGCGTGACGCACAGCCGGGCCCTGCCCCCCATCGTACGGCGCGCTGACAGGGTGATAACAGTGGCGTTCGGCACTGCCGGGGGGCCCTAAGGGGGTGCCACTCGCACCCCCTGCTCCCCCGGTAGTTCCGCCACTGGCTATGAGCAGTTTTACATTATGCTCAGAACCTGCATTTTGGTACGGTCTTATGTGTATTTGAAATATATAATGATACTGTGTTCTGATCTACAGTTTAGATGCTAAACTCATTACTTAGTCTATATAGTAAATAATAGAACTTAGTAAATGTCTTTTTACCACTCCATTTTAAGCATTTTATTACCCTTAACACATTCATTTCATTGATGAAAAAAAAACGGTATGAGGTTGGCATCTTCCTCTTTTATTTGTGTCATTGAATATATTGTACCTACCTTTTTCAGCCTGAGGGTTGACGCGTCATTGACATATTTATACCAGACTGACTTCAGAACAGAAGCAAAGGGAGTAACTCCAATACCAGCTCCCACCAGCATTGCAACCTCATAGCTAAAAACATCCTCACTGGCAGTTCCAAAGGGACCATCAACTGCAATCCTTACAAATAACAAAATCATTTTTAGGTCACACAAAACAACTGTTTATTTTATCTATAGAATAATAGTCATTTTTATATAGTCACAACAAAAAATAATCAAAGTCAATTCGACATAACGCTACCATTAAAGACACACAATATTTTTGAATGTAATAAAAAATGCAGTGCAAATAGGGGTGTGCACTAAAATATTAATTTAAGACAAATTATTTACTGTTTCATAGCATATTTATCTGTATATTCTTTATCAAAAAGGGAGGGTGCTTCACCCCAAGGGTGAAACTATCCTGGCCCACATAAAATGTTTTATCAACCCTTGTGCAATACCCGCTCTCCCTAACTGCTCTACCCAGTGCCTTTAAGCATAGAAGGAGTTAAGGGCAGCATCCTATGGGAAGTGCTGTCAAGAGGAGATTCAACATTAATAGAAAGAGCAGGAAGTAGGTAGAGGAAAATAAAGTAAAATTTATTTTTAAAATGAGGAAGCAATAAATAGATAATAAATTGAAAGCAAATGCATCATATAAACATTTTCTCCACTGAAGGTTTCCTGATAACAAGTTTTTCACATATTTTGGTTTTTTGCTTTTGTCACATATTGTATGAACAATCTTCATCAGTCCATCAGACTGCATTTTACTTTTTTAATCTCCCTGCCATGTTTTCCCAAACTGACTATGAAATCAAGGAGTAATATATTGAAGATTTTGTAAGGAATTATACTTGGCCAGTCTTTCTAACTTCCCTGCCCTCTGTTCTCCTTACTTGCAGTTTACATAGGTTGTGATATGAATAAAGGTGCCTTTAACCTGCTTACCAAATACTGTACATTTATTCACTTCAGTAGTGTTGAACCAGGCCCGGACTGGCAATCTGTGGGTTCTGGCAAATGCCAGAGGGGCTGCTGTCTGGTTCCATAGAAAGTTACCATATAGTGGGCTGGTAGGAGACTGTTTTGGGCTGGTAGGGGGCTGTTTGGGCCTCTGTGTACTTGGAATGGCAGGGCCTATTTTGACTCCCAGTCCAGGCCTGTGTTGAACTTACTTTGGCATTTTCCATGCGTCTTGAAATTCAGTCTTGTCACATCCACAGGCTTTAAACAAACCTTCTGTCCAGTCTCCAACTATTCTAATGTGGATGCTGAAAAAATCTTCTTCTGGGGCAGAAGTCAAAGTAAAAGGATGCCATTCCAATCTGGACACTGCTGGACACTGGACAGAGATATACTGTCCAACTTCCATTTTGAACCCCTTCATTTTCATTTGCAATTCAATGGTTTTGAATGGGTGTGTTACAACCTTATATTAAAACAAAAATACGTTATATAATATATATAAATATATATATATATATATATATATATATATATATATATATATATATATATATATATATATATCAGTACAATCTATGTAAAGTGCATAGGTAAACTAGAATCACTAGAACACAAATATAAGCATACCAGGAAATGATAGACCATATTCTTTTATTCACTTACAAAGCACTCACCAATGTCACACCACCATACATCACTTCCATAATTACCAAGTACACCCCAGACATAACCTTAGGTCTGCACATGACCTTGTTCTCTCTCTCTCCTCCTCACTCTTCTCACTCGCCTCACTCGCTTTTCCAGTCACTTGCTGCACCCATTCTCTAGAACTCTCTGCTCAATCCCATTAGGACCTCCAGGCTTTCAATCAATCATTTGAGACCCACCTTTTTAATTTAAGATTACAACCTAAACTCCCCACAACTTTGCTCACACACACTATTAGTATTCATCCCTCACTCTGCACTTACCATCATCCTAACCAATATAAACTCTACAACCACGCTGGTCAACCTCCCCTTATGTCTCATCTACAGTTGGCATTGTAGGTAGTCTTGAAATCAATGTGTTTAGGGGAAATACAGACAGACAACATCAAACTCAACAGGCCTACTTACAGTATGTGTCACAAACCAAGGAAAATCTTATACCTTTGTGATGACAACTTTCTGCTGAGATCTCCAAAATCGGACCAATCTTTCAAACACATACAGGACCATGGGAGCTATCACCCATTGCCATGTCTGTAAGAGAAGAAAGAGAATAAAGGAAGGAAGTAAAGACACATAAAAGCCACATTGTAAAGCAAGAACAAAAAGAAATGACTGAATTTTACATTGCCTTAAAAAGTGGAAATTTGAGGTTTTAATACTGTATGTGCAATTCTGGACACTATGGACGTTTTCAAGTTTCTCTATTTTTTAATACATTACATGCCACGGAGGGTTTCCCAAAACCTGGAAATCTGATTATAAATTTAGATTGAAATTTAGAGCAATAAACAAATTATGCATTGTGCTTCACCTCTAAGCACAGTTTAACCATACTAGTCAATCAACAATTAGTTATAATCAATGTACTACAAATTCGAAAATTAATTTAAGGCGCCACTCAGGTCCGGACTGAGAATTAAAATAGGCCCTGGCATTTCAGTTACACAGAGGCCCAAACAGCCCCCACCAGCCCACTAAATACTGACTTTCTATGGCAACTTATAGCAGCCCTCTGGCCTGGCGCTACTCATTCCTTCCTGTCTTCCTTTCCAAATCAGGTGCTGCTGCGCTTGTTGATGCAGTTGAACCCTGAAGTTACAAGCACCTCCTGACCAGGCAGTATCTCCAGGGTTCTCACATCGCAATGGCTGCAGCTCAGTTATGCCAAAAAAATTGGGCACACACATCACTTGCATGCCAAACACCTGATAAAACGCAATATTCAGCACACATGCACCCAATTTGTGACAAAGTGAATGTGCAGTGCAATGGCATCACATTCAAACCCCCTGGTGGCTACAATGAAGCTGTAATTTTGGGGATAACGTTGCATTGTGGGGAGAAAAATGACAATTGCACTTTGCTCACTGCACTTGTGGATGTAATTGAGTCTTTTATAAAAACATACATAATTAGTAGATTTGTATATGGGCTGACATTATTTGATGGAACCATACATTATTACATGTCATAAAGGTTGAGAAAATAGTCATTCAAAAAGTACCTCTTAACACATAAAGTTTTGTATAAAAATGTCTCACCCCTGGTGGATTTCCTGCAAACTGGGGGATAGGACACGAGGTATTGTTGCCCCACTCAGTGAAATTATATTCACAATCTCTTGGATTATGCTTCTCTCGACTGGCAGCTGTTTGGCCTCGCACTATTCGCCTAAAAATGGAAAATGATAAATTCAGTCCCAGTATACAAATCAAAAGTTTACATTTTGAATGTATGGAAAAATAACTTTACTAAAGCATCTAGTGCATAAAGAAAACTTCTGTAGGCAAACAAACCCCTCAACATTGCCTTTTTAATGGGAAATGTACTTTGCACAGCATTTCTCTCACAGAGGAATATGTTTAAGTATTTCCCTTTTTAGCAGCATGTTACATTATAGTTCTATTAGTGACAGTTTAAAGGGGACTGCTTGGAATAAGGGTAAAGGCAAAAATCAGGGTCTACTTCATCTATTGTACATATATTGTAAATACACACACACACACACACATTATAGAATACACAGTGTCCAAATTAGTTGAATCTAGTTTCCTAGATAATTACATAACTGTGAAATTTTGTAAAAGAAAGGTTTGGTATTTTCCAGTGATCTGTGTTTTATAATCTAAATTGATATGATTATGTATTTAATGGGGAACTATCACCAAAATGAAAATGTAATATAAGCTTCATCATACTGAAATAAGACATTTTCTAAATATAATCAATTAAAAAAGATGTTGTACCATTTTTGAAATAATCAACTTAATCTTCTTTATCCCTCACTTGGAATCTGTCTCTCTTCATTCGGTTTTCCTGCAGGAGTCAGATTTTGATTGCCAGTCTAATATAGCCTTTGATGGTGGGCTCCCTTTTTAATTGATTATATTTAGAAAATGTCTCACTTCAGTATGATGAAACGTATTAGATTTCATTTTTCACAATAGTTCCCCTTTAAGGGCTCTTACACATGGGCGGTTCCCCTGCGTTTTCGCTTTCTTCTGTTCAGCTGCAGGGGAGCGCAGGAGTAGACGTACTCAATCATTGTGAAGGGGGTTGTACTCACACAGATGCATGTTGATGCTGAACGCAGGAAAAATGCAACATGCTGAATCCCATCCTGCGTTTGGCGCTAACATGCGTCTGTGTGAGTACAGCCCCCTTCACAATGATTGAGTGCATCTCCTCTCAATACACCAGCTTTGTATCAGATTCCTTAGAAAAACATGTTCCAATAGAAATTGGAAAACCTATTAAAACAATTAAAAAGGAGTCTGCAATTTCTGAGGGTTGCTTCTGCCAAAAGTCAAATGAAAGCGTTACCAATATATATATATATTATAATATTATACATACCCAACACCATGTATGACTAGACCAATGAAGAAGACAACAAACAGGTGATGTGTATACCAGAATACTTCAAAATATGATCTGCGAATAGTCTTTGTCGAGGATGTAATTATTAAGATCAGTGCAAGAGTTATCACAACCCCAGTGAGCCCAGCCAGAAAGGTGAAAGCCACATTAATTCCTCCTATTGGGTTCTGTTAGAGGCAAAATACAAGATCATACAGGTTAAATGATCAATTAGTTATTGCTTTAGAGTAATACTGCAAATGCACAGGGCTGGAAACAGAGGTTTGCAAACTACCCTCCAACTATTGTTTAACTACTACTACTAGTACTTTCAGCATCTGTTCCTGCATAAAGATTTTTAGCATAAAAAGAAGACAATATGGCACTTACTGGTACTCTAGATCGAACAAAATTTAGGTATGATTCTCCATCTCTGTCACCGAGCGATGTGAGAGCTGCCTGGATGGTTCCGTTTGCCTCCACACGTGCGTCCACCAGTCTTTCCACATTAAACAAGTGCGCCCCTGTATGGATAGCTAAGGAGTGCAAAACTGCTTGTTTACAACATTTTACATATTTCTATAGAATAGGAAAAAAACTGTACTCCCTGCAGTTATTAGAAGGCTGTTTTCTTAAAACAGGGTTATTTAAAGGAAAACGATACTTCTGCATAAAAAAGCTCATATGTAAAATCCTGCTTTATTTACCCCGTATATACTCGAGTCTAAGCTGACCCGAGTATTAGCCGAGGTACCTAAGCAGCGCACATTCCGCCAAAGCGACCCCCCCAGCGATCAACCGGACTTCTTTGCAAAGTTGATGTTGACAGAGAATTGCCAAACGGATTACTGTGTGCATTGTCCCACTGTCCCACTACCATGTGCAGAGGGTGCTGTGTGATATTGCCATTACTGTTAATCTTTCGTATAACCAACAGAGGGGGCTGTGTGATATTGCAGTCACTGTTAATCTTTCATATAACCAACAGAGGGCGCTGTGTGATATTGCAGTCACTGTTAATCTTTCATATAACCAACAGAGGGTGCTGTGTGATATTGCAGTCACTGTTATTCTTTCATATAACCAACAGATGGCGCTGTGTGATATTGCAGTCACTGTTATTCTTTCATATAACCAACAGAGGGCGCTGTGTGATATTGCAGTCTCTCCCCAAGCAAACTGTTGGTATAGGAATGATTAAAAGTGACTGCAATCTCAGCTACTGCCCACTGACTCGAGTATAAGCCGAAGTAGACTTTTTCAGCACATTTTGGATGCTGAAAAACTCGGCTTATACTCGAGTATATACAGTATATAAACCATTTCCATAATAATATACTTTTTTTTAGTAGTAGGTGCTATTGGGTAAGAATTAATAAAATATTTGCATTTTAAGAACTAATGGCTGCTCCCTGGGATCCTATGATTCATGGCGCACACAAACAAACCAAGGGCACACATGCATGTTAGGTCACATGAGCCACACTTCTTCCTGTTACAGTAAGTGTTGTACTATTTCAGGTCAGGTCAGGTCTGAGGCAGCACACAGACCATCACAAAATGGTGGCTCAAGGTAAGAGATGTAAAAGGGCAATGTTTACTGATATCTATATTCTTCAGTCAAAGTAATTGTCAGAAAAGCTCAAACGCAGATAATTGCTGCAAATTCAGGGTGCTTTTAATAACACAATATTGGGCATATTTATCAAGGGTCGAATTTAGAGTTCATGGGATTTTATAAAAAGTCCCATAAACTTGAAATTCAATCGAAATTCATTAAAAACATTCTAATTTTTTAAACTTGGGTGAATAGGATCGACCTGCAAGCTTGAATCAAATTCGATTCGAATTCGAAAAAATGTAAAAAAAAAAAAAAAAAAATTAGATTTTAAAAAAAACTTTTATTTTTCAAAAGTCCACCAAACGACTCCAAATTGATTCCCCCTTAAGCTACAACACCTATTTGGCAGGTTTTAGATGGTGAATAGTCGAAATCGAATTCTTAAAGGAACAGTACATTTTCAAAATTCTAATTTTTCAAATTTTCAAATTTGTACTATTCCCTGGTATCCTATTCGATGGTTGAAGTATTCAAAAAATTACTTTGAATTTTTTAACTTCAAAAATTCCCTCGAATTCACTTAACCCTTGCTAAATCTGCCCCTAAATGTCTGATGCAGCTTTGTGTGCTAATAGGCAGGACTTGTGTGTGCTAGTTAGATTACATACAGTACATTTATTATGCTGTGTAAAATTAAATTCGCTGGAATAATGGTGTAAAAAGGTGTGTAAAAATCAAGGTGTGTTTTGTTTTAGGACTTGCGAACACCAGATTTGCTGCCATCATTTTCACTTCTTCAGACCTTCATAAGTATGTTCCGGCATAAGTTGACAAAAGAAAAAGCGAGTAAAAAAATGACGCCATTTTTATGGCATATTTTACACAGCGATGTCTGGCGAATTATTCTGCCCTTTTTTACACCACATAATAAATCTGCTCCTTAGTAAATGAATTAGTGGACTGGTCTGGGATAGCACCCTTTGAGGCAAGGGGCAATGTAATAATGGTTTCATTTTCTCTTTTAGATATTTCTAGAAAGAAGTATTTGTTTAAGCTCTGTAACAAGTGCAAAGAAGTCAAAATGGGAAGATTTAGCGCGATGTGGTGAAATATGGTCTCACAAGGAGAAGTAGCTTCACAGGTTTCACTATTGTACAATATTCATCAAGATAGCGCCATTGCTGAACAACTCTCCCCCAGTACTGCTGACTTTGTCTTCTTGCAGCTTTTCAAGATTTATCAAGATTTAACTAGTGGAAGTAACAGTACCAAGAGAAATCTACTGTATCTCTCAGCATAAAGAATTGTTGTTTCACAAGAACCCAGGAGTTCAATGTGTCAGCGTCACATTCATTTCCCAGCCCTCGTGAATAAAAAGAAGCTGTAGAGCTTGCAAAGCTCATTGCAATATAACATTTATAGATCTGATATAATATAAATGTTAAGCCTGAAATCTGATTTATCCTTATGCATCATGTTATGGTACATGTGAAAAAATACAAATATCTGGATTATGTGCAAGTAGGTTTAGCATAGAATTATACTGAATTGTGCATAGGATATGTAATCATTATATATATTATAAGTTGCAGCATTTAAGGCACATAATCCAGTGCATAACAGTCTATTTCTTTACATAGAGCATGTGGTATTTATTTCATGTTTTAGTGTTAGTTGTAGTGTTACACTTCCCAATTATATGATTCCTAGAAACTGAAAAACAAATCTGCTCTTGATTTTAGCATGTAGGCAAAACGCGCTGATCACATACATGCCACTATTTATATAGCTATTCCACGAATGGGAAATGGGTGATGATTCATTCAGGTCCTTTATGCAACACAATGCTCCCAACTTTGGCCCTGCCCACATCTGCTCATGTTACACCCTGTTAACAATAAATCAGATAATATTATGTTCACAAATGGGCACTGCCAGACAACCACCAAACATGTTACAAACACCTTAACCTTTTTAATAAGGTGCATTTCAGAAGTCACAAGTTCAAGCCCACTTTGTTATCCATCATTTGTTCACGATTACAGATAAACAAGACATTGTTATAGTTCGAAGAACATGAATGAGCAAATATATGTGAACACTAAATTTCTTCCTGACTGATCTTAAGGGCTGACTCCAGATTTTGGGAACTACTGATTTATGTTTCCCTTCAATCTACACATTACCTGTACATATACTGTACATATCCCCACCCACAGTGTGCTTACACTTTTATTTATATTAAGCTAGATGCCACCTTGCATTTGTTCTATTTCAGCAATCAAAGGGCTGAGTTGGAAACACTATTAAACAAGTTTATTCAGTGACTGACCTGTGTGAAGTGCAATCATCCAAGCCACCATCTTATGAAAGGTAAGGTTTCTATCCAGCTGGCGTCTAAGGCTTCTACCACAACACTGCAAAGAGAGGGACAAAACAATATATACACTGCCAGTTTTTTTTCTACGAGGAGTTAACTCCTCCAGGGTTGATGAAAAGCATAATATATTAAAATTTCAGGTGTGGTTGATCAGTGATGGAACCACCTCACTTAATTTAAAGGGGCGGTTCACCTTTAAGGTAACTTTTATTATGTTACAGAACTAAGCAACTTTTCAATTGGTTTTCATTATTTTATTTTTATAGTTTTATAGTTATTTGCCCTTTTCTTCTGACTCTTTGCAGCTTTCAAATGGGCGTCGCTGACTCACTTCTAAAAAACAAATGCTCTGTAAGGCTACATGTATTGTTATTGTTACTTTTTATTACTCATCTTTCTATTCAGACCCTCTCCTATTCATATTCCAGTCTCTTATTCAAATCAATGCATGGTTGCTAGGGTAATAGTTACCAGATTGGTTAAGATGCAAATTGAAGAGCTGCTGAATAAAAATCTAAATAACTCAAAAACCTTCAATAATAAAAAATGAAAACAAATTGCAAATTGTCTCAGAATATCACTCTCTACGTCATACTAAAAGTTATCTCAAAGGTGAACAACCCCCTTTAACATTTTCATTTTATTACATCATGTACAGTACTGATGTGACAAGTCCAGTCCCCTCCTCCACAACCCACCAGTTCATCTCATCTGATTAGTCTATATATTCTTGGTAATAAAGGAGTGGATTCACTATGACTTTTACTTCTCCATCTTAGCTTCCCCTCCAGAACAGATGGTACTTATTATGGCCATGTGGTTCATGCTTTGTCCATTAATTCATGACGATTATCTTTGCAATTGTAGGAACTTAAATCATGCCATGTTAAATGTAACCTGTCATTGTAATCGGGAAATTCAAGTTTATTCTGCCATGCCACGTCTCCCTAGAGACGGCTGTTCTGTACCCAACAATGATACTATTCTACTGTTTTCCCTTGGCTCCCCCTAAGAGTGAGTAGGTTCAGCCAAGGCCTCTCCCAATACCAGTGCTGGTGGCAACAGATGGACCTATAGTCCCAAGTACAGAGGGCAAAATCATATGCCATATGTGTTGTTGTTTTTTTTTAAACAGCAATTCTACAAAATCCAGGACAAAAAAATTAAAGGAAGAATATATTTTGTTCTGTGATGGGTGTGTAAGTATTGACTGTCCTAGCCAACATAACTTTTCCGGCACATTTCAGTTTGCACTATAGGTTTCCAATATTGATCCAAGATATTGAGTAAGACCGGAAGACTAACTCACAATGTTCTTATCCAGGATCTCCAGAATAACATTCAACCTAATTAGTTTTACAAATCAATCTCCCCATTATTTATCCAGCAGTTAATCTTCTTAGAGTTAATGTTAAATACAATAGGATTATGGCAACAATTGTTTGGGCTGTGAATAATTTACTTTTGATTTACAGGCCTAGACTATTATTTCATTCCTTTAATATATAGTGTACACAGTATGCAGGCAAATGTAATGCACAAAAATGTATAGAAACAACACATTCCTAAAACTATTTTCCTAAAACTATGATTATTCTTGATTTTTGTTTTTCAAAATAGCAGCAACTATAACAAAACAGATCAGTAATCTGTTGTAATGTACTGTAAAATACTAATTCTGCTCTTGAGTATACTTATCCCCATATCGAAATGAAATAGTCTATCAACATAAAGATAATTGAGATCTAGGATGCGACTCATGCTCATGTGGCGTTTCCTACATTCATTCTTATTTCTTTCTGAATACAGAACAACTTCCACATTTTGGAGAACTTCCTATTTATTTAGCCACATTCACGTGGTTTTATCATCTACACCAGCAGAAATCAATATCTGCTAATTCTGCCAAAAGCAACAATAATAACCTTGAGAAGTTTGGAAGTTCCACAGTTATCTGCACTTAGTTCCTGTACATCACCCAATATGCAGGCAATAATGTTAACGAATGTGTATAAACAACATATTCCTAAAATTAGTCTGGTTTATTGGAGCTTCTTTTCAGCTTAATTTCCGACCAAAGGCCTTTGTTCCTGAATTTTTTTTTTAAATCAGAGCAGCAACTATAACAAAACAGATCAGTAAGCTGTTATAAATTATTTTAAAGAAATGTTAACGTTAAAAATGTCCCTGTATCCTTTTTGCAGGACACTTGGGTTATGTAATAAAAGGCACTAAGTTTGCCCAGGAGCAGTAACCCATAACAACCAATCAGAAGGTAGAATTTACTGGTCACCTATTTAAAAGCAAAATCTATTGGTTACTATGGGTTATTGCAAACCTAATGCCCTTTATTGCATTTGGGGGTAAATATGAATTGGATATAAATCAAGTGCAAATTTATAAATGTATGCAGAGGTTAGGTTTACTAATTAACATCAGTATCATTCCCTGGCATGAGTTTTAGCATTGTGGGCGTTCCCTACCGGGAAGATATACAGTTACATATTTAAGACTTTTACAAGTTACTGGGAAATTCCTCGTTATATTTATTTTGCTTGATCTGACTTTTACTATGTGTTTTTTTTTTATTACTGTCCTGTGAAAACAGAATATATTACTGTGTAGTCTCATTAGTAATGTCAATCATTAAAGAACACAGCACTGGAGTTGTGCATCAGTTTTTGTACTCTATACCAGTAACATAGCAATATGGGGGGAGGCAGTCTGGAGAGAGGGCTTGCTGAGGACCCATTAATAAAATCTTTTTGACAGCCATTCAGATAGACAAATGCACTGAAAGGGGGGCAGCTTAATCTCAGTTCATGACCAGGAGAGATTGCTTTCACGATTGGCACCCTAAATTCAGAACCAATGCTAAGCACCCTGTTCTTGGCTCTTGCTTCCGCCTTTAACAGCCACCTTTCACCTCGGGAGGAGCCCTCGGCTAATCGGATACCGCCAGGTCTTATTATGAGAGGTGCCAAGCGAAAGGGTTGTATATATGTCGGCAGCGCACACTACTATTTAAAATTATAGAAGCTTACAAAGCCATATACGGCGGTGCGTAAGATAAACATAATTAGTTGCAACAAAAAAAAGGGTTTTTAAAGATCTTATTTTCGCACACTGTAGATTGCTTCATGTAATATATTAATCAAAATTAATAAATCCTCAGAGAACCCAAAAATTGTTGATTTGATTTTTTGAGGTTTTTTAATTCCAAGTACAAAAACAGTGAAAATTGCTGTACAGATATCAATTTAATAAATACAATTAATTATACCACAATTCATGTATATAAAGCACCATATATGGTTTGCACAATATTTTTAAAAGAATAATTTAACTGCTAATCTTAGATTATGCAGATAATGAGGCTTGGAGGAGACGTTTTAAAAACGCATCATTTGGATCAGCATTCCTTGTTTGTCAAATTGACTTATGTCCATGGTATTGACCTGCTTAAGTAAAAGTCACAATGAAGCACTTGTTAGAGGTTTTAAACATTGTATGCAGGACATATTCACTTTGTTGCTGATAATGAGAAACAATGTAGCAGAGTGTGGAAATATATTCAAAACACTTGCAGCCGTAGATACGAAGAGCTGTGCCTTTTGAAATACTGCGCTGAAAATCCAGATAGATAAGTAGTATGACCGGCTCACATAAATTTCAGGTAGTAAGTATAGGGTTGACTGTCAGTCGGCTACACGCCAAGTATACATTACCACCTTATCGGTGTAGTCTCTGTGGCGGTTACGTTGCTCGCAGAGCTGTCCTAGCTTGCACTTCCAGAGCCGATCTGAAGAGCCAAAGGTCCCAGTCACTCCTCGTTCCACGTATCTGATTTCCAGATTGTTAAATGTACTCAAATGATGGCGTTTCTCTCCTCCACATGGCCAACGCGCGTTTCACCTTGAGCGGCTTCGTCAGGGCTTAGTGATGTCATATTACCTCGCCTCTTATAGCCCTTCTTGTGGTGAGAATTAACAAAAAGGGTTGAATCTTACAATTAACCCTACTATTGCTGTTTTTTCATATAGTGCTACACAATGGTGCCATTCATTTCTATACATATATACATACATTTAAATCGTATTCCTCGCATTTTAACATTTTATTTATTTGTTAACACATGTATTTTTATCAATGTTTTCTGGTTCACAACTCGAGTGGTTCTATCATGCCTATTATTAGTTTTATAGTTTCTTAAGATTATTCCTAACAATTAAAGAATTAAATTATTAAACATTTGCAAATATCACAAAAAAACTCCAAATTTACTATCATCGTTTAAACCATTAGGCCAAAGTGTGTTTAATTCATACATCCACCTTAATTCCTTTTGAAGCAGTTTTTTATCAATTTCACCTCCCCGGATCCCCAGGGAAACGTGTTCAATTCCAAACATCTTTAGATTTTTTAATACTCCACCATGCACGTTTCTAAAATGTCTTGCCACCGAGCTTTTTTGTACATTACAATTAATGTCACTGATATGTTCCAGGATACGTCTACCCAAAGGCCTAAATGTTTTCCCAACATATCGCATAGGACAATTGCATTCTATGACGTACACCACAGCAGTGGTTTGGCAATTTATAAAGTTATTTATCTTATAAATTTTTTTATTTTTTAAATGGGTAAAATCCCTACATTTTTTTACATATTTGCAGCATTTACAATGCCCGCATTTGTGCATCCCTTTTTCCGGTTCTGGTAGCCATGTTAAGGCTTTTCCATGACTGCTGTTGACAAAATGACTACTAGTTAGCTTGTCCTTTAAAGATGGCGCTCTTCTTGCGGTCATTCTAGGAAAAGGACTTAAAAAGCTTTTTAACTCAGGATCAGCTAGTAGAATATCCCAATTTCTTTTTAACACCTGCTGGATATCATACCATTGACTGTTATACTCTGTTATAAATCTCATCTCTGAACTTGTTTGTTTTTGTTTATTTTTGAAAATTAATTCTGTTCGATTTGAAGTTTTGGCCTTTTGATATCCTCTACTTATTGTCTGCTTGCTATAACCCCTATTTGTCAGTCTCTGCGTTAGTTCTTCAGCTTGCTGATCAAAATCAAAATCTTGAGTACAATTTCTCCGTACTCGCAGAAACTGACCAATGGGGATTCCTCTTATCAATGATTGGGGATGGTGGCTTTCGGCTCTCAGTAAAGTGTTTGTAGCTGTTTCTTTTCTATATGTTCGAGTACTTAGTACTCCATTGTTTTTAAAAATCATCAAATCCAAAAAAGCTATTTCTTGCCTATGATAATTTAATGTTAATTTAATATTTTTGTCATTATTATTTAGCTTTTCCACTAATTGAAGTAGCTGTTGCTGCTCACCTTCCCATAATATCAAAATATCATCCACGTAACGCAACCAGAGGAGCACGTGCGGTCCTGCCCAATCGTCAAAAATCTTCTGGACTTCTGTATCTTCCCATAGTCCTAGATGTAGGCAGGCATAGGTAGGAGCGCACGTTGCCCCCATGGCTGTCCCGCGAATCTGCCTGTAGTGTTTCCCATCAAATACAAAGCAATTGTTATTAAGTACATATGTCAAACAGTCAATGACAAAATTTGAGTGGATGTCATATTTTTTGCCCCTACTATCTAAATATTTTTTACAAGCACTGATACCTACGTTATGTGGGATGGAGGAATATAGTCCTTCAACATCCAAAGTGACCAATAGCACTTCATCGGAAATTGGTAAATGATCAATCTTCCTAATCACATCCGCAGTATCTAATACAAATGATGATAGTGTTGGTAGAAATGATCTCAAATTTTCATCGACATACCTACTTAGCGGCTCCATAACACTACCTATGCCCGACACAATCGGGCGTCCTGGAGGATTCTCTAGATTTTTATGGATCTTCGGTATTATATAAAAAGTTGGGGTCACCGGATTTTTAACATTCAAATACTCAAATTCTCTTTCTGAAATTATCCTATTCATTTTGAATATATTTCCACACTCTGCTACATTGTTTCTCATTATCAGCAACAAAGTGAATATGTCCTGCATACAATGTTTAAAACCTCTAACAAGTGCTTCATTGTGACTTTTACTTAAGCAGGTCAATACCATGGACATAAGTCAATTTGACAAACAAGGAATGCTGATCCAAATGATGCGTTTTTAAAACGTCTCCTCCAAGCCTCATTATCTGCATAATCTAAGATTAGCAGTTAAATTATTCTTTTAAAAATATTGTGCAAACCATATATGGTGCTTTATATACATGAATTGTGGTATAATTAATTGTATTTATTAAATTGATATCTGTACAGCAATTTTCACTGTTTTTGTACTTGGAATTAAAAAACCTCAAAAAATCAAATCAACAATTTTTGGGTTCTCTGAGGATTTATTAATTTTGATTAATATATTACATGAAGCAATCTACAGTGTGCGAAAATAAGATCTTTAAAAACCTTTTTTTTGTGCCAAGCGAAAGGTTCTGAACGAGCAAAGGGGCACGACGGTAATGCAAAGTCTTTTGGGCAGAAGATAACGGTAAAAAGCGTAGGCAGAAAGCGTAGTCAAATCAAGCCGGGTCAGGGCAGGCAAGGGTCAAATCAGGAGATAAATCAGAAGGGATACGGAATAATCGGAGTCGGTTACCAGACAAGGGTCAGGATACAGAAGTCAGAATCATCCAAAAACAGGAAACAGATCACAGAAGCTATACAGCACAGAGGCACCAGGAAACTCACGAGGAACAAGTCTTATAACGGGCAAGGATTACACACACTGATTCCCCTTTTAGGACATTTGAATTTTGATCTCTAGTGCGCTCTTGACGGAGACACCGCCACGCCAGTCTTCATCCTCTCATCGGATCTCTAGTGCGCAGGCGCCTTTAAGTCTAGCAGAGGGGCGCACGTACTAGAGATCCTGTACATGAGAGGAGGAAGACCAGCGTGGCAGGTGTTCCCGCCAAGAGCGCAGCGTGTTTCCCCGCTGGCCCACTAGACCACCAGGTAGAGTAGCCCTCACAATTGCTTAGAATTATTGTGCACAACATTGCAAACATTGTGTACATCATGTACTTTCTGCACCATCTAAAAAAAAGTTGTACAGTTTACTCTCTTGAAGCATTTTCTGAATATCCCGGAGCCATTGGTGAGCATATACACCAGTTACAGTGTGAAGTTAAAAAAATGTAACACTCCCACAGTATGTTGTTACAAGCTGTTTGGCCAATAAACTGACATTTACAGTATATGTGTGCAATCTTCTTTCCATAGAATGTAACCTCAACTTCTTTGCCTGTTGCAGCATTTGGAAATAATAAAAGATTCTGCTAATTTCTTTCCTGACTTGAGTAAGAGGATTCTTGCTCTATCCTTACCGCACTTGACCCTCTCAGAAAAGAGAGTAGATTTCGACACACTGGTAGAAGGATAAGCAGGCAGTTGAAGTTCAGGCAGGCTGCTGGAGCTCTTGCCCAGGCAAGGGCGGACTGCAACAAAAGTATTAAATTAATGTTAATTATTTATAGAGATGTTAAAATATAAAACAAAATGTTAATATGCAATTCTGTAAATGACGACTTTCTGGCCTATCCAAAGTACTGCTTAGCTCTCTTACCAATGCTTTGCTAGGACTAGCTCTGAAAATACAGTAGATATAACACATTGTCTTACATCTGTTCTGAACTACTACTCCCTGCTCTGTGTGGTTGTACATTCACAGTATTGTTCCTAATCTAATGATGTACAAGAAGCAAAAATTACAAAAAAAAAATAGATTCAGATAGATTCAGAATTGAGTGAGTAGGGGACAAAAATTACTAAAAATAAAACACCGATGTGTTGTGATCCACTAAGCCGAGTCCCTTGTATGCCATTACTTGCATTATTACAATTATTACATTAGGTATATGCTGGACTAGGGTTGCACCTCCTGATCACTGCACTGAGCGCTGGATCAAATATCTTGTGCTCTAGGGCAAGCAGTAAGGACGGAACCCCAATGTAGGTCATGTCTCATGATGCGGGGGGGGGCACCTATGTGTCTTACCCCTGCCTGCCACTCTTAGATCGAGTAACAGTCAGTGCTTAATCCATGGGACATGCCACAGCAAGTTACACAACGCAGGATGCAGCCTGCAAAGTGAAAAAAAAATGGCTGGTTCTGGCCTTTTTTTGCACTTTGTGCAAGGAATCCTGCATTGTTAATGAGGCTCTCCCAAAGCTCTCCCAAAATTAAATTATACTTGTGCACTCCTGTGCAGGAATGCTTACTCACTGATTTACTGCATGGCACACATCCATTTAGATCTTACATTTAAATTCTAAAATCCTATACTTCTCCCTGCAGAGCCCAGCAGTCATGCACAAGGCAGCCTATACTTCACAGAATTGTTGTCATATTGCATAATCATGAACTATAAGGGGCTGCTTTGTAGCAGTGAAGGCCACTCTAGATGATCCAGTATTGCACAGGGCTCACTTTGCATACAAAAGTGACAGATACACTATAATGCATTAATTAAGTAGATTCAGATACACACTTAAAAGCTAAAAATTTTTTTTTTACAGAACAGAGCTGCCAATAACTAGATTACCTGCCTAAAGGCATATAATGAATTTACATATTTTGTTTTACTGCCACTTTAAAATAGTAAAAGCGACTAAACCTCACAGCTTTAGCATAACAGATGACATGATGAACCCACTGTTCTGGTTTCAGATTCAGTAGGGAACCTTTCAGTTTACCCTCATTTTCAGCTGACCAGAACTCTACAGACATAAAGTATGTGCTAAAGAACTAAGGGGAACAATATCATGTTCCTTAGTGCTCATTCAAAAAGCATCTGGGGTCATGCTGAACTATGAACCTCTGCAGAAGTGCCTCCCCTTGTGGATACAGCACTACCAAATGCAGGTAGGTCTTTATTCTTGAACCTGTGCCTATGGGCATTAACCTATGGGGAAGGATACAAAATGCAGAAAACATGAAAGCTTGTGCCTGTTTTTTCTGTACTTTGCACCTTGCACCATGAGTGATAAATAATCCCTTATCTATAGTAAGGACAAGAACTCAATTTTTACTCCATGACTGCATGCTGTTTTTAAAAAAGGCATGGCATTGTGAGAGGACTACTATTATCCTCATACTGTTTTTTAAAATAGGGCACAAAAATCACTGAGCAAACTCTATAATAAACTAGTTTACAGGTAATTGATGGCTTTTGTGTATTAGAAGTAGGATAATTTACAATCCAACTGTAATTTATAAGGTCACTGATAGCAGCGCTGAAAGACAACAACACAGACTCTCTGCCTGTAAGTATATATATTTTACAGTATGAGTCATTATAACATTCCATTACTGTACTTTATCCACTATATTATACAATTTGTTATCCGTATATCAAAACTGTCCTGGATAAAACTGGAAGTCATGCACTGTTACACACAGAATTGCATATGTGGCTTCCTCTGTAGTTTTGTAAGCCCCTGTTATTGCACAATATCTTTTATTCAACTTGGTTTATGCAACAGTTCTACATTCTTTGTAACCAGTTCTGGTTTTTAAACTTGCTATCCAACTCTATTGCAAACAAAAATCCCTAACCCTAACATCAGGTTCATTGAAAATTTTCCAAAAACAAAGAAATCATAAATGTAATGCATTTAAATTCTATCTATCTATCTATCTATCTATCTATCTATCTATCTATCTATCTATCTATCTATCTATCTATCTATCTATGGTATGATAATATGTACAGGGTAATACAAAGAGTAACATAGTAAAAATCCTTTATTAATAGCAACAACAATATATAAACAGATAAAGGATGATGATAGGTAGAGAGAGACACAGTTATTATGCACAACAAGCAGTCACATAAAGTATGAAAGGTTATTACCCCATAAAGTTTTCTAGAATAGAAGTATGCTTCGCCCTCGTCATAGACAAGGTAAAAATTCCAAAACAGGTAACCATTTAGGGCAAGCCAGACAATCTGAAAGAGATTAGATCACTAATAAACACAGTAAATACAAACAATAGTTAACCATTAAATACCCGTATTTCATATTCACTTATTTATGATCTTCTAAAATTCTTGTTGTTCAGGTTTCAGTTCAAATTACATTTCTTAAAAAAAAAAAATGCAGAAGAAGAAGCAAAAGATGAATTGCTTTATGGAAGAACATCTCAAGGAAAACCTTCCTGTCTACCCAAGAACGTCAGCAATGTGTAAATCACTATTATACTGTCAAATATCTGAAAGTATCAATAAAAGTGTTTCTGTTTCCCACAGCAAATATTCTGGTTTATTGCTTGTTTTCTCACAGCTGAATTGATATGTGCTGCAGATCAAAAAAAAACTAACCAGAGAAGTATTTTATATTGTATGTTCTGGATTTTGCAACTTTGCAATTTGCAATGGATAAATAGAATAATGCCAGCCATTGGCAGAAAAGATGCAACTCCTACATGGAGCCGACTGCAGCATCCATATAGCACTGAAGTCTTTCCCAGAAATTTCAATGTTCAGTTAGAAACAATTCAGCTGGTACATATCCCTTGTAGAGGTTTTGCTTATATTCCAAGCTTGGTGCACATGTATTATCTCCATATATTTCCAAATGGGACAGGCCATATAAGTATGCTATTTTTAAGTATGCTCTTTTTAATTGCAACAACAATGGTTGTATAGATTCATTGAAAAGTGATTAAAAATTCCCAAATGCATCAATATAGGTAACACTGTTAAATTCAGGAGAAACCCCATATTTTGCATGGGTATATCCAGGGTCGTTCCTGCCATGAGGCAAGGTGAGCACCTTGCCTCAGGCGGCAGTGAACGGCCAGTTACAAGGGGCGGCAAAAAGCCGCCTCCTGTAACTTTAAGAGCCAAATTTCCAGTTTTTAAACCCGGAAATTTGGCTCTGCTAGTGCAGAAAGCGCAGTACACGCTCGCTGCACTAGCGATGCAGCCCCCTTTGACCCGCTCTGACGCTAAACTTTTAAGCGCGGAGCGGGAGAGGGGGGCGGCATTGGGGATGCTGCCTCAGGCGGCAGCAGCCTGCGAATCGGCCCTGGGTATATGATTTTCAAGGTATACAATGATTATATTTATTGGGGTTGTTCACCTTTAAATTAACTTTAAGTACAGAGTGATATTCTGAGACAATTTACATTAGGTTTTCATGTTTTATTAATTGTGGTTTTTGAGTTATTTAGCAGGTCTCCTAGCATCTGGATGCTAGTGGTCCAAATTACCCTAGCAACCTTGCATTGATTTGATGAGAGCCTTGGATTATGAATAGGAGAGGGCCTTCATAGAAAGATGAGCAATAAAAAGTAGCAAAACCAATAATTCTCTAGCATTACAGAGCATTTCATTTTAAGATGGGGACAGTGACCCCCATTTGAAAGCTGGAATGAGTCAGAAGAAAAAGGCAAATAAATCAAAAAACCATGAAAAATAAAAAAGAAAGCCAATTGAAAAGATGCTTAGAATAAGACAGTCTTTGGCATACTAAATATATTTAACATCTACTGTATCTGTATATATTTCAAAGATTTATTTGCGATAATGTTTTGCCTGTTTACTATTAGATTCTTTAAAATATTATTTAATGCATTATACACACACATAAATCGTGCATAGCATATACTCTAAAGCAGGTATATAGTGCAGACAATAATAAAAACAGTACTTACAATAACAGCGATGGAGAGGCCTTCATTTACAATCCAGTTGCCCATGTTGGAGACCTGCTGTATGCAAGTGACACTGCTACTGCTCTGGCAATATTGCACAGCTGCAAAGAAATATATCACTTTGAGGAAGTGAAAATAGCTATTTAATTAAGCAAGAGATTTCCCTTTTTTTAGGCATCCTGTCCATGTCAATACAAAGACACAAACACATACCATTACCCAGCATCATGTATATAAAACTGCAATAAACATTTATATACAGTAGTATGTATATAGTATTGTTAAAGGGCAACTCAACCCCAATATAAAAACATGCCTAATAAAAGAAAATGTAATTCTAATCAACTTTCCAATATACCTTTATTCAAAATGTTCAGTTCTTTTAAAATCATTTATAAAAACAGTTGCTATTGAATGCAGTGTTTGCCTCTTGTTTATTACTTTTTAAACCATGTTGCAAAAGTCTTAGTTCCCCAGCAAAGTAAGGTCTGTTAATCAGATGGCTTTTTTTATATTGTATCAACAGTCTGACCCATCAGGGCAGAGAATAGAAAGGGACAGACACTGCTTTCAATAGTATTACAGATAGAAATAACATTTTTTAATGAATGTATATTGCAGAGTTGCATAGAATTATGTTTTCTTTTAGTAGGCAAAAAAAAAAATTGGGGGGGTTAACGTTCCCTTTTAGCAATACGGAACTTGCTGATCCCTTGGGTCAAATGAAAGCAAATGCAGTGTTTGTGTAGAAATGGGGAAAAATAAAAAAAACATATAAATAGGGGGATTTATTTACTTCTTTCCTCATATTATAATATTGCTGGGCCCTGAGATTTGTAATTATAATACAGGGAGGCATATATATTTATTTTGGACTTCCTCTGAGGGGCCTGTTCCCAGGCTTTTCATGATTGAGATTCTTTCCCTAAATCAGTAGCATACGTGCGTAAAAACTTGAATCTGGAAAACTCAAACTTGTTCATAAAACTATAAAATTCTAGAATGTGTTTTTTTATTGCTGTGATTTTAATAGGAGACCCTTGTTGTTCTGTACTCTATCTGGGTTTAATAAGGCCTTTTTTTTGCTACTGAATATTAAATGTTTCCATTCTGTTTCATGGTGCTGGCATGAATGTACTGCAGTATCATATAAGCATCATTTTATATGATTTCATTGCAGCACAATGATTATATATGTACTCAGCTTAGCTGTAGAGTGACCCCTCTCCCATCCTAGGAAGCTAGCAACACTCCAGAGTTGGGGGTTCATAATAATAGCAAAACTCCTAGGTTCATGTCTCTTCATCTTAATACCTGCTCTAACAACAATACCTCCACCTGTCACACTGTTCTGGAGCTGGGCAGACTCTTACAGATTCAAGAATATATTCCGTCCATTTGCATGCAAGAAAATATCACATTAAACTGCACTTTTAAGAAATAACACTTTTTATATGCTGCTGATAGCATTGTGGTGCTATGCTATTAAGACTATGCAAGAGACCATCATATGTTGTACTATGTTAACTAGTGACAGGAACAGGAAAAAGTCCAATTAAGTCATATTAATGGATAACTTTTGTTAGCTGACGAAATAGATTTTAATTGCAAACATTCCAAACTAAATTATTTGTCAACTATTCCAAAAATTTTCATTGGTATAGATTTTTAAAGTCGATTTTTATTATGCCCTTTAATTGCAGCTTACTCATTATTATGCCCTTTAATCACAGCTTACACAGAAATGATTATAATGGTTTTAATTCAATAACAATGAATTGCTGAAGGATTGAGACAAAGTGAGGATCACTAATATACTTTTGTGCATACAATATAATAGGGCTCATTTACAACCATTAAGTGCAGTTGCGGCAGCACAAAATTTGCAGCAGGGTTTCCAGTATCAATGGACCCAGCATAATTACACCTAAATCTTGTGCAGATGTCATTTGAATGCTGGCAATTAAACATTTCCTAGCAGTTGCATCGCATACATGTTAAAGTGCACACTCAACTGCACGCATTTTGGCATAAACTGCATCATGCACATTTCCACTATACAGCCACAATCCCGCTGGAATTGTGAAGGACAACACTAAATCGTGGGCAAAAAAACTGCTCTCATAAATCGGCCATATTGTGTTTTTTATGTAACAAATTGTTTCTCCTTTCCTAGATCTCTAAGTGCTATATAAAGCTGAAGTTACATTTTTTTCTGAAATGAGCACTGTACAATGTTCCTTATTTTCAGAATACAGTTATTTCGCAATTTGTACTTTCTCTTATTATCTTGCAGTGTTTTCTGCTTATTGTACAGGGCTAACATTTATTTTGATGGACAAACAGTTGTGCCAGTTTTGCTGAAGGACAAACATACTTTGTAAAGGAAGTTCAGCCATTTCACATTATTTTCACTGTATTTTACATATCTCTCCCTCCATTACCTCTCATGTTTGCCTTGTCATTTCATTAGGAGGCCCTCGTGGGAGGAGTTCCCTTCACCATTTATTCTGGTCTGTATTGGTACTCATGGCTGTATTTGCCCTATGCTTGTGGATGAGATACTATATGGAAGTCACAAGCTAAATAAATTCTATGCTATTAACAAAATTTAGTTGGTTGGCAAATTGGCTTTTTGGCATCCATTAAGCCACTTGGGTACCACTGAGCCATTGCCAATCAATTTTTAAAATGTACATTGCATTTAATTGCCTCTGGAATGACAGCCATGGTGAAAATAGCTATAGTTTAAGAAAAGTCTATAAAAACCTAAAGAAGACATAGGGGCACATTTACTAAGCTCGAGTGAAGGATTCAAAGTAAAAAAAACTTTGAATTTCGAAGTATTTTTTTCGGTACTTCGACCATCAAATAGGCTACTACGACCTTCGACTTCGACTAAAAATCGTTCGACTATTCGACCATTCGATAGTCGAAGTACTGTCTCTTTATAAAAAACTTTGACTACATACTTTGACAGTTTAAACCTACCGAGGTACAATATTAGGATTTCATCGTTCGAACTAACGATTTTTCCTTCAATCGATCGTAGGATTTGCGGTAAATCCTTCAAATTCGATATCCGAATTCGTAGGATTTTACTTCGAGGGTTGAATTTGAGGGTTTATTAACCCTCAATATTCGACCCTTAGTAAATGTGCCCCATAATGTTAGTTCAGAGAAATGTATCACCAAACACTACTCAAGCTTATTTAACTTTGTTTAAATTAGCATATATATAATTTTAGCTCTGCTGAGAGATATTGAGTGCACTTGCAGAAAAATCTAACAGTCCCTGTATTCCTAAATACAAGAAAGTCTTCAGCAAGAAGGGAATGTGTTGGAATAAACTTCCCCTACTGTGTAAGTGTAATCTATCCCCTCCACTCAAAGGAAATGTGCTGGAGAGCCTGGGGTAGGAGGCATTAGTAAAGAAAAGCCAGGACTGTATGGTCGGCCAAGCAAAATGAAAGTAAGGGAAAGGGTCCCCGTGAATGAGGGATTTAGTAAGTGGCAAGGTAGTTCTGTTATGGCATACAGTAGGAGTATGAGACAGACAGTGTGAGTTAGTAAGAGCAGCTCTGGGTCCCATCAAATAGGCTGGGTGTGGGGTAATTCCCCAAAGAAACAGACAGTCAACAGTGTTTAGGACCCAGGTTAGTGTTCTGATTAAAAACTTAGGCAACACTGAGAAACCCCAGTGCACTGGGAGAAGAGATCTGGTGGTGTGAGTAATACCCATGTGAAACCAATGTTATGTTATGTTATGACATTCCTTGAATATTTAGTATACCGAGTGAAGCACCTCCCTTTAACTTCCGAAATCTATTCGGAGAAATTTAGCATAAATTTAAATGCAGGTGTTAAATCTCCTATCTGCCAGTACCCCAACAGTAAAAGATGAGCTATGGACACAGATTTCAATTTGTTTAGCTCAAGTCTGTCATTGCACTGATAATAGCCAACAGAATCCTTAGTATTATCAGATTTTAACTGTTTTCCAATATTCTATATACTTTTTCTGGTTACATTGATTGTGACAATTGGGTGTCTAAAGTCTTCCTCCCTTTCTACATTTGAGTATTGTCACATAAATTGTGATCATACACATTACATTAATTGCATAGTAGAAAGTCATTACTGTTGCTACAACAGGTTAAAACAAATAATATTTCTAAAGAAAATACCATACAAATAAGCCTGGAGGGAGAATTCAGTATTTCAGTTCAGTTCTTTCAAGGAACATTATTAGACAAATCTAAAACGTACTGAGGGTTATACTGACTTGCTATATCTGTTTCATCTATATTCAAGTCCATGGACGTAACAGAGGAAGCAGACTCTGGGGTTGCATCGGGGCCCAGGGGTGTAGAGGGCACAGTAAGGCCCTAAATAATGAGCAGTTTCAATATATACGTATCTTGGACAAATTTGCTGCGGGGCCAGTAACATTCAGTTATGCCACTGCTCCAGCCATAATATTTAGTATAATTTTCTTAATAGTTTTATAAAAAAGTTGCCCATGCAGAACTTATAGAAGAAGAACTGCATCAAGTATAAAGTAAAGAAGTGTCAGTATTGGGGAAGGTATTAATGAGATGAGCTTTAGACATTGTACTGAGGCCCATGAGCTTCATATCACATCATTGTTACTGGCAGGTCTTGCACTTCTTGGACAATTTTCTAAACAAATAAATAGTGAGATGTTTGAAAATAGTTATGTAAAATAGTGAGATGTTTGAAAAAAAAAAAAAATGATAGTCACCAGCCTTCTGTTTCCTTGGCTTAAACTTAACAATACTACATGTTAAAAAAGAGATCTTTATCTCATGTCATTTTGCCTTGTTTCATCTCTCTCAATCAACTTGTCAAGGGCAAACACTTACTGCACATCATTTACATGTACAATACCCAAAATCTCGGTGTATCTTCTCAGTGCACAATTAATAAATCTTCTCTTGGAAATTGGTTCTATTGCTTTTAGAATGTATGTTCTTTTGGGCATTGAGAGTATTGTAATATTTAGTGAGGATGGTGTGGTAAAGTGTTGCTCATACCACTTTATTCCATCAATAACAAGCATCACTTTCAAGCTACTCAGGCATCTTATGACCATTCTACACATGTTACAAAGAATATCCCCTGCACCAGCCAAGAACCCAGAACCCTTCATATTGTAAAACAGATTGCAATGCATCACAATGGCTAGCTTAAGCAGGAAAATAAAGTGTGTGTGTACAGTTGCTCACTAGCTCATATTTTGAAATGACTCGCAGGAACATGGTGACAGTATTGGTAAAAGTATTATGGCATGCCTTACTGACCTGCAGATGTTAACAGACTATAAACTGACCTCTGTTTAAAAAACACAAAAAAAAAATCTAAATCCTAAATGTGCAAATTTCCAACAGTGTAAAATTGTATGTGTCTATGCAAAGACATACCCTGATGATCAGTTGTCATATTCTTCTCTAAACGCTGCATACTCTCACATGCTATGAAAATATATAAATATGTGAAACCAGTTAAAAATATAAACAAATGTGTATATTTACCATAGAAATGTTTGTGTTTTTCCTGAGCACAGGGACATACATCCTAACTTGCAGAACCTCTCAATGCATGAAAGACTTAGATACACTAACTATTGTTTTCATTCCCTGTACCTTAGTGTTAAATTACCCAGGCCACCCCCATTCATTACCTCGGGCAAGAGGAGTGACCATAGCTAAAGCACGTCAGGAATGTTTAATTTAGGACTTGTCGTAAACTACAGTTTCTTATACCAATTTCTTAAATGGGCTAAGAACACCCCAGTATTTAATTAACAGTGCAACTTCATAACACATCCATGTAGTCACGGCTGATGCCAAATATCATGTACAAACCATTAGTCAGTTTTCAGTGGTTAACTGATAAAGTATTAAAAGGTCTCCTCTAACTTATAGCAAATAATATAGGTATTAAGCAAAAAATACATATTGTCCCTGCCCTTAAACTAACACAGGTAAAGAACATTTTGGGGCACATTTACTTAGCTCGAGTGAAGGATTAGAATAAAAAATACTTCGAATTTCGAAGTATTTTTTGGCTACTTCGACCATCGAATTGGCTACTTCGACCTTCGACTACGACTTGCTGTTAATCCTTCGATTTCTATATTCGAAGGATTTTACTTCGACGGTCAAATATCAAGGGTTAAATAACCCTCGATATTCGACCAATAGTAAATATGCCCCTTTATGTTTGGTTTTGATATCTAAATAAGAAACTACAGGCTTTATGCTCTATTCTTAATGGCTATAGATGCAGGGTTTTGCACTTCATTTTGCAAAGACCTGGGTTGCAGCACGTAGATATCCCCTACCCCGCACCCTTTGCACCACCTATATAGCAAATCATTTAGATATACAAATCAGGTTGTAGTGGGACCCTGCACTTATTGCCCCCCTATGGGAGGAGTAACTTACTGATATCTCCTGCTGCAAGTGAAACTAGATTTCATTGAGAATGACCCCTGGTGCAAATTTATGATATAAGCAGTGTAAAACTGCTGCTGGTATAAAAACTAAAAACATCAGCAAGGTAGCAATCCATGTTTACCACATACAAAAAGAGAATTGGAATAAACTTACAAATATGCATATCTCAGCTGTTAGATGAATGCTCGGGACTTGGGGTATGCCAGATAATGGGTCTTTCCATAATTTGGATCTTCATACCTTAAAGGGGTTGTTCACCTTTGCGTTAACTTTTAGTATGTTGTAGAGAGTGATATTCTGAGTCAATTTGCAATTGCTTTTAATGTTTTATTTTTTGTGTTTTTTTTTAGTTATTTGGCTTTTTATTGAGCAGCTCTCCAGTTGGCAATTTCAGCAATCTGGTTGCTAGGGACCAAATGACGATAGCAACAATGCATTGATTTGAATAAGAGACTGGAATATGAATAGGAGAGGACCTTACTAGAAAGATGAGAAATAGAAAATAGCAAAAAGTCAGAAGAAAAAGGCAAATAATTATAAAACTATAAAAAATAAATAATGAAAACCAAAGGAAAAGTAACTTAGAATTGGCCATTCTATTCCATACTAAAAGTTTACTTAAAGGTGAACCACCCCTGTAAGTCTACTAGAAAATCATGTAAATATTAAATAAACCCAATAAGATGGTTTTGTTCCAATAAGGATTAGTTTATAAAAATTGGGTCTATGGGAGGCAGGCTTTCTGTAATTCAGAGTTTTCTTGATAACGGGTTTCCATATACAGTATCCAATACCTGTACATAATAATTGCACTAATATGCACCTAGACAATTGGAAAAAGCATACCAGTGGCACATATTTTTAACTACATTTATTACTGCCAGTCAGTATTTTTTAAGTCCAAGAATGTGATAGTATCCCTTTAAGTAATGTACTAAAATGCAAACCCATCAATAGAATGACGTTCTATTGTGGAGGATAAACTGTTCAAGATCATTTCTATAAACAGTAATAATATCCCATTCTGAACACAATGAATAGGACTGGGTCCACTTCCTGTAAATGTTCTCTTTTTATTTTCAGCAATAAATAGCAGTTTCTCCCATTTGTATATGATCAGTAAATAGCAACCAGGGTTGCAGTGAAATAACGGAGTACTGGGAAAATCCCTGGTGGGCCTTTGTCTGGGCGAGCTCTTCCCCATTTCTGGAGCAGAGAACATTAACTCTTCACTATTTTTAACTACCATTAATTCCCAACAGAATTCCTAGTTTGTGAATGATAAAACCTCTGTGGATCTCACACTGGGGCTCATTTATTAAAGCAGCGCAGCGCATAAGTGGACGCAAAAGGTTGTCTGCGCCATCACAAGCGTGATCGCTAATATATTTGCGTGATATTGCGCATAACACAGAGCTTTTGCGATGGTTTTGTTTATGCGCATTGCGCAAAAGATTGGGCATTTATGTCGCAAACGATGCCGTGGTTGTTAGGGGCGTGGCTGTGGGCGTGGCAACAGCACCACAATTTTTACGCCTGCCTCTTCGTGGCGTAATAGTAACGCTCTTCAAAATGCGCATTCCTGCCCAGCTGCGCTAGTATATTCAAGATGAACAACCCTTGTAAAGTGCATATTAACCACGCCTTCCACCCAACATGTTTATATTGACCAAGGTTCCTTTAAGGGTATCAGGTAGGCTAAACACCTTTGCAACCAAACAAATATTAGCACAGAAACAAATGCAGATGCGTCTAAGTGAACGCAATATGCGCAATATGTGACGCAACTAATTAAAGCAGCGCATTCATACATGAGCACAACTAATCCTTACCTTTGCGGTATCTTCCTGTGCGCACAATTTATTATAAGCACTGCGACAGCTGATACGCAGTTTCACACGTCGCACCTGTCTTGTGTCTACATTAGCGCACAAATCGCACTGTTAAGGTATCGTGCGCTACATTATTAAATACTCGCATGCGCTGGGCAAATGTCTGGCCACTGCGCTCTTTTTAGCGCTGCGCTGCGTTAATAAATGAGCCCCACTGTTTCTTCATAATGAAATGTTTGATGCAAGGTGCCTGGGGGAAGCAAGATCGTTAGAGGAAACCATTCAAGAAGGATAGTAAAAGGTTAATTTAGGTATCTGTAATGGGGTCAGGGAAAAGTGAGATTTCAACTATATTGTCCCAGATAAGCAGGGGAATACTTCCTAATTATGCTAATTACATAGGAATGGCAGGGAGATTTTCTCAGGAGGAAGTCGCACAAATTTAATGTAAATGGGAGAGCAAGACCTAATGCATTCAGTAGGATGTACAACTATGTAATCTGAACTGAAAAGAGAAATAGACAACATTGTCATTAGTGGGCAGTGGCGTAACTTCTAATAGCCGGACCCCCTCCCTCCCCGCGGGCCCAATGCAAGCAGTTTCTCTTTCCCCCCACCCCAACCACTTCTCCCTGATCACTGCCTCATACTACAAACAAAAGTGGCTGGGGAGTATGACTACCATCCAACAGACACTGTGGTCCACCCTGCATGGGTGCAGGATTGGCTGTGTGGTAGTTAACGCCACTGTTGGTGTGTTACTTAAGACGCAAAGATTTTTCTTGCTGAACAACCGATTTTAGCAAAGTCTGACCAATCCTTTGAAATTATTGTGCGGTTAGTGGGATTCGAACGATCGAACATCTCACGATTTTTTGGCCGACATCGGTCAGAAAATTGATCGGGCAGGTTAAAAAATCTTTATCGGTCCCAGTGCAATCTATCAATGTTTGCAGGGCCAAGCAGGCAGCTCCCCTTTGTTTTCCTGGCAAATTGGTCTTTTTAGTTGATGGACAATTCGTACGATCGTTTCGAGATAATCGTGGTCTCACGATGACGATCGGATCTTTTAAAAATCTATGGCCAGCTTAAGCCAATCATAAGAAATGTGTAACAGTATTACTCTCTAAATGGGGAATGTGTCTATACTCTGCTTACTGAAGTGGAAATTAGGTCATAGACCAATAGCCACAGGAGCAGAAAAACTGTAATCACAAATATCAGCTTTTTGTTATCAAGATCCAATAGGAACATCTGTTTCAATAGAAGGTTAATGTTAAGTAACAGAGAAGAATGGGGGGCTATCATTTCTAAGGGATGCTTTAGTCAAAATGTATAGCAGGTGACAGTTGTGAATGTTGTCCTGGTGGGCCCTGGGCAAATGTAGAGACGTAGTGCACAATGTCTGTCTGTGAACTCTCTGTGTACCCAGTGTATTGCTCTCTGCTCTCACACAGTTGGTACTAGCAAATGGGGCACAATGCAACAAACAGAATACCCAGGAAAACAGCTTCCCATATAGCATTAGTCAGGAACCTGTTTTTGTAAGAGCTGCCACTCCAGTTGCTGTGATACCTTTATGTATAAAATAAGTCTCATAGACTTCCCTGAACTGACATCCTCTAGTACAGTGGGAAATTAGTGCCTAATTGAATTTAATGAGCAATAAAGTGTGAGCAACAAATTCCCCATACATAGAACTGTAGTGTTTTTGCCAACATGAACACAATGTTTTATGGCTCTGTAATGATCGATGGGCCTTTGCTATCAGGATCATGGTGCCCCAGTCTGACTCAGACACAAAAGAGATTAGATTCTGAAACTTTTGTGACCCAAAACACCTAAGCGTTACTGCAATTTCCATCCAGAGATCTGTGCCTAGATTTCTAAGCAGTTTTGCTGTATGATGGTGAGATGGGTTTTGTGTAAAGGAGGTAAGTAGCAGCTACTGTTGCCACCTTTCTACCAGGCCCAGTAGCGGTGAGTAAATCTGCTCTATTTTGCTTTGTGAAACTTTTGAATAATTCGCAAAACAGCAAAACATTTGCGAAATGCATTAAAGTCTATTGCGGACTCATTTTTGTTGTGGCAACTTTTTTGTAGCAAGATATATTAAAGTCTATAGGTGACTTTTTTTCTCACTCCAATTACATTAAGATCAAAGGAAGTTTTCTTTCTCACTCCATTAAAGTGCATGTGCGGTTTTTCCTGCATTTTTTTTTCTCTGCATTATTTTTCGCTGTGAAGTTTTGTTGCCGATGGCGGAATTCAGAATTTTGCTGCAAATCCATGCATGGCAAAAAACTACTAACCAGCCTATGATGTAGGAAAGGGGGTGAGGTTGAGAGGGACTGCACAAAGACAGAATAAGTAAGCATTACAAATTAACTGGTAAATACATGCTGGTAACAGAGGCATAATTGCACCCTTGGGGCCCACTGAAGCCACAATAAGGATCATCGCATGGCACGGAAGTCTTTGCAGGCTTGCACAGGCCAGGGGAGTGCAAATCCAGAGGAAGGTGGGCCCAGATGTACATCCTAAATACCGGCACAGTTGCCTGGCTGGTAAATTTGTATTTCTGGCTGGAACTTTATTGGCTAGGAACTACCAGCTAGGAGACAAATTGAATGTACACTAGTAACAGCTTAGTAGGGCTCATACAAAATGTGCATACTTTTTAGTGGTACAATAATTAGTATTTGTACACATTTATTGTAGGCCTCCAGAATCCAAGACAAAATGTAGCATATAGTTGATTAAATATTTCTTTCTTTGTCTTTTCCACTTTCCCTTTAATGTGTCCAAGTTTGCATTATTACAGCCCTGTGGAAACATTGACAGTTGCTATTTGTTTGACTAGTATTGCTCCATATTGTTGCTTCAAGTCTTGACTCTTCCACATCTTCTTATTTGTGCTTTTAACTTCCTCTTTTTAAACTACTGTATAACTGCACGTCCTCATATTCCATTGTACTGATTTCTGCAATAGAATGTTTCCTAACACCTCTTAGGCCAATTCCTATTTTTCTCCTTCCCTCTTTACTTTCAACCAAAATTATCATTTATTGAACTCCCTGCTGTTTGCTAATGATGTTAAGGGTAAGGCCACACAAGCAGATTCGAGGAGATTAGGCAACTTCGGACGACTTCGGAAAACGAAGCGCTGCATGTGCATTGCCGCAGGCGATTTTCATTTTAACCGGCGGAGGGCAGTGGGAAGGCAGTTCAGGGAGATTGTCGCACTGAAGAAGAGGAGATTTCTTGCTGGGGGCGACTAATATCCCCGAATCTGCTCGTGTGGCCAGACCCTAAAGGTCCCCATAGATGCAAAGATTTTTCTTTGCCGAACGACCAATTTGAGCGAAGTCCGACCAATCCGTCTAATTATCATGAAGTTAGTGGGATTTGAACGAACGTACATCTTTTGAAAATTGATCAGAAAAATTGATCGGCCAGGTTAAAAAATCTTTATCAGTCTACTGTGATAAGGTAGGGAATTACCTTGTTAGCAAATTGTATCACAACATATTTAGTGTATTAACTCTAAGTTTACTAAAAGGCCTTGATCCGGGCAGGCACACTAAAAAAACATCAGACATCAGAATTTTAACCTGTCAAAAAATCTGGCAGGACTTTATTGCACACAACTTGTGACTTGCCATGACAGACACTCCAGAGAAAACTCTAGGATGCATTCATTACCTTGACCTCAGTGAGCAAAGTGCAATCACCATGTTTTTCCCACAATGCAGCATTTTCCCCCAGCATTCTAGTGCCATTGTTTGCTCAACTGAGCTGCAATTAGGCCAAAGTCTGCTCTGATAGTTTAGGCACACGTGTGCTGTGCCTATTGCTACAGGGTGCAAAGGGAACACTGGCGCTACTGCTTGGTCAGCAGGTGCCGGTAATTGCAGGGTTCCCCTGCATCAATAAACACAGCAGTGTCCAATGCGGAGGGGAATGCAGGAAGGACTGAGCAGTGCAGAGCAAGTGGTACAGATGTATGAGTAGTGTATTTAATAAAGGTGGTTTTGGATGAAAATGACCAAATTGAATCAAGCAAAGTGTATCAATAATTGTTATAAACAAGGGATATATGGATTGGAGTGTCCATAAACAAACCAATTTTAAATATATACAAAAAATGTTTTTGGGTGAACCACACTGCAGCGAAAAGCATGCATTTTGTCGCGATGTGACGCGATGCGACAAAGCGCATGCGACCAAAATTCGGTAAGAGATAGAATTGTCACATGGTGCCGCAGCGTTCATCCGACGCGATACGACTGTCGGATTAGCTTACCTTATTTTTGTTGCATGCGTTTTGTCGCAGAGCGTCGTATCGCGACAAAATCGCTTGTGGAGTCCTACCATAAAGCAATGAAAGTGGCTGTAAGCCAGTGGGTGCAAGCTGTTTAAATGGTTGGTAAAATCGACAGTGCCTGCAAACAAATGAAAAAGAAGAATGTGCTCCCCTGGTGTAATACTACACACAACTTGTTATTCCATGAATAAAATTGCACTAAGAATTGAATTGAAGTTTGCTCATTAGTAATTGAAGCAATAAAGTGATACTGACACTAAAAAAATTATTTTCAAAATATGAATCTACTTTAAAAGTTACCTATAGGTCATGCTGATCATTTTTCACAGATCGTTCTGCCTTTGTAAGTAATTGTTACTTGAAGTTCCTAAACCTGACTGTTTTACCAACCTGTCAGTTAGAGATTCTAATACTAATGGATTACTGCTGCACAAATATGGCAGCCTCCTCATAGAGGAACATGGGGGTAAACTGAACAACAGCTGCTAGCCCCATCACAATATGCTAATATTCAAGATATCTCAGCAAAAAACAAACATGAATTAGAAATAACCACTGTAAAAGAGAACAAACTATCAGAGTTTCAAGGCTGCCTATCACAAGACTGACTTTATCTTAAGTCAAAGTGTTTGTAAACTGATGAGTGGATGTACCTTCTTATTTACCAACTATGGAGCAGATTTATTGTGTGGTGTACAAAATGGCAGAATAATTCTGCATTCATCGCCAGGCGTTGCTGGGTAAAAACTGCAAAATGTTTTATGCATTTTTTCTTTGACCAACTACCACAGAACTTACTGAACAGTGTAAAATAAGGTTGGCATCCAAATGACGTTAAATTTCGCGCAACTTGATAAGTTCACCATTTATTTTGCACTCTTTTTACGCTGTTTTTTCTGAGAATTTTGTTTAAACAACAGCATAATAAATAGACCCCTTAGTGTTTTAACAAATAATAAAAAAATTACTTACAGTATAGCCATACTTTGTTAATTTTTTAAAAGGGTTGTTCGCCTTCCAAAACTTTTTTCAGTTCAGTTGTTTTCTGACTGTTCACTAGAAATAAAGGGGCAAATTTACTAAAGGGCGAAGTGGCTAACGCTAACAAAAATTCCCCAGCGTGACGTCATTTTGCCACTTCGCAGACTAGTGCTACTTCGCACCCTTACACCAGACGAAGTTGCGCTCTGCCGAAGGGACGTAACTACGCTAATTCACTAACTTGCAGATTTTACTGAACATTACCTCTTGCGCCAGACTTTACTTCGCCAGCTCAGACCAGGCGAAGTTCAATAGAGTAGATAGGAGTTTGTCAAAAAAAGGATGAGAATTTTTGTAAGTCCCAAAAAACACTGGCATTTTTTACTTTTTACTGGGTGATAGGCTGAAAAAGATTGTAAATTTTTTTTGGGGTACCCTCCTTTCCGCTTACATTTGGCACCTAAGCTATACAGTGGACACATGTGTAGGGCAATATAAGACCTCTATTTAATTTTATTACGTTTCCCTGGCCTTGTGTAGTGTAATGTAGTTGCTACAGCATACACGTCCATTGTACTTTAACTGCACGCCATATGCTAATTAGGCATCGCTAGCGTAACTTCGGACTGCTTATCGTATTATCGCTAAATTTGCAACAGTTCGGTAACCTGTGCGCAACTTTGGATCTTCGTGAATTTGAGCAGCCCTGGCTAAACTACGCCTGGCGAAGTGTGGCGAAGTGTGGCGAAGCCGTCGCTAGCGCATTTTAGACGCATAGTGAATTTGCCCCCAAAGACTTCTAGCAAAAGCTTTCACTTTTTTTCTTACCATTTCTTAAAAAAAAATATGTTTACTGTTCCTGTCTGGTTTTTCAGTCTGGCAGTTTAATAATCCAGGTGCAGATTCTGATCTGTTATGCTACATTAGTTGAAACATTTCTCAGCAACATCTGTAGAATATTAGCAACTATTGAATCAGTTATAAAAGCTGCCTTTAATGAAACTCAGGGATTCTGCTCAGCAGGGCTAAAGATAAAGTATCAACTAATGTATTAATTTAGAACAGGTTAAAGAGCCCTCCCCCCTCCAAGAGCTGCTTTAGAAAGACATTGGGAGGTGAAAAATGACACTTTACACTTCAATATTAGAAATAGAAAATAATTGAAAAAAAAAAAGTCTTTATTTCTGGAGAACTATCTGAAAACAACAGAACTAAATAAAAGTGTTGGAAGGTTAACAACCCCTGTAAAACAGATACACTGAGCAAGTACTGTGTCTCAGGCAATGCTTAACTTAAGTAGAACTCAGTGCCCAGAGCACCATAAGAAATGTACCAACTAATGTAGCAGATTGTATCAGTCCAGAATCTGCTGGTGAATTAATGAGCTGCCAGACTGAAACAACAGAGACAGGAACATTACACTTTATCCTTGGGTAAAAAAATAAAAAAGTGCAAAGTAATTAAAAAAAACACCTATATTTATTGTGAACAGAAAACATCTAAACTGAAAACAGCCCCTTTAATATTAATATGAATATTTCATGAATTCTTTGAGACTTACATGCAATTCTGTGTGGAAATAAACTGCCTATTACAGAAAAAAAATGAAGCAAAGTAGAATTGCTTAATTAGTATCTGCAATAAAGAAAATTGTTTTTCAAGCAAACTCTGCACAAAATCTTAGCCTACAAGAAATTAGAGGGTGAATGTTAGGCAGGGCTGGAATTAGGGGCAGGCAGAGTAGGCACCCACCTTTTTTTTTACTTTTTTTTAACTCTGGTTTGCTTGGCCTTTAATAGTTTTTCAATTTTATAAACCCCCTGTTCCAACCCCCTCCTGACCATGATTGTAAAACACTCCCCACCTCCCTCTTGGCAGCTGCTGACACAGATATATATCTGTGGGCAATATCTTAGCTGCTGCTAATGATAGGTGCTGGCACAGTTACATAGGGCAACATGATGGCTGCTGGCACAGGTACAGGGGACAATATGAATGGTAAGGTGGAAAATGGTAACGCAGGACCAGGTGGTGGGGGGCACTGATTGAAGCCCTTGCCTAGGGTTCCTGAATATCTTGGCTCGGCCCTAGTGTTAGGTCCAGGCTACACTACCTTGGATCAGATTTGTAAATGTAAATCTTTATCCTACATTAATTTTGCTCCCCAAACCCATATTCTTGGCTTTCAGGAGAGAACAATAGTTGTACATAGCCGGGAGCATGATCTTGAGTTAATAATATCAAAGGCAACACACTTGGCCCTTTCTGAAATAGATTGTTCTGGTGAGGAGTAAGCTGCTTTAGCAGGCTGCTGTTTCATAGTAGTTCAACTGGAGCTCTGTGGTTTTGAAAGCTAAATACATCCAGGACATCAAATAAAGTCAGTACTCAAAGGTTGGGACTCACTGCTATATGACTTGTGGCTATATGACCATATTTACATACACAGCACAATGCCCAAACTGGAAATGGTGAATGTAAATCTGCATGATTTTTTACCCTCAATGCATTTTTCCCAGCATAATAGTGGGCACACACTAAAGCTGGCCATACATCCGACAGTACGAATCCTCGATTCGTACAATTTTCGGACTATGTGTGGGCAGTCCTGACATCTTTCGTCCCATGTAGATCGGACATTTGGTCGATCGGACAGGTTAAAAGATTTGTTGGCTGCCAATAATATCTCTGCATGTATTGCCGATCTTACGATTTTCAGTGGGAGACTGTCACCATAAACTTTCGTACGATTGCTCTCAGGGCAGAACATTGTCTGATCTGTTCTATTGCAGGTAAATCTGCAAGTCTATGGCCCACTTTAGTTGTGTCCACCCCTGCTAGTACACAGTTTACAAAAGCAGACACAAATTTGCATCTATTTTGGTAAGTGCCATTCAAGTTCTGGTGCTCACTATTCCCCCACCATGTGTTAGAACAACATCACTTCTGGCACACAGCATTAATAATCCCATTAGCTATCAGTAGAAGACAGCTGAAAACCGGTGAAAAAGCATACAAGTATTGTGGGATAAGAGTCTTCACTGAAGGACAGCTGGCTTTTGCTACATTGTTTTAAGAGTCAGAACCAGCAGTGTAGAACACTTTGAACTTAGATTACAGCAATTGGTACAATGTATGCATTGAACAAGACACAAGAGCATTATGTACAGTATAGAATGCAAATGTTTTTGGGCCTAGTGCAACAATGAAAAATAAGGCCCAACACACTGCAAGGTAACAACAAAATGTTAAACCGCTTTGTATCAGTTAGATGGCTGTAACATTATAGTGAAGAGGCATATTTTTTAGGTTTCTAGTCCTTCTATTAGCATTAGGCATTAGGTATCCAAAAAAAGATCTGTGAACTGTCCCCAAATGCCAATTAATATTGGTATCTAATGCTTCATAATCAATTGATGACCATGGGCATCAATAAGTCATTGGGTGCCACAGCAAAAGCCTCTACCCTTTGTAAAGAGGATAACTAACACAAACATATAATTACAGTATATTGCACATCGGTTAAGACCTCCTGGGCCAAAACAGCTGCTGGGCTGCCAGGGGCAACACAAACCCTTGGATCTCTCTCCCTGAGTGCTTCTGGGCATACCCAGTGCACAGTTTTGTTGGCTTCACAGAGAAGAGCCTTATAGAAAGGAAACACACCTGGAAAGCTGAAAAGTACATTTTGGGCAACACAGGGGCACAGGAACAAAGTACCAGTGGTAAGGGGGCAGCCTGAACAAGGACTTGTACTTGCTGCACAATTACCCACAGACTGGAAGGTAGAGACACTTTTGCAAGAAGTTACACTTAATAGAGCATAAACGTTATACAGTCCTTTATACTGATAATGGAGAACATGAAAGATTGTGTTGCAGTTTGTAGCTGGAAACCAAAAAAATAGGGGCATACACAGGACTAAATATACACATTTTTTTTTTTACAAATTTACAATTTTTTATTATGTCATTTATTTTAGTATGTCATTTTTGTTATTAAGCTTTTTTCAGCAGCTCTCCAGTTTGCAATTTTAGCAAACTGTAGGCTAGGGTCCAAATTACCCTAGCAACCATGCATTGATTTGAATGGAAACTGGAATATGAATAGGAGAGTCCTGAATAAAAAGATGAATAATAAAAAGTACCAATAACCATACATTTTTAGCCTTACAGAGCATTTGTTTTTAGATGGTTTCATTGAAAGCTGGAAAAAGTCAGAAGATGAAGGCAAATAATTAAAAAAAACTATAAAAAAGAAAAAAAGACCAATTGAAAAACTGCTTAGAATTTAGCCATTTTATAACATACTAAAGCTAAACCACCTATTTAAAGTAACAGAAGGCCTAGGGCAAAGATCACTTCGGTGGGCACCCACTGACCCAAGAAATTTGTGCTTACAGAGGTTGATCCCCAGTTGTACTACCTTGGACCAGCAGCCATAAGATCAGATAAAGCATAATTACAAAATGATAATGCCACAATGAAAAAATCCCCAAATATACCAGCAAAATCTATATGCTTCAATAGAAAGTTATCGGAAAAATTAATAAAAGATCATAGTCATTCTGTTATTAACCTGATTTCTGTCTGCATTAATCAATTCAGATAACTGGCTTGTACAACTCTGTCAGTAAATCAGGGTGCAAATGATATCTGGAGACTGTGTAATTGGGGGAAAGGGAGGGCAGTGGAATACTGGGGAATAAAACAGAGATGTTTAAGATAAGGGGGTTCCTGTATGAGTCCCACCTTCTTCTTCACCTGCACTGAAATATCAACATATCCACTTTTTTATGACTTTTTCTGTATTTACAAGATTCAATTTATTATCAATGTATCTAACATGTTTGCAGGCCTAATCCTGTAACCGTTTTCAAAATAGTTATGCCTGGGGATATATGAAGGCAAGCAAGCAAGGCCTTGAACAACAAAGGCTTAGAAGAACTGTTTTCAGGGGAGTAAGTACCGGGGGTGCAGTGGGTGCACACGAGCCCTCACCCCCTCGAGGCCCTCCAGACACTCGTGCTGATGCAAAGGCACACAGAAAACTGCATCTGGAGTGGAGTGGGGTGGGGCTGCCAGGCTGCACAGCCTGCACCTGGGCCAGACTGTCCATAGTTACGTTACTGACTGTTTTATATGTTTTAAATGTTCCATACTCTGTTCATAGTTTGTGATGGCAGATTGCTCGCTATGCTTTCCCTGGCCAACTCCATGTCATACTTTGCAGGATAGCCCCACCCTCCTCAAAAGACCAACCCATTCCCAAACTGGTGCCTTTTTGTCCTTCTGCTTCAGTTTATTTTTGCTCCTATTGGAAGCAAGTTTTTCTTTTTTTGCCTTGGGAAAGCATTACAAGATACAAGATTCCTTTATTTGTCAATACAGACCATATACAGTTATACAGCATTATATTATTGTGCTAAGGACTCTAATTGCTTGTGGGAAGAAAACTTCTTTGTTTCCATTGGATGTGGTATTTCTCCCTCAATTTTTGTAACCTTTATGGTCAGTTCCTGTACCTCGTCCTTGGTACTAGCATTCAATTTTGACAAAGGGCATTTTTGCTCGAAACATGTTGTGTGAATAAAAGGATTTTTTGCAGCAAAGTTCTGCGTCTACCTTGGTCTGTTCCACCAACTACACTTTCAATTGAATGCTTGTGGGAAGAAGCTTTTGCAGTGTCTAGTGGTTTTAGTTTGAATACTGAGGAACCTTCTTCCAGATGGCAAGTTCCAGCTTCTTTACCAGTTGCTGCGGTATAACAGTGTTGAATGCTGAGCTGAAATCAATAAATAGCATTCTGACATATGTGTCCTTTTCATCAAGGTGAGAGAGGGTGAGATGAAGGGCAGTTGAAATTGCTTAATCTGTGGAGTGATTTGGGTGGTAGGCAAACAGCAGCGGGTCTAGGTTCTTGTTTTCATATTTTAAAGCACAAGCTTTTCAAAGCACTTTGAGATGATAGGAGTGACCGCTATAGTCCGATAGTCGTTGAGGCAAGACACGGTAGACTTTTTTGGCACAGGGATGATTTTGGTGGTTTTTAGGCATGCTGGAACAACAGCTGAGCTCAGGGATAAATTGAAGATGTCAGTGAAAATGTCTGCATGCACATTCCGGTAGCACCCAACCTAGGATGTTGTCAGGTCCTGCTGCCTTCCATGGGTTTATTCTGTGGAGGGTCATCTTGACTTCCTTGCTGGTAAAACAGAGAGCCTGGTCATTCTGGAAGGAGGTCATTTTCCTTGTGGGTTTCCTGTTTTCGGTTTCCAAATGTGCAAAGAAGTTGTTCAGTTCATTCGGCAAGGTTGCCTCTTTGCTGCTTATTTGATATGAAAATTTGTCCTGTAATGGCTTGAATGCCTTGGCTTATACGTCATGTGTCTCTAGACAGTAGAAAGAGTTGTTAATCATCTTTGCATTTGCTTGTTTTGCCTCTTTAATAGCCCATGATAGATTAGCTCTAGTTGCTGTGTATGCCTCTCTGTCTTTTGACTTGAAGGCAAGATCTCTGATCTTTACTAGGTTGTGAAGAAAACCAGGGTTTGTGATTTGCCCGGATTATGACATTTTTGGTGACAGCAACATCTTCAATGCACTTCCCGATGTAGCCAGTCACTGAGTCTTTGTACTCGTCCAAGTCTGTTTCAAGTTCAAAGGTAGCGGCATCTCTGAACATTTCCCAGTCTGTGCATTGAAAACAATCTTGTAGAGTAAGTATGGCATCTTGTGGCCAAGTTTTCACTACTCTTGAGATTGGTCTGGATTGTTTATGAATGGGTCAGCACGTAAACAAACTAACCCATCTAGCTGTACCGTAGAGTCAGCAATACCTGCATGCAACCATGTTTCTGTAAAGATCAGTGCACAGCAGTGTTTTAGCTCTTTACGGGAGGACAAAAGCAGCTTTTGACAGTCCATTTTATTGTCTATAGAGTGCATGTTGGAGAGGAAAAGAGAAGGTAGCGCTGGTTGGCTGTAGTTCTTCTTCAGCCTAGTATTAATACCAGCTTTGAAAGCTTTGGGGGGGGGGTCGGATGGGCACACAGGGGTGGGCTATCCATTTAAGTATGAAATGGGAGTTGTCCAGGAAAGGAGAATCGCAGTAAGTATGATACAATTTTCCCTTTTCTGAGGTGTACTTATTTATAAAAAAAAAGCTAACAGCACCATCTACTGGATTTTAGAATGCAATGAATGCAGTGGTGGGATTTCTTCTTCTTTTTGCCTTCTCAGCCCCAACCTTTGTATTTTCCTTTTAGAATGCAATTAAAACTGTAGACTGGATTATTAATGACCAACCGCCTTAGATTACCAGAGCACAGGTAATACCCCTGCATAATGAACTGGTAAAATAATTACTTACCTCTCAAAAACCTCAAACATGGAGTAGCTTTAATTTCCCTGGAAAGTCCCTCTTTCTCTGCACTGAACAGCCAGAAAAAGAAACAAAGTTTCTCACTTAATTGGCTTTTAGCAGAGAGCCCAGAACACCTAACAGGTGCAAATAAGATACTTTGTAACAATTTTAAGACACAAAAACACAGTTTAGATAAGGAGAAATATTTTCAAACTTTCATAACCTGCCAAATTTTGTAAAACAAACATGGTAATTAGGGGGTGTGGCCACAGAAAGTGGTGTGGTCACAAAAATTGCTGCGCTACGTGCGGGAAAAATTTTTTTGTCCCTCTTTTTACTTCCAAAATGTTGGGAGGTATGAGCTGGATCCCTGTAGTCAAGGGAACATTTCAGCAGTAGTTAAACAGCAATTGAGACGGTACACCTGTGCCCTAAGTGGAACCCAGGGGAATCTCTACATCCCTAAATCTATGCACTTAGTCCCTACTTCTGGGTTATTAGTACCCGGGATCTTAATCCCTCTGACTCTCCTCGTCAGAGCCTTAAGCTGCTCAACTAAATAACCTATCACTCCTAGAGTGATCTATGAAAGAGTATAGCATCCACTTTACTAGGACCGAAGCACCTAGGTTCCACTACCCATTTTCCTTCCTGCCTGCTTGGTAAGGGCTAAAGCAATGGACCCAGAGCACATGGTTACCTAGACCTTTATACTATAGCACAGTGCCATCTACAGTACACTGTGAGAACAACAGTGGGCTTATCTTAAAGGGGTTGTTCGCCTTCATATAACATTCAAAAATGTAACAGGTCATGTAAAAATATCAAGCTTTGCCATATAAATGTTTAACAAAAAATGTGCAGTTGATGAGATATTCACCTCAGATGGATCCATTTGCAGATGGGGCCCTTTCATCATGGGCCCCCTATTGGGGGGGTCGCCGACCCCCAAAAACACTACAGTGACTGTTATACTTCCTTATTTTACATCATACACACTCCTGGCAGAGGCAGGAAGTGCACACATGCAGCAGTTTCTGAAGCTTAACTCTGATTGGCTGATTCTCCTGTCAGTCTCCTTCTCATCCCTAGTCAGTGTCGTTAATTTGCATACACACTGCTCTGTAGGGCGGGGCTGGGCCAGTATGTGAGGTGGGACTCGGTGTGGTATGCACAGAGAAGTTTCTTATGTGAACGGGCTGACTTGAAGGAGGTGAATGTTAAGCTATGTGTGTGTTAGGAGGACAGCGTGTCATATTCACAGGGGGGAAGAGGAGTGAGCGGGGGGCACAGGCTTGTGTGGGGTTGAAGGAGGGAGGAGGGAGCTGCTGTGTGAAGGGACAAGTGATCTGTGACTGATCCACACAGAGGGAGGAGGGGTAAATGGAGTGTCTGTGTGTGAGGGAATGTAAAGTCAGTGCTGGGTGGAAGGTCTGTCACTTGTGGGGACATGTGAGAACTCTGTCTTTTGTGTGTGTGGAGGGTGACTGTGTTATAATGGGGTTTGTGAGGAGAAAATATAATTTTTGAACTTGGGGAGTGCTGGTGTATAGTCTCATGTGGAGGGAGAGCTCAGTCACTTTCTGGCAGGGCTCAGCTGACATTTCTCAGTGTTTGGGGGTAAGTTATAAGTGGACAGGCTCCATTTTCTAGAGGGGAATGTCTTGAGAGTCTTCAGTAAATGTTCTGCACAATAAACTGTACCAATAAATGAGCAATACAATCACATCACCTTAGCAGAGTGTTCTTATTTTGTCTGTATTCTATACTCAAATGACTGTGCACTTTAACTTTCCAAACACAACTCTGCCTGTGTCACATACATTACATTTTAGCAGTATTTGCTGAAGTAAGAGGATTTATTTTATTAATTACTCTATAATCATTATACAGCCCTGGGATTTATTATTAACCTTCAACTCCTGTGTACCTGTGTCAGTAAAGGAAAAAAAAATTATATATATATATATATATATATATATATATATATATATATATATATATATATATATATATTTATTTGATTAGAGAATTGGAAAGGACTTTGCAGTGATATTTTTCACTTTTCACATACAGTAAGGGATTTCTAATAATTGTGCAAATATGAGGATATAAAGTAATAATATTAAAAGGCCATAGCAGAAGAACTGCCTGTTGGACAATCGTGAATCAGATTTAATAGACCGATAATGCCCTGTGTGCATCAGTGATTGTCCAAGGGGAACTACCTTTGCTTGTTCCAGAGAATACCATTAATATGCATACAATGCTGCTAGTACTTAAACTGACCTGTTTTCTGTAAGAAATCAGTCCCCATAGCCTGTGATATTTTTTTTTCCTTTTAATAAAATTGCTATTTAATCTCATATATACACAAACGACACATGATACCAGCTACAGGGATTTTTTATGGTTTTGAAAAGTAGGGTACTATTACATATTGGCCAAAAGCAAAATTCCTGGAGTACTGGCACACATGGAGATTTGTTGTGGTACAAGCTACTGTTTTATTACTACAGGTACGAGACCTGTTATCCAGAATGCTCGGGACCTGTGGTTTTCTGGATAACAGATCTTTCTGTAATTTGGATCTTCATACCTTAAGTCTACTAGAGAATCATTTCAACATGAAATAAACCCAATAGGCTGGTTCTGCTCCAATAAGGATTAATTATATCTTAGTTGGGATCAAGTACAAGGTACTGTTTTATTATTACAGAGAAAAAGGAAACCATTTTTAAAAATTTGGTTAGAATGGAGTCTGTGAGAGACAGTCTTTCTGTGATTCAGATCTTTTTGGATAATGGGCTTCTGAATTATGCATCCCATACCTGTAGTTCATGTTTACTATGGGCAAGAAATCTCAGGAAAACGCATTCTCCTTGCCAAAATATCATAGCGGTGATCCAGCATAATATCAGGAAAAGAAGGTAATGTTACTGGATGTTACTGTTCATTTGGATTGCTGCATAATGTATTTTAGGCACGTGGAAGCATTTTTGGCAGGATAGATTTACCACAAGCAACAAATCTCTGTGTGTTTGGGCTATACTATAATATATACCAAACCAAAAGTATGACTAATTAGAGAACAACTCAGAACATTCACTCCTAGGGCTCATACACAGGGGTGTTATTTTATGCATTTGATGTGCAGGTTTGAGTGTTTTATCAAGATGCCACATGCTGCATTTTCTTTCCCATATTGACACAGACGCATGTAAGCTTTGAATGCAGGTGGAATGCAACATTCTGTGTTTGGCACTTACATGGGCCTGTGTCAGTACGGGGGCCATGTAAAAGAGTTGTGTGTGTTTCTATCTGTGCTGCACTGGCTGAATGCACTGGAGTACAGGTTTACTGCGCTTGAGGAATAGTGTAAGTTAAATCAACCCAAATATATCAAATTACCTTCCAGAGATTGTGATATATGGGCAAATGTTAGCAGCATCATTTGCTTGTACATCTCAATGATTTAATTATCTAAAGATCGTCAAGTTATTCTACTATAACCTCCAACCTGCTATGTATAGCCTGCAGACAAGGAGAAAAGTGTCTTGTAAGTAAATCAGACTGAAAACCCCCAATAAGCATGCACATCCACATGCATCTGATCCACTTGCTGTTTTGATTACCCTCTGACAGGATAAAATATGCACACATGTACTTTATCTATTACATATAATGGCCTTGTACACCTATAGCCCAAGGTAACTGTGTAATGATAGCTACTACACCATCATTCTCATTCTTCCTCCCAAGTGCCCCCTGTTCTAGTCTGGTGCATTTACAGTAGATACATTGCAGGAGCATTATGTACTGTGCATGCAAAAAACATGGTAGATCACTTTTGTGTTTTGCAATTGCATCCTTCTCTGCACTAAAAATTGCAGCAAATATCTGCACCCCAAAGAATACTGTACTACCTGCAGTTCTCAGTGGAGCCATGTACTTTAACACTTTGTTTGCAAAACACACACACTGTATATTCTGGCAGAAAAGGGCTCTATCTGCCAAGAACGTACTAGGAACATTATTGAGCAGATTTGCACTTCTCTCTGCATTGGTGGCTTCTGCTGCCTCTGCATAGAGTTACAAACATGTACAGTGTCAGACTGGCCCACAGGGATACCAGGAAAACTCCCGGTGGGCCAAGGTGTCAGTGGGCCCTTGTGCTGCTAAACTTTTGGCCTATTTCATGGCCATTCCGTATTTCTATGAGAACAAAGAGGCTAAATAGATGGAATTAATTATAGCATGTAAAGAAAACAGACTAGGAGAATAGAGGTTGATTGTGGAGATGACGAATAATAGTACTGAGAGTGGTCCCTGATCTAAGGTTTTATGGTGGGCCCCTGGTGTCCCGGTCTGACACTGAGCATGTATGAGTAAGTGGTATTAAATGTGTTAGTGGGATTACATGTATGAGTGAGATTATGCATATGTATGAGTGGGATTATGCATATGAGTGAGTGGGATTACATATATGAGTGAGTGGGAATACATGCATGAGTGGGATTATGCATATAAGTGAGTGGTATTATGCATATGTATGAGTGGGATTATGCATATGAGTGAGTGGGATTATGCATATGAGTGAGTGGGAATTACATGTATGAGTGAGTATTTTTTTAAGGACCAATTTTTCCTACAAATACGAGGTACGGCGATGGGGTCCAATGTGGCCCCATCATATGCAAACATTTATATGAATGCATTTGAGGAGGCTTTTGTTTATACAAATGATTTATACAAAACACATTGTTTGAGCTGGTATAGACTTATTGACGATATTTTTATAATATGGTCAGGGCCACAGGGGACCCTGGAGGAATTCCATCGCCAGATCAATCATACCAGAACCAAACTAAAGTTTACCCTACATAGTGATGTAAATCAGGTTTCATTTTTGGATACCCTTATTAGTCGAAAGGAGAATGCACTGTCCTCGGACCTATACATAAAACCAACTGACAAAAATAGCTTTTTACATTATAGATCATTTCATCCTATACAGATTAAAAAGTCAGTACCTAAATCACAATTTAGTCGAGTTAAAAGAATTGTGTCCGACGACAGTGCATTGGAATTTCGACTAGATCAAATGCAAACAAAGTTTGAAGAAAGAGGATACCCCACAGAGTTATTGAAAAAATAACGGGCTGATGTAAAACACAATATAAAGAGACCCCCAAACAACCAAACACAGAGAATTCCATTTGTGTCCCGATATAGGACTATAAGTACCCACGTAGAAAAAGCAATTAAGAAACATTGGCCATTACTGAAGGAAGGCTTACCAGATATTGATATATTCAAAAATACCCCATTGGTTTCATATAAAAAATCGAAAACCATAGGATCAATGGCCATAAGAGCAGATGTGGGAGGGACACAAACTCAGGAGCGACTATTGCGGCCAAGAAAAATGGTACATACCCATGTCTTGGCTGCAACTGTTGCTCTAATTGCTTAAAGGGAGAGATTTTGTATCACCCTAGGAAAGGAACAGCAATTAAAATTAATGGATATTATACATGTGAGAGTACTTTCGTAGTGTATGTGATAAAGTGCCCGTGCGGGCTATCCTATGTTGGACAGACCATAAGAAGTGCTAAGGAGCGGATAAGGGAACACAAGTCCGCCATAAATACTAAGAAAAGCGATCAAGCAGTTGCAAACCATTTCCTTGTTGCTGGTCATGGGGTACAACAACTCAAATACCAAATCATAGACCATGTTCCGAGAATGCGAGAGGTCGTGACAAAGTTAAAATGTTACTGAAAAAAGAAGCGAGATGGATTAGAAGGTTGGAAACCTTGGCTCCCCATGGCCTCAACAGGGAATATGATTTAAGTAAAATCTATCGGTGAATTTATCCTTTTAATAATGTTTTTAAAATTTAATTATGGAAAGTATTTTACTGACATTGTGTTTATTGTGTGTCTTTTTTACAGTCAAAAAATTTGTACACAAGGATATTTATGGACACTAAAGAAATATGGACACTTTATTGCACAAAGGTAGAGAGAAATACTTTTGTACTATGTAGCAGAATGTATATTGCAACAAATGTGATGGTTTGTGAATGTGGAATATTGTATTCTGGAAAAGAATCACTAGGGGTCACTGTGTGATTATGTATAAATAACTGAGCACAGGTGTTATCGAGGTGGCTTGATAAAAGACCAATGGTGGTCTGAAACGTTGCCAAGTGAATTGGGGTCTGAAACCCATGTCTCAATAAAGGCATTTTAAACAAAGTAATCCATGGCTGGTGCTGTCAACATCTGAAAATTGTGAATGAGTAGGATTCTGAATATGAGTAAGTGGGATTACATTTATGAGTGGAATTATGCATATGAGTGAGTGAGATTACATGTATGAGTGAGTGGGATTATGCATATGAGTGAGTGGGGTTACATGTATGAGTGGGATTATGCATATGAGTGAGTGGGATTCCATGTATTAGTGGGATTATGCATATGAGTGAATGGGATTACATCCATGAGTGGGATTATGCATATGAGTAAATGTGATTACATGTATGATTAATATTATGCATATGAGTGAGTGGGATTACATGTCTGAGTGAGTGGGATTACATGTATGAGTGGGATTATGCATATGAGTGAGTAGGATTACACATGCTTAATAAAGTTATATTACAAAACAAAACTTCTGAGCAAGGTCATCAGGCGTGGCTGGATATACAAAAATAAATGATGATGTAACTCAGGGCTGTCCAACTGGCGGCCCACGGGCCACATGCTGCCCGCAACCCCCCCTTTAAGTGGCCCTCCACATCAAAGTCTGCCTTCTGTGTCTGATTACCATATGTAAGATTTAAAAATTATCACTACAGAGATTAATTGGCCCCTGCATTGTTTAATTCACACTGCAAATTCACACTGCAATCCCCTGTATTGTTCACACCTGCATTGTTCACACTTGTGACACCTCTATTGTTCACACCCCCACAGCCCTGTACTGTTCACACCTGAGACCCAGACTGAAACTGCCCACATTGTTCAGATGTTCTCACCTTATTCAAAATGCTAATGGGGCACCAGCACTGTGTATCCATATACTCATATTGAAGATATTTGTAACACAACAATGCAGAGGAATGACACAGAGTATACAAAAATGTATGTCTTATTTGTATGGAAAGAATGCCTTGTTTTTCCATTAGAAATTCTAGCAATCTTGATATTGTGCAGGATGAAGAAATAGAGACAGAATCCAGAAACTGCTTCATCAGACCAACCAACTACCAGCACTGTCATCCCACTTGGTACTTCTACCAGCACTGTCACCCCACCTGCACAAGCATCTCAGCCTGACCACACTCGGGCAGCAAAAAGAAAAAACTCAGATATTTCATCTGGTGATATAAAAGACATGCTTTCAAAGTTATGTGATTCAGTATCATCCCGAAAGGATTCCCAAGAGGCTTCAGTCAAGAGGACTTATCCTTTTGAAGAAACACCAGAATTCTCATTTTATACAGGGTTAATGCCTACCATCATGATGGTACCAGAGGCACAAAGAAAAATGTTGCAAATGGACTTTCTGCACCTCTTATACAGATATTTACCACAAGGAAACCATCCACCCAACATGCCTGTTATGCAACCACCACAACCGTTCCACATGCCTCAAAGCAGCACACCAAACCCTTGGTACCCCTACCCATACCCTTCCACCTCCCAAGCATGGGATCTGTCCCAAAACTCATTTACGGACCTGTAATGTGATTTATATATGCTTTAATGTTACTTTTTTGGCTTACCGGTTTTGGCTGCTATAAACTTTGACTGTTATAATGCACTTTATAATGTTTATTTTTGGTTTATTTTGGTTTTGCACTTTGGAGGGAAGATTCATGTTTGCACCTTTGGGGAGGGGGATGCTTTTACTAAATGTTTTTTTTTTTTTTGTTTTATAAATAAATATTAAGTTTCTTATAAGCTGAATTTTTCCATGTCTACAAATGTTAATAAAAATGACAGATATCCATAAGGTTCACTCTATTTACAAAGAACAAAGACAAAATTAAAAGGACAAGCAAAGTCTAAGAATAAGGCTAGAAATGCTGTATTTTGTATACTAAACATAAACATGAACTTACTGCACCACAAGCCTAATCAAACAAATGATTTATGCTTTCAGAGTCGGCTAACGGTAGACATTTTTTAATTAAGTATATTGGAGATAGGTTTTATTTTCATTAAAGACAGTAAAAATGGGATTTTATTTTTTTGCCTTTACATGCCCTTTAAAGCTGCTGGTTTTCCAGGGCCAGAAACCTAGCTTTTAATTGGCGAACCTCAGCCACCAGCCAGGCATGGTCCCAGTTCTCTTCTTGAGGGTCTATATGTAAAAAAAATACAGAATTATTATAAATGTTTCAATATAGAAATTTTTTTTTTATGTGGGGGTGTGTGATGTAGTCTTGCAGCTACCTTCAGCACAAACATTAGCTGACTCCTCCTCAGGCTGCTCTACATCCTGGAAGTCATCGCTGACCTCACTGAAATCAGCCTCCAGTCTCTCTGCCTCCTCCACATCAGACTGCGCAGCAGCAGCTTGTGGATGTCCCCCTGAAAATTATGTATTAAATAAATATATTAAAAATATATGTATAGTGTAATTTTTTAAGGTTAGTTACGAAATACTAAATACTCACAGTTTTCATGCAGATGTACCTGCATAACAAATTCAGGCTCCCGGCACTTCAAATCTGAGCACAGCCTCTGCAAGGTGCGATGGTCAAAAGCAACTCTGTGCCTGTGTCTTTATCTGCGCCTCAATCTGCGCAGCAGGCATTGCTTGTGTGCCCTTTTATTGGGCATTCACAGTGGGAGATTATCATAATTTTCTGCCTGCAATCTCCCAGGCCTGGTTGTCACTAAGTGAGTTGATGCCCACCATGTTCACCAAACTCGATGTCGCAGGCTGTAAAATGCAGGACGCATGACGCACGCCACAGGATGTCACGACTCAGCGCTTTGTCACAGCGGCTAATGTTATAAACTTTGTCGTAGCGGCTATACCACAATTGTCAACACAGTGATTGACGCCTGCGAGTTGCCGCATGGCAACAATTTTATTCCTTTATATTCCTTATATTCCTTTGCATATTAATGTATATTCCCTAAAACATTTTTTTAAAAATACTTTCTACTTCCTGGGTGTAAGTGTATATGTGTATACATATATATCTATATGATTTAGATATTGTCATTTAGTTACATTTTATGAAAACAACAGAGTACACAATAGTTTGTAAAATAATGAGTATTTTATTAATACAACACAATTCAACTGTATGCAGACTAAATTCAGTTCAACTGCCAAGGTATCACTCCATCTGGAGACATAAAATAATTAGCAAACTGATCTCTGACTCTCATTCCTCCTGTAGGACCTCTCACAGTGGCCCAATCAATATCTGGGATATCATCGGTCAGGGTGTCTTGATAGTTATACCTATCCCTAAGACGGACAAAATTGTGTAGGACACAACAAGCTTTTATTATAATATCCACAAAATCAGGTTCCAGTTGTATAGAGGTATGGAATACACAACATTTGTTTGAGAGAATGCCAAAAGTACATTCTACCATGCGGCGTGCTCTTGATAATCTGTAATTGAAAACACGTTTCTCTATGGCCCTTTGTGACCCTGGGTAAGGCCGCATTATATTTTCTGCTAGACCAAAGACATCATCACCCACAAAAACATAAGGCATGGAAGGTGCAGCAGTCCCAGGCAATGGTTTAGGAAGAGGTAGACGAAGTGCCCCTTCTGATAATCTGCATCCCATTGCTGAATTCCGGAAAGCACTGGCATCACCTGTGCTTCCATAGGATCCCACATCAATTATAGTAAAGCAATAGTTTGCATCAACAGTAGCCAGTAGAACAACTGAAAAGTATTTTTTGTAGTTAAAGTACTTTGAGCCATTTTTGAAAGACATTGTAACTCTAATGTGTTTTCCACCCAAGGCACCCAAGCAATTAGGAAAATTGTCTTCTGCAATGTTAATCCATGTATTTTCATCTGGGGGTGGCATCACATTTCTTTGCAGCTCAGTCCAAATAAGCAGACAAGTTTCTCTTACAATCTTGCCTATAGTGCTTCAACCGATTAGGAGTTGGAAATACAAAGACGCAAACAATTGTCCAGTCGCTAAAAACCTGAAGAAAAATAAAAGAAAAGCATTACTTCTTTAATAAAAAAATATTACTATGATAGATAGGACCTAAAAGCCACCATATATAACTATAGCTTTTTAATAGCTTTGAAATGTCCATACACCTGACATACATATATATATATATATATATATATATATATATATATATATATATATATATATATATACACACACACACACACCATATTGAGCATACCAGTCACCTAAACCCATATATATTACAAAGATATATTACGAAGATAGCAAGAAAGCATACAACCTTAGTGTTACACACAGCCGCTCCTCTGGTGAAATTGGAACCCTCATCAGTGTATGGGCATGATACAGTTCATCAAAACTTGTAATAGACATTCTGAAAAACCTGTGGAATTTTTCTGGATAGTTGCGAAGTTCACCGTATAATAACTGAAATTGTCCATTCTTTAACCGCTGATCTGTCATGGGATGTACCCAATATTTTTCTAGCAGCAGCTCTTTCATGTCTTTCTTTCTGTAGCAAATAATAATAGAAGTATATAAGAAAAAATATGACAGCCAAATCGTTTTCCATTTTCAAAAGACGCTGCAAAAACACGCCGAGAATAACACGCCGAGATAACACTTCTGCCTGCTATCCCGTAATGCAATGTGGTTCACCCTATGGGCGGAGTAAGTCGCAATGCACGATGGGATAGAAATAGCTCGGGAGCCAAATCGCTAGGATTTTTGTGACTGTTGATTACAAGCGACTAGTCGCCGCTGCTAATTTTTTTATAAAATGTGGGCGTCAAATCACCCTGAATCTGCTCGTGTCGACTAATCCTTAGAGTGGTCCTGATTCCTGTCTTCTGCTCTGTTCTGCCTTCCCTATGATCCCTGTGTGTCCCATACTCTGTCTGCCCTATGCTCCCTGTGTGTGTCATATATTTGTTCCGGGGGTTTGTTAGCAATTGAAAATTATTGTTAGTGGCTCCTAAGGTGATTAATCATATGCTGGGGTACTGCATATGGATTTATGGGTATGTCTTATATGACTAAGCTTTTTTCATATATGAGTGACATCCTTGCCAGGGCAGGCACAATGTAGTCTGGCACCCTAGGCAAGAGCTTCAATCAGTGCCCCCTGCCCTGCATTACCATTTCCCTCCTTACCTTGATTGTATTTAAATAAAGAGAGCAAGAAAGTGTACAACATTTTTTCATCTATATTACTGCCCCCTGTACCTGTACCAGCAAGCCCAGCAGCCATCCATCATACAGCCCTCCAGCAGCCATCATATTACCCCCAATCTTTACCTGTGCCAGCAGCAGCCAAAAATTAATCTGATCACATCATATTGCCCCCAAGTATTTATGTACCTGTGCCAGCCCAGCAGCAACAGCAAACATATGGGCCCCAAATCTGTACCTGGCTGTGCCAGCAGGAAGCTTCACACTTTACAGTAATAGAAAGAATGTCTTCAGTTCAGTGCAACTGTGCAAGGCTGAGAGCAGCGAGAGCCACACCAAGCAGGGCGCCATCACTCTGCCGCTCTCTGTCACCCAACACATCAGTGACGTCATTGACGCGTGTATGCACGTCGCGCTGTACCACACAGAAGGAGCTATTACTTGCCAGGAAGAGGGAGAAGGTGAACGAGATGTATTCCACCCAACTGGGTGACCATGATTACTAAAACAAATTATTAAATAAACGCTTGAAAAAAACGAAAAAATGAAAAAAATCCCCTTAAAAGTGTGCCCTTCAATGATGGCACCCTAGACAGCCGCCTACTCTGCCTACCCCTAGTTCTGGCCCTGATCCCTGCAGCGAGCACCAACCATTTGGTTTTTTGGTGTGCTATTAATGTGGGCATGGTCTTGCGGTAACATGGGTGTGGTTTAAAGTGGGTGTGGTCTAAAAACAGGGAGTGGCTAACACTGGCTTCCGTTATCGGCCCTCCACCATGTAGATTAGAAAAATTCCGGCCCTCGGTACCATAGAAGTTGGACAGCACTGATGTAGCTGATAGAAAATGGCCGTCTGGTTGAAGCAGATCTTGTATTCAGGAAAACACTACAGTGCAGACTAACGGAGGGGAAAAATACAGAGACAATGATGCATTTTGTGTGGGGAATATGTGCCCAATTTAATGACATGGTAAGGGTTTATAGAGTTTACATGTCCATGAACCAAGTAAGGGCAAAGCCTGAGAGTGATGATGTAATCATGTAGGAAGTGCAGGTGTAAAACAGGCCACTCACATCCTTCAGAAAACTGGTCAGAGAGACAGGAGAAGGACAGATTTAAATGGTATATAAAGTAGCTTTTACAATGACCTTTTTACTTTTTTTTATGGCAAATGGGTTTTCTAACACAATGAGAGCATTTTTAGTGGTTTCATAAGATTTGGACATTGAAGGTAAACAACCCCTTTAAGCTGTACTGTATAGCTGTTCAAATGGGATTGCATTAATTTTTTATTAATTTCTTAATTTTTTTCACATCTTTGTGAAAAGATGTGGCTGCCCTGCCTATTATTATTATTAAAAAGAGAGTCAATAGTGCCTGGCGCGTTTCGCCCAGCAACCCCAGGCTTTATCAAAGGCAGCGATCAAAGAAATGGATATTGAGTTTTATAGCCACTCGCACCTGCTGACGTAATTATTGTCTGCCAATTGCAGACAAGGACGTCATGTTAGGAGGAGGTAGCAATTTGATCGGTCTCATCTCTGTGATAGGAAACATTGATGATCCACCGAAAAATGACGTGTCAAATTATGCATAATTCATCTCTCAAGGAAATGATCAATTATATAGTGTTAACATAATATATGGTAAACTATACAATGTATCCTCTGTGAAAATAGGATAAGAAACATTGATACTCATTATACTCGGATTGGATACTGTTGCAGTTAATAATGTGGGTGTGTCCAACAGAGGAACTGGACACAAAGTAACATTTAAACGGCATTATACCCTCCAATTGATACCCAGATAATACTTGTAAATGAAGCCAATAAAAATGAGAGGCGTATATCCTTTATAAAAACAGAGCACATGATATAGGTTTCATTATATGAACATATTCATAACAATACTTTTCGGACATGTTAGCACATATATTATGGCTTCAGTGGTACATGAAAGCCTATATGTGATGGGATGCCGTTTGCCAAATCTATCAATTACAGACCTTTTGTTATGTATGTAGCTGCAAGCTTTGCACTTTCCACATGGATAGGTGCCCATTTGCATTGATTTCTGAATTGGTTTCACAAAGTGACTCCTTACCAATCTGTCCCTTAATTTGGGTGCTCTATGGCAGCAGGTTAAAGGATGAGCACCAAGGGCTGTTACTAATACAGGGTCAGTCCTCAAAATGTGCCAATGTTTATTGAGCACAGAATTAATTGATTGCCATTGATTACAATACGTGCCAATAAACTGTATAGGTTGATTGTCCTTCAATGGAGAATGTTTATGGCCTGTGAGTAGAGTATCACGGGGAGTCTTGATAGCTCTGCAGTAAGCTTTGCGGATCACTGTCCGAGAGTATCCCCTTTCAATTAGTCTATTGGTGAGTTCCTGTGATCTGAGCTTAAAGAGGACCTGTCACCTTGAGACATAAGTAATATATATCTTTTCCCTCCTTAGTTTAACCCTTTAGTCAGCTGTTTTTGTCTATATCTGAAACGGATTAGAAAATCTCCTACATGTAAAAAGTGCTTCATAGGCGATGCCATGTTGAAACAGGACCCCTTTGTTTTCTGTGTGTGGATTGTGCCAAACTGCCAAATCTCATGGATGCTCATTCATAAACACTGGGCAAATCTGCACCTGGACAATAACCAATTAAATGTTTGCTTTCAAAGTTCAACCTGCAGCTGCCTGTAAAAAGCCAGACACCGATTGGTTGCTATGGGCTACTGCCCAGGTGCACATTTGCCCAGTGTTTATTAATGAGCCCCCTTTAGCTTAGTCAACCACAAAATAAAAATGTCCGTAATAAAATAAATAAATAAATACATAATAAAATAAATAAATAATAAATAAAGACACTGCTGGGATTTAGGGTTAAATCAGGAAAGTGTGTGTGAAGGGTAAAGTAACTCAATACTTTTGCTTGTCAAGAGTAGACTAATTGTTTACATGAATAGCAGAAAAATCGCCAGCGTAAAAACACACGCGGCGATCTTTTCTCTACTGTCGCTCGAAATTGCCTCGCTAGGCGATTTCGAGCGACAATACAAAAAAGATCGCAGCGTGTGTTTTTACGCTGGCGATTTTTCGCGATTCCCCATAGACGCCAGCGCAAAAGTTTCCACAGCGATTGCGGCTTAAAAGTCGCGGCGAAAAGTCGCCGCGAGTCAAATCGCCGCGCTATCGCCTAGTGTGGCCTTAGCCTTATGGTTAAACTTTAGCTGCTACTTCTGCTAATACCAGCAAACGGAGCTCCTTATCTGACATATGACACCCCCTCCCTTCTTCCTCCTCCGTGCTGATAAACCTTACCGATGTTGTGCTTCCCAGTTCTATCTGTGCTTAGAGCAGAAAGCAGCAGGACTATAGTTAAACTTTAGCTGCTACTTCTGCTCTGTAATGCTGGCAAACGGAGCTCCTTATCTGACACCCCCACCCTTCTCCCTCCTCCGTGCTGATAAACTTTACCGATGTGCTTCCCCATTCTGTGTGCTTTTGAACTCCTATACAAATTCACGCGCTGTAGTCCTCCAGCCCCTGACAACTGCAGAATGATTCTACCCATGATGCCTTGCTTTCCTGACTTTCAGAAAGTCGGGGCTTCAGTCAGTATCTCGTGGACATTTTCAAAAGTAGTTATAAATTGAGATTTAGTGAGATTTGAGTTGAATAAATTGAGGTATGTGGTTTGTTTTAACAGTTTTATTGCCTTCCTAGTGTTAACTCAATCGTGACAGGTTTCCTTTAAAGGTGGTTAGATCAGAGCAGTTACGTCGCAGGCACAGAAATTCACCCACTGGGATGCCTCTTTTAGTAGCAATTGGGTGGTGGCTCTCAAAATGTAAAGTCGAATTAGTTGCCGTGGTTTTACGAAAAAGATCAGAAGAGATGTTGTCATTCTCATTGATTGATAATGTAACATCGAGAAAATCAATACTTTCCTTACTGATCGTCTGTGCCAATCTGATATTTAAATTATTGTCATTAAGTGCCACTAGGAACTCTTAGTAAGGAGTCCTGACTGCCCATCCACAGAAATATCAGATCATCGAAGTAACAAAACCACAGGGATATATGCTGGGTATATTGGGATAAACGATCCTCAAATACCCAGTTTGCCTCCCACCATCCCATAAAAAGTTTAGCATAGGTCGGCGTGAACGCTGCTCCTATCGCCACACCCTTTACTTGTAAGTAAAACTTATCATGAAAGACGAAAAAGTTACGATTCAAACAAAACTCAACCAAATCTGACATAAAATCTATAAATTGGCCATCCCAATTGCTCTCTGTTTCCATGAAGTACCTGATCGCTTGTAGCCCATGTTTATGTGATATGGATGAATAGGGATTCCACATCACAGCTCACTAAGATGCTGCCCCTGTTCATATTGACATGTTCCAGTTTGTACAGTAGGTCCCCTGTGTCAAACCCTCAGATAAGGGTGGTAACATCGTTATCTGGCCAGGTGTGATGTATTTACAGAAGCTGAATGGCACACTAGGTTATCATAGATTATATCAAGATCCAACAGTTAATTTGAGAACTGCATATAATAATCTCATTACTGAAGGTTTTCAGACAGGCCTGATTGTAAGATGTGAATATAGGGCATCTCAATGACACCTACCTTTTACATGCTTCCAAAGGTGCACAAAAACCTCACCAAACCTCCGGGGCACCTAATTGTCTCAGGCAATGGCAATCTATCTGAAAAAGCCAGCCAATTTATTGACTCTAAGTTAAGAAAGTTTGTTATCAATCTTCCCTAATACACTTACTTTTCTCATTCCGGTAGAGTGATATGACCAATAAGTGGGTTGGTGCAGTTTCAAAAGGGTCGCTCCTCTATGCTCTCATTAAACAGCACACACACAAATACATTAACCTATCAGCATCTGTGGTTAATCGCCAGAATTGCATTATTACATCTATTTCAGTGTTGCCCATTAACATAGCAAAAGTAAGATAAGCAGTGCACGCATATGTACATGCAATACTTATTACTATATAGAGTAGGAAATGACAAGCCAACAAACACCAGTAACAAAACAATGTATATATTATAGGAAATCTAACGGTATGTACTTTTTTTTACATAAGAATGCCTCCATGGCTTGAACTGCTTGCAAAGCTAGGAAAGTTGTCAGCTCTTACTTATAACAGTCTGTAGAACAAAATATATGTACAGGTATGGGACCAGAATGCTTTGGACCTGGGGTTTTCCGGATAAGGTGTCTTTCTGTAATTTGGAGCACCATATTATAAGTCTATTAAAACATTAAATAAACCAAATTAAGTTGTTTTGCATGCAATAAGAAATCGTTAAATCTTAGTTTGGATCAGGCACAAGGTATTATTTTATGATTACAGAGAAAAAGAGAATAACTTACATTTTTTAATTGTTGTTTAAAATCTATGGGGGCTTTCTGAATAGTTTCTGGATAACAGATCCTATAACTTTACATTTAATCAGCACATAATTGATTTCCTTTAACACTCTTATTCCCATTTGTGACTGGCACATCATGCTTTTTTCCCCATATTGGAAAATAATGCCTGGAAATTCGGAATCTGCAGTTCTGGCATTCTTGATAGCACTTAAGGGGGTTACACCATTTATGTCAGAATAAGGTACAGTACATGCTTGGATTATACTAGCATTCAAAATAAAAACAATGTACCACTGAACATTGAGTATAATGCTTTCTGTTTAAAAACAAATCACGACAGGCTTTAGTACCAAAACAAAACCATGCAATTATTTTTTTTTACATTTCAGAAATAAATATTAAATATTAGCTTTTTGTCTTGTTACCAAATTCACTGGTGTTATATGTTTCATAACTGAATACTGAAGTAATCCTTCTAATAGGGAATATCCTTCATAGCGGTTCACAAAAGAAAGCATGCGACCACCTTATTTTCAAAATCACAAAGGACACATGACATTTGTCAAAATATACATAATATTAAAGGACGTAAATTGTTGTTGTAGGTGTTGTTGTTAAACAGTAGTGGTTATGTCTTCACAATTCCCAAGAAGCATGATAACTGAAAACACAGCACCTAAGAAGAAAACATAGAATAATTAAAACAGATAATAAGTTACTACAAATTGCAAAGATGTCTCTTCTACAAAAAGTTGACATCCTCCAATATTGATGTTATTTATCCAGGTGGTGGTGGTGGTAGTAGTAGTAGTAGCAGCAGTAGTAGTAGTAGTAGTAGTAGTAGTAGTAGTAGTAGTAGTAGTAATAGTAGTAGTAGTAGTGTGCTAGTCTGAAATACAGTTTTATCATGCTAGTGCTTAAAGGGAATCTATCGCAAAAATGAAAATTTAATATAAACTTCATCTCACTGAAATAAGACACTTTCTATATGCAAAATATTAAAAAAATCAGTACTGTTTAAGTTACTCTTCAACGTCTCACTCTGGGTCAGACTTTGATTGACAGGTATGTTTAATACGTCTTTTGGGGGGGCTCCCTTTCTTAGCAGAATAACTCAAGTAACCAACTCCAGCACAAACTAAAGGTAATAAAATAAAAGACTCTGGCAAACACCCTGCACACAGAAAAACAGGATTTTCTTCAGAGCCAGTTATTTTTTAAAGAGTGCGCACCAAGGTTATGGGTGCAACACCCCAAAGGATGTATTAGACTTAACTGTCAATCAAAAACTGACTCCACCTACAGTTTGAAGACAGATTGAAGAGAGACAGGTTGAGACAGGGGAGAGTGAAGAATAACTTAATTATTTCATTAAAAAAGGGCAGAATCTTTAATTGATTGTACCTTATTTCAGCAAGATGAAGCATATTACATTTTCATTTTCGTGATAGATCCCCTTTAATAGACAGTCACATACTATATACCATTGTTGGATCATCAGTAAAAATACTGAAATAGAATATAGTTTTCATCATGATGCATGATGTAGTGCATTTACGACGATTACAAGTTTACATATGTAAGATGCAAGAACAAATACATTGTTTTGAGTTCTCGTTTGGCACCTGCGCACTGAACCGCTTGTTTGTTTACAGCAGTGGGCAGAGAAAATTAGAAGGCACTATCCTCTAACAAGACAAAAGTTGAAGTATTTACTAATGTAAAAACTCTTACAGGGCTTAGTGCCCATATACACAGGTGTCTTTCCAGAATGAAACACAAAGGTCTGTGTACTCCCGTTGGCAGCACTTTTTTCATAAAGGGTTGGCTGGAGGCAGCATGTGGCCATCCCCTTGGACACCTTTAGTTTAGTTAATAGCAAAGAGCAACGGGGGTCAGTAATTTCAGAATGCCTATGACAACCATTAATTACAGGGCTCTGTTGCGCACACAACAACTTATTTCTGATGATGTGAGGTGCAGAATCCAAATATGCCCCAAATGCTAGTTCTCTGCAACATGCACATGCCTGCATGGTTTTAATAATGAAGCCGTATCACCTTGTGTTGGGAAACTAAGAGACCAATGAAAGCTATAGAACTGTAATCCTCAGAATGATAGAATTTACATAGCTATAGCAGTATATTATTTATAGGGATGCAGCGAATCCACAATTTTGGATTCAGCCGAACCCCCGAATCCTTCGCAAAAGATTCGGCCAAATACCGAACCAAATCTTAATTTGCATATACAAACTAGGGGTTGGAAGGGAAAACATTTTTTAATTCCTTGTTTTATGACAAAACGTCACGTTATTTCCCTCCCGCCCCTAATTTGCACATGCAAATTCAGATTCGGTTCGGCCGGGCAGAAGGATTTGGCCGAATCCGAATCCTGCTGAAAAAGGCCGAATCCTGGATTCGGTGCATCCCTAATTATTTACATGGCTAAGAGTTTGAAAAAAAAAAATAGCTTTTTTCTTTTAATATTCAAAAAACTCTAATATCCACGTTTAATAATGCATTTCTTATATACCAGAGGCAGATATCAAGTTGGAATAAAATAATCTAAAAAGAAGATTAAAGCAAAAGATAGAAAACCATAAGACTTTCTGATGACTAAACATTATTTCTGTTTGGGGCATGTAGCAGCATTGCTCACTTGAATGAAACATTGCAAATTTAAACTGCTTGTTGGAGCACTAATAGAATTCTGAATATATAAAATCTCTGTAAAATTACTTTTCTTGTGTGCTGACTGAAAATGTCCTGCACTTGGCTTCTGTGGGCAAATAAAAACCTTAAAGCAATACTGAAAGGTTCTTATAAAAATCATAGGAACGTGTCACTATAAAGTAAATGCCGCACCCGTAATCATTCCCCCCCCCCCGCAAAGCTGCCCCCAGCCCCGCGAACCTGTGTGCTGCCGAAACACTGACACTACTAGTAGATCTTCCCAGTTGCTTCATTGATGCTAGGCTGCGGGCGGAGCAATCCTTCCATATGCTGAATTCCTGTTTTCATTCGTAATCAGCCAATGGAAGGATCACAGTGCCCACAGCCCAGCATAACTGAAACGGCTCAGAAGGTCTTTTAGCAGTGTCAGAGGGTCGGCTGAGTGCAGGTTTGCGGGGCTGGGGGCAGCTTTGCAGGGGGCTTTGATGATTACAGTTGCAGCATTTACTTAATACTAACACGTTCCTATGATTTTTATAGGAACTTGTCAGTATTGCTTTAATTTTTAGCATTGTTTTCACCACTCCTGAGGCTCCACCTGTGTCTTCTGTGTGTGTGTGTTATATATAATGTGTGCTCATAATATAATATGCAGTAAATGTGTTTATTAACAACGTGACTTTTATTTGTTTATTTTTTATTACAATAGAATTCACTCTGACTTCTCCGAAATACCTGTAAATGAACAACCTAGGTGAAATCTATGTGTTTTCTGACACAGATAACCAGCCTGGGTTTATCAAGGATTACTATATGTTACATCCAGTTTTGAAGCAGATAAAGCATTGTTGTTATGGCTATTCTAATAATGCTTTTGATTCAGGCTTAAAATCATTATACAAAAACATATTTTGTATAATGCTACACTCTGTATACCTCCAACCTGGATCCATATCAGCCGTCCTTTACATATGCTTTGCTAACTGCTTTACTAGTCAGGTAGTAACAATGCTCTAAGTGTCTCTGATCTGGAGTTATAACAGCCTAGAAGTGTAGCATCTATGCTTATTGGCTCTCTAAAAGGGATATGGTGATGATTGACGCGCTACATGATAGTGAAGCATTAATTATTCCAAATAACATTATTTAGCAGCCACATTTATTTAACGGCTGATTACAGCATCCACTGTGGAAACACTACAAACACAGGGGTCTTGTCAAAGGGCACCTTAAATGTCAATGCCGTGTGTTCAGCATCTTAGCAGTGAAACTCCAGTATTCCTTGTGATGAAAATTCCATCCAGTCCATCCAACTGAATGTCTCTTTGAAACCTTAATTACAAAGGGAATCAATGGCTCAGCAAAAAGGAGCTAACGCATGCATCCATGTAAATGTGTCAAAAAAAGGATTTGAACCCAGGACTCACAGTCCATAAACCAATCACCTTACATGCTGCACCACAAGTTCTACTCTTTAAGGAGCACCCTCCAGATGACCATTACAACCGAATGTCTCTTTACAACCTTAAAAACAAAGGGAACCAATGGCTCAGAAAAGAAGAATCTAAAGCACGCATTCGAGCAGATGGGTCCAACACAGGATTTGAACCCGGGACCCCAAAACCATAACCCACTCACCTTACGTGCTGCACCACAATGTTTACTCTATATGGAGCTGCCTCCTGGTGACCGATCCATCTAATGAGTCTCATCCTCGGGACCATACAGTCGAATCCAATCGTACCTTCGTCAGTGCCCCATGCGATGGATGGGTACCCCCATCCTTCGTCAGTGCCCCATGCGATGGATGGGTACCCCCATCCTTCGTCAGTGCCCCATGCGATGGATGGGTACCCCCATCCTTCGTCAGTGCCCCATGCGATGGATGGGTACCCCCATCCTTCGTCAGTGCCCCATGCGATGGATGGGTACCCCCATCCTTCGTCAGTGCCCCATGCGATGGATGGGTACCCCCATCCTTCGTCAGTGCCCCATGCGATGGATGGGTACCCCCATCCTTTGTCAGTGCCCCATGCGATGGAGGGCAGATTTGCAGGCTAGGTCAGCTAGCACAGCTGTGGTGAAACCTTCTTAGGCTGGTCACATGTTTAAAGGTTTGGCCAATAAATAGAGCTGCTCTCTAGAGCTAATTAGGAAGTAACAAGTCTGGACTGGGAGCCCTGCCATTTAAGGTATACAGAGGCCCAAACAGCCCTCACATGCCCAGTCAATAGTGACTGTATATGGCATCTTATAGCAGCCCCTCTGGCATCTGCCAGGATCCAAACAAATTGCCAGTTTGGAATTATTTCATGGCAAGAATTTATCTAGGCCTTCTTGTTCCACATTGACCAATAGGGGTGGAGCCAATAGCCTTTGTCGCTTTGAAGTGGAAGGTTGAAAGAAATTGAGCCATTATATTTGTTGGTTAAGCCTGGTAACCCAAATGGCAGCTGAGGTGGGTAAATGTAGTGTGCAATTGATTTCAGCATATCAGGAAAATATGCAAAAAATGCATTTGTACATTAAATCATCTTCCTTTATAAAGGAGACAAGAAATCACAATGCCAATGGATTTGTCACAAATAAAGGTATACCATCCTCCATTAGCATTAAGAGGAATGTTATTTGTCCTGCAAACTCATGCAGATTAGCAGTTTACTTTGAGACATTCATATCCTGTCATTGGCTGGACACTTATGTGAAAGATTTCAGATGCAAATTCACTGAGGACATTTGCAATTTATCCATTCACATAACATTACAGATTCCCAGACAATAGTGGATAGAGTGGATGCTGCGTCACACTCCTGGGAATCATTGCCTGACAGACCTCCTACAGGGAGCAGGGCAGGCCCGGACTGGCAATCTGTCTATTCGGGCAATTGCCCGAGGGGCCGCTTTATATTTGTTAAAGTGGGCCGCTCGCAAGATAATTAAGAAGGAGCGACTGCTCCTTTAAGTGCGCACAGCAGGGCGGAACCGGAACAGAAGCAGTGGCAGCGCAGGCCAGCTCCGCAGTGCTCCGGCACGGCAGGCTCTTGAGCTACCCGTCCGCATATTCATTGCCTTCGGCAGTCAGCGGTCGAGAGAAGCAGCAGCCGCAGCACGGAACTGTACCCACAGCACAGGTATGCGCTTGACTGCCGGAGCAGGAAAAACCAGCATTGCTGCACGCCTGGTGCCTTCTTGCCCCACCAAAAAAAGTGACGGGCTGCTCAGAAAGCCAGTGTCAAGGCACCAGTGTATTATTATAGGGGGAGGTGGGGGTTACTGTAAAGCGCTGCCTGCATGCAGCAGGGGAGAGGGCTGAGCGCACAGCAGGCACCGACTGTATCCTGCGGCTCCTTGGCATAGGGACTGGTGCCTGTAAGTTATGCCTCTTTGGCTTTCAAGTTTACAGTGATTTACTTGTGTTTCTGCAGCCCATTCTGGCTGAGCAGAAGACAAAGACATGGACTCCGTTAGTGTCCAAGTTGGCAGTTGCTGGATTGTCTTGAGAGATTCATTGGGCACATTGGTGAAATTATTCCCATCTCGTCCCAATTGGGAGGGGGGGACCTGAAATCTATCAGCAAGTGGAGTAGGATTGAGGCAGAATTTGGGCTTTTCTTAATCCAGCCGTTAATTCATAAATTTTTTACCCTACAGGCAGATGAGGTCCAGGTGCAAGCAATTGGTTCCCTGTTTTATTCTGTACAATGTTGGTAAAACGGAGGCCATCGGTCGTGCCAACCTTCTAAGCAGCCGCGGCTGTCTGTACCCCTTGTCTGATAAACAGGACCACTGTATACACAATGTGTATATGTATACTGTACCCTACCAGAGACCGAACTCGTTTTCAGGATTGCCACGAGTACATTCAAAGCAGGCCAAAACCTGGAACTGCAGCTATGCCATGGCCTCCTCAGGGTGGCTCAGAGTAAAAGCCAAGGGAATATCTACTCAAACTTGAAGCCATAGGAACAAATTAAAGGACAGTCCATCTTGCGGTGCTGCCTAACTAGTGTTGATTATTTTCTGTTCTGACTCCTTACTTAAAAATTGCAGCAAAATATTTTTTAAACATTCTTAACGGATTACTTTCTATGTTTCATGTGTCTAGTTCTGGGGGTATTATACATGGTATTCCCGCTCTGTGACCATATAAAGGCACAAGGCTGAGTTATACATCACTCATGTATTATAAGGGATAATGTACCCCCTACTGTAAATGATAAGGATATTAGAAGTCACTGAGGGGTTGTTCTGTGACCATATAAAGGCACAAGGCTGCAGGCTGAGTTATACAGGGAACTCTGAGTATCACTCATGTATTATAAGGGATAATGTACCCCCTACTGTAAATGATAAGGATATTAGAAGTCACTGAGGGGTTGTTCTGTGACCATATAAAGGCACAAGGCTGAGTTATACAGGGAACTCTGAGTATCACTCATGTATTATAAGGGATAAGGTACCCCCTACTGTAAATGATAAGGATATTAGAAGTCACTGAGGGGTTGTTCTGTGAACATGTAAAGGCACAAGGCTGCAGAATCTTTTACATATTCTACATTAATTACACTTAAGTGAGAAAAGCAGCTCTTTATGCACATAATTGTTTGCAGTTTTACTCCAATATATAGTATGAGTGGATGATTACAAGACCATTGTGTGTTTACATATGGGCTGCTTTGAGTTTTTTTGCCCGGGCTGCTTTTTACTTCCAGTCCGGCCCTGGAGCAGGGTTACCACTAGAGCAACCAAAACGGGCCTCTTTACTGAGAGTGGAACCTTAAGATACTCTTGATTTAACTCCAACCGGAGAAGAGATATCTTTACATTTAAAGACTCCTTTTTCCATCTTAGGAGTACCTCTGTGGGACTGAACCCTCTTCAGGGTAGTTAAATGAGGAGAAAATAAAGCAGAGTCTAACATCACTCTTTTTCCTCAGAACAGAGAAAAATGTTTCTCCTTATGTTTAGAATATAAAGGAGATTGCATCTTCCATTTTTTATGATATTTGGAAGGAAACGGAGGTGGAAGCGCCACCGAGTTTTTAGCAGAAACTGCATCCTCCATGAACGCTGAGGTAAAAAATCTATGTGATGTCACACTACTCCTCACTGTCCAATCAGCACTGAGCAGACCTGTGCTTGCTCCCACATCTTAAAGGCACAAGCACGTCAGAAGGGAAATGCTAAAACGTGGATGTAGTGGTAAAATACATTTTTCCAGCGTATCTTCAAGAGGCTGTCGATTAGCCCATCAGCTGTTGCTAGGTGGCAATCTCCCGTAGAACAAAGAGAGGTCCTTCTGTTTACCACCTTGTGCCAGAGATGTCAAAATGATTAATAAATAACTATTAATTTTGTTTAGGGGTCCCTCCTTTTTAGCTATTTTACACTAATACTTCACTGAGCTCATGCTGAAAAGGGGTGTAAACTTACCCTTTAATATCGCCTAGGTGATGAATAGCCACAAGGAATAGCTTCCATAAGTATTTATTATTGTGAAAGTATTTCTGCTGTAAACCTCACTGTTGTTTTATGAACATCTTTTTAATTGTCAGATTAGCTGTCACATACATGTCTGCTCATTAGTTAAAGGGGAACCCCACTTAAGATTTTTGAAAAGTAAACACAATTACAAGCAACTTTGCAATATACATCAATTAAAAAATATGCAGACTTTTCATGATTTTTAATGGTTTCTGACAGTTCCCTAAGCCTAACCCCCTGCTCTCCTGCTGATCTTTCTGACTACTTTGCTGAGCTAGCTGACTACTGTTAATTTGTATCAGGAGCCATCTGTCCTTAGCCTGCATCCTCCAAACCCCACAATTCTCTGCACACGTGTACGGAACGCATTTTAGGACATCCTTCAGCGAAATACCTGTCCTGCATGCAATGTCCTATGCCTTCAGAATGGCGCATCGGTTGCTTTTGCCGTCACCCATCGTCCTAATCTACAATCACACCTCCATCTTCTACCCTCCCTTCTCAGCCGTCAGTAATACGAACTCCGTCCTCATCCTTCTGCCCTCAGCCTTCCACCCTCAGCCCTCAATCCTCCGCCTTCAGTCCTCTTCCTTTTAGTCCTCTTCCTTCCACCCTCTTCCCTCCTCCCTCACTGCTCAGCCATCCCCCCTCAGATCTCTCTTTTCAGCAGACAATCTTATCCATAAGTTTCTAAAGTGGTGAGCGAGGGCGGAAGGAAGAGGACTGAAGGAAGAGGACTGAGGGCGGAAGGCAGAGGAATGAGGGCGGAAGGCAGATGACTGAGGGAGGAGGATGGAGGGCTGAGGGCAGAAGACTGAGGTCAGAAGTCTGAGGGCAGAAGGGTGAGGGTGGAGTTCGTATTACTGACGGCTGAGAAGGGAGGGTAGACGACGGAGGTGTAACTGCAGATTTGGACGATGAGTGACAGTAAAAGAAACCGATGCACCATTCCGAAGGTATAGGACATCGCATGCAAGATAGGTATTTAGCAGCAGGATGTCCTAAAATGCATTCCGTACACGTGATTTCAATAAGGAAAGGAACATCACAGTGCAATGCATTGTGGGTTATGTAGTTCCTGCATGCTGTCTGTAAGCTGTAGAGAAGTTGTTACAATTTGTAACATCGATGTTTTAATCCTCCTTCCCTGCCAATATTTCAAATGATGCAGAAAGAGAACAGTTAAACAGCTGTATCTCAGCATAGAAAATGGCATTTATTCAGACTTTTTGCAGAAACCGGTAATGGTGATGGGTACAGTATATTATGGGTTTCTGTGTTATGTGGGCCTCTTTATCAAATTTTGGTTTGGAAGCCGGAGTTCCCCTTTAAGACATCCCATGATATTTCATGATTACCTCCTGTGAACAAAATCTCAGGGGTGTTATTCACTTATCAGTGATATATAGAATGTGTGCAATATCCATCAGTGCCTTGCATTCATAGCTTCAAATACAATGACTTATTTGTTAAATGATAAACCTTTAAAAAAAAGTGAATGTAAAATTGAAGAGAGTGTGATTCTAAGCACTTTTGCAATTAACATTCATTATTTATTTTTGTAATTCCCAGATATTAAGGGATACATGTACTGACAATATGAATGAATGCTGTTACAACAGTGCCCCATGCTAGTCAGTTTCCAACCATTAAGTAGTCTGACGTTGTCAGGAGAAAGAAAAAGGGCTATTCTTCTGGATAGGATAAATATTAGAAACCTCAGATCATTCTCACATCTTTCTTGTAGGGGTGGTTTTGGGGCATTAGCTGCCATATGTCTGGGTTACTTAAACTGAGTCATTCAAGATGACTGAAATTGCCCCATGGCCCCATATTACAGGTTTAAATGTTGCAGGTTTCATCCAGAATAATATTATATGCAATGTCCCATTTAGAAACACTGGACCAGAGTAACATTATATTAGATATCACAAGTCTTTAACTGAATATGGTTTCATTTTTCAGTAGGCCTTTCCTTTTGAAGTCTTTTGTTTTAAAAATGAAGTAGTTCACAGCTTGTTCGGTGAAATCTTTTTATTTAATAAATTAAGGAAATAACTTAAACTACATAAACAATACATGATTGGAGTAATACTAGCCGACTCCAGGCTCCTGGTTCTGGTTACTGCGGCTAAGAGCAGGGACAGGAGGTTGGCGGTTCAGGTAGGAGGCAGATAGTGGGCTATTTAAACAGACATGCCTGGGTAGTGGGGCCCATCAGGATCGTGGCCCACCGGGATTTTTCCCAGTATCCCGGTGGGCCAGTCCGACCCTGAACCTAACTGCAGATTGTCTCAGAATATCATTCTCTGCATCATACTATTAACTCAAAGGTGAATAAATCCTTTTATGTAGTAAATAGGGCCATTGCTTTTCTAGACAATACAACCAATCATCATTCAACCTCAAACATTTGCAACCTATGCTCTCTAGATGTTGCATACAATAGTGTTTTTAATCATATTTAAAACATATTTACGTCAGGACAGTAAATACTTACTCGCCCTAACGTTCAATCTATACTCAGGAAAATCTAAAACAAAAATTCTGACTGAACTATAAACACAATAGGAGCTCTGAGACAGGTGTAAGGACCATGCAGCCAGCCTCCCAGTAATGGCTTCTTAGGAAAGACTTAAAAATTATTTCACAAACTCTTTGGCAATACAAAGCATATGTGATATAACTATACATTCTCCTTATGCAAATCCGCAGGAAAAATGAAGACATTAAGGAATGGTGACCCTGAAACATTATTATACACTTACTTATTTTAAGTCACTGTTAGCCATAGTTGTTAATTCAGATATAAATACTATATATAAATGTGCAGAAAGTGAATACAGTTAAAACAACTTGTGTGTACATCACGTAACAATTTCTGGATAGTGCAGAAACATGGGCAAAAACATAATTTAGTAGTTTACAGCAACAAGACCTTTGCTAATATTTGTTACTGCACTAATAATATTTAGGGGTAACTGGACTAGGACATATTTTGCCCCTTGGTACTACATATAACTTATTTTTGACTATTTTTGTAAACATTTTGAGAGGTATTGATATTGAAAGTAAAAGATCTATGAAACATGCTTTCCTCTATATTACTGTCTATAGTCAGAATAGGTAAATGGAACATTCAATATTGGAAAACATCCCATTTTGGCTTATCAATTGAAATTTACATTATAGTGTATAAGGTGACCATGTGCCTGTTTTTAATGCCATATAAACCAGCTAAAGAAGTCAGTCCTTTAACTGTAATTAGTGATACGCAAATTATTTACATTTACATTCACAAACCCTTATTCTAAAATTGTGTCTCATCAAATAGGTGAACACTTTCACAATCAAATCATATACAGGTATGGGACTTATACAGAATGCTCAGGACCTGGGATCTGGGATAATGGATATTTCCATAATTTGGATCTTCATACCTTAAGTCTACTAGAAAATCATGTAAACATTAAATACACCCAGTAGGCTGGTTTTGTCTCCAACAAGGATTAATTATATCTTAGTTTGGATCAAGTGCAAGGTACTGTTTTATTATTACAGAGAAAAAGGAAATCCTTTTTAAATATTTTGATTAATTAGGTAAAATGGAGTCTATGGGTGAAGGTCTTTCCGTAATTCAGAGCTTTCTAGATAACGGATTTCCAGATAACAGATCCCATACCTGTGTGTATACTATATATATATATATATATATATATATATATATATATATATATATATATATATATATATATATATATTGATTGTTTTATTGATTGATTGCAAAAACCTTGCATTTTATCAATCTCAGTGTTTTCTGCAGCATATCTTCTTCACTCTCTGAAAACCAGCTATATACTTCTAAGATCCCAATGAAGATGGCAAAGCCATTTTCTACATGGGTACGAGCCACCCAATAAGGAACCCATCACATTAGCAGCAATGTATACTGCATGTAGAGAGTACAAAGTTCTTTAATGTACTTATTCCAGATACCCATGGAAAAAGTCATTTTGGCTTTACATGAAGGATTTGATCATAGCTGCAAGGCTCTCTTTGTTATACATTTCCATCGTGAGAGTCAGTAGCTTTACTGGTTGGTATTTCGGTGTTTTCTGAGCTTTCTGAAAGTTTGGCACTACATTTATCCATCTTTGTTGGAGATTGAGAAGGTATGCATAGATAACACAGGAACTTGAAGCAAGACAACAAACCATCAGAGACACTTGATGTAAAAATCTTCTTGCATGGATGAAAAAACTGATAGAATATAAGCATGAATAGCACTCCAATGCAATAGCCAATTAGCAACTGCAGGACCAACAATGGGGCACAAACATACACATATATATCAGTTTTAAAAATGTACCAAAGAAGAAGAAGGCAGGCATTTTCAATTAACCTCAGAATGTAATATACTGCCATGCGGTACCAGTTTTGTGACTTGTTGATTAAGTCTGGGTCGTTAATTTTGAGCTGGACAGCAGACCAACAGAACATGTTAATTCCTGCGTAGAGAAAGGTGAGAAAGCAGAGAACGATGGCTGTGCCAACTCTTGATAAGGCCTTCTCTATGTTTTCAGGAAAGGGAGATTTACTCTGCCAAAAAAGGATCCATGGATAGAAAAAGAAAAACAGGAAATTCAGCAGCACCACGGGGAGAGTCCAGATTTTTAGAACTGAGCTGAAGAGTACAAGTACAATGACTCTGGTGGCAATCTCAAAACTTCTCCACAGAAATATGCAGAGATAGGCTACAGGTTTCACTCTTATATCGTAGTCATCATACTTGATTTTAATGGCCAATATGTTGCACCTCATGGCTCCGTAGACTATAGATAGCAGACATATTGTCATAAATATACCTGAGAATAAAAAAAAAAGATATTTAGATACCAGATTTTTTCAAATTCAATAACTTCATAATCTTACTCTTTGTTTGAGCTTTCCTCCAAATATTGTAGGAAATTCTACATATATTTCTACATATATAAATAAATAATTATAGCACTCAACAGGACTTATAAATAGAGCAAAAAACTTTTATTTGAAGGCCAATGTTTGCCAGCGACCTCCTTTATGCCTCCTACAGTGCCCTTTTGTTATTTCTATAATAACAGGCATTTTTTGGGTCCCTGCACAAGATTGCGATCTTACTAGGAGTGCTTTCATGCTTTCATTAAAGTTTTCAACACTGTATTGTTAAAGATATTTCATATGTTATGCCATCACTGTCTTTAATTTACGCATAGATAATTCTTTCTTTTGGATTGTTCCTTCACTTACACCAATGTGGGATTGTTTATGTGTTTCCATGGTGATACACTGTTGCATGTGGCACCTTTTTCACATGAAATAGTGGAGGGTCTGTAGTGTGAACACACTCTTCTGTTTGTTTTCCCTGGAGAATGGTCACAGGTGGTGACTGAAACATTGGGCTAAAGTGTTTTTAAGCCATGTTGAGTCATATATATATATCAGAGTATTGTTTCCAGGTATTAATTTAGGAAATGGCATTTCTTGTTCAGTTAAATAATGCACTTTCATGTTTGATTTCAGTTCAATAATCTACACAGACAGCTTTTGAACCAACAGTTATCTTCAGCTGGCGACACGATACACAGTACTGAGCCGTTGCTAAATGAGTCTTAACATATCAATCAACACTGACGTAGGTGGCCTCATACTTATAAGAAAACTGTGAATTGTATCAAGTACACACAAGATTTACCTTCTCAAAGGGTGCTAAAAGCATTGCTTTCATTCAGGAATATCGATCTGGTGCTCTAACAAAGTGTCTAAAAACTAGAGCTGTGGAGCAAAAGCATTTATTATTAATACAGAGCTGTTAGCACACATGGCAGGTTAAAGTGAATTTGCCTAAAGTGGTTTTGTAGACAGTATTGTGGTATGTCCTTCTCCTGTTTACTGTACTCCTCTGTGTTCTCTTTTTTCCGTTCTGGGGCAGTAGATACTTGTACTAAAGCTATTTTAAACATTTTTTTTTGCCTTGTTAAAGTAACAGTAACATCAAAAAATTAAAGTGTTTTAAATTAATAATAATACAATGCAATGTTGCCCTGCATTAGTAAAACTGCTGTGTTTGCTTAAGAAACACTACTATTGTTTAAATAAATAAGCTGCTGTGTAGCAATGGGGGCAGCCATTCAAAGTAGAAAAGGCTCAGGTTACACAGCAGATAGCAGCAGTGGCAGCAGAAGATTGTTTTGGGGGGCAAGAAAAGTGAAACAGGCGGCCTTTTGGCCACTCCATTTGGACTCCACCCACTTTCCCATGTCCTTTCACTGAATTTTCAGAAAAATCAAACCATAGTAGTGGGGGCAAAATTTGCTTAAAGTCTGACACTGCAGGCAGGGGGTATAAACACCACATGTACACTTTTAACTGAGAGCTGTGAATACTGCACTACAAGCACATTATGGGGAAAAAGGGGAAAACGATTCTGGCACCTAAATTACATGCAGAGACTGTGGGGTACTCAAAAGACATACAAAGAAGCAGTAGCTACTATAAAGAACATTATATATTAAGAAGCAGAGGCACTGGCACATCAAATACATACACAAATACATACACAGAGAGCAATGGACAATGGCACCACAAGCAGTAAGATATAGAGAATACTGGCAGGCCAAGCACAGGCGAAATGCCATGTATAATACCCCCCAGAATTCATAGTAGGATGGCACAGGCGCAATGCCATGTATAAATACCCACAGAATTCATAGTAGGATGGCACTAGCAAAATGCTATGTATAATGTCCCCCAGAATTGAAAGTAGGATGGCACAGGCAAAATACTATGTATAATATCCATGGCACAGACGAAATGCTATGTATAATATCCCCAGAATTCATAGTAGGATGGCACAGGCGAAATGCTATGTATAATACCCCCAGAATTCATTGTAGGATGGCACAGGGAAAATGCTATGGATAAATACCCCCAGAATTCATAGTAGGATGGCACAGGTGAAATGCTATGTATAATACCCCCAGAATTCATTGTAGGATGGCACAGGGAAAATGCTATGGATAAATACCCCCAGAATTCATAGTAGGATGGCACAGGTGAAATGCTATGTATAATAACCCCCAGAATTCATAGTAGGATGGCACAGGCAAAATGCTATGTATAAATACCGCCAGAATTCATAGTAGGATGGCACAGGTGAAATTCTATGTATAATACCCCCAGAATTCATAGTAGGATGGCACAGGCAAAATGCTATGTATAAATACCCCCAGAATTCATAGTAGGATGGCACAGGTGAAATTCTATGTATAATACCCCCAAAATTCATAGTAGGATGGCACAGGTGAAATGCTATGTATAAATACCCCCAGAATTCATAGTAGGATGGCACAGGCGAAATGCTATGTATAATACCCCCAGAATTCATAGTAGGGTGGCACAGGCGCAATTCAATGTATAATGTCCCCCAGAAGACCAAGTCCAGCATTGAGTTTACTATGCTTATGTTTGCATATTGTTAAAGTAGGTTATGTTTCATCTTCATCCTTTAGCTTGCATGTATAAACAACTACTGTTGAGGGTTTGGTCCCTATGTCTGACAAACGGCACATCCCTGGCCTGAAGAACTGTGTGATGAAAATAACTGTGCTAACTGAGAATCCCCTACCTACCTCAGTGTGCAGGTGGTTGTGGTAGAGAGGCCAATCGGCCGCATATCAGAAGTCTCAAATGCAGCAGGAGCAGGCACAGGGCAGCACAGAGCAGCCCGTGACGTGACAAATGCCATGCTGCTCTGAAGCGCAGTGTAAATATTTAATTCCAGCCTGGGATGTGCACTGGCCCCTCACCACTCTAGATGCGCTTTGTTTTCACAGTGGTACGATCTCCGTCGCACCACGGGGGATCAGGGGGCGGGGGGGTTGCGGGTCCTGGTGAAATTTCACCGCCTGCTCCCCCCGTAGTTACTCTGCTACTGTAAAGTCCAGCTCCTCTTCCGGGTTCCATCTTTGGGAAGGCGGGGCTTCCATTAAAGACGCAGACACCAGCAAAAACTAAATTGTAATAAAAAAACAGGAGGAGGAAAATTCTGGGGGGGTTGTGGCCCCTGTGGCCCCCTGGTTCCAACGCCTATGGATAACAGATAAGATCTGTAGAACATAATGGTGTTATCTGTTATCCACTATTTAATCTGTGCCATATAGCCTTTTTTCAATTTCAGCCATTGCTACACAGCAGCTTGTTTATATGATAGTAGTGTTTCTGAAACAAACAGATCAGTTTTACCAGTGCAGGGCAACACTACATGATATTTTCATTAGTTTAAAACGCTTCCATTTTTTGGTGTTTCTGTTCCTTTAAAAATTACCTTTATGCAGGCCCCTACTCTCAGAATATACTGTATATATATATATATATATATATATATATATATATATATATATATATATATATATATATATATATATATATATATATATATATATTCTGAGAGTAGGGGCCTGCAGAAAGGTAATTTTTCATCTTTACAAGCCCTGTGAGTGCGGTTTTTTCAAGACCGTTTTGTGCATACTATCTGTAACCTGCACCCAGGCAGTCGGCCTTGATTGTATGAGTGCTCCAGCCTGATGAGAATTATATATATATATATATATATTCTGAGAGTAGGGGCCTGCAGAAAGGCAAATAGAGCTTATCTGTTATCCATAGGCGTTGGAGCCGTTTTATATATATATATATATATATATATATATATATATATATATATATATATATATATATAAAACAATTATAATAAACCGCACTACACAGGTCTTTAACGATGCAAAAAGTGAAAAAGTTTATTCGACGTTTCGGTTCAAATACAAGAACCTTCCTCAGGTGGGGTACCTGAGGAAGGTTCTTGTATTTGAACCGAAACGTTGAATAAACTTTTTCACTTTTTGCATCGTTAAAGACCTGTGTAGTGCGGTTTATTATAATTGTTTTATATGTTATAGACTCTAACCAGCACCCAGGCAGCTGTTACTTTTGAATGTGTGCTCCAGCACAGGACTCATTATATATATATATATATATATATATATATATATATATATATATATATATATATACTCATATTCCCTTCCTCATCTTTTTATATATATCTGCAGTATCCCTACTAAAGAGGGGAATATATATGCTTATGTCAGTGTGTCAACTGCTAAATCTGGCAAAATACACTCCAAAACTGTGATTTTGCTGATTTAAAAGGCAGGTTGTGTCCTCCCTCCCCTTTTAACCTGGCTCTGAATGAAGAAAAAAGCAGAGGAGATGTGAGTTAAACTTAGGGGCATATTTATCAAAGGTTGAGGTGAATTTTCGAATGAAAAAAATTTGAGCTATTTTTTCTGTACTTCGACTAGGGAATAGTCCAAATTCCATTCAAATTTGGAAACAAAATTTAAAAAATTTGAATATCGAAATCTATCATGTACCGTTTCTTTAAAAATTAGACTTTGACCATTTGCCATCTAAAACCTGCCAAATTGCTGTTTTAGCCTATGGGGGACCTCCTAGAACCTATTTGGAGTCAATTGGTGGACTTTGAAAAATCAAAAGTTTTTTTTTGGGAAAACTTTGAATCATATTAGATCGAAATCTGACCTATTCGATCAAAAACAGACCTATTCAACCAAAAAAAAACTTTCTGTTGGTCTTTTTGAATTCAAATTTCAAAGTGTTTTCAATTCGAAATTCAACCCTTGATAAATATGCCCCTTAAAGTCCAAATCCAAGTCTCTGGGATTGTTAGGCCATAGAGTTTTTACAATATCTATATTATTTCTACATGCCTGGAATTCTAGAACAGATTTTGAACATATAATCTGGCTTACATCGAGGTACTGTGATTTCCTGCTCCAGTACGCTGATGTAGAGTTGAAGTGTCAGCTGAGGTGCTGATCCAAGGAAAGCTTGAATGACTGAGGCCCGGCTCAATGCAGCTCTGTGTGTGAACAGTTTTCCTTCAGCTTGACCCACTTCCTTCTCCACTTCAACCGAACAGCCTTCCTTGGGCATCTGCTTTTTTTTTGTGATGCTGACATAGGGCTCTTCAACTTTGCCAGCTTTAAAATAGATGTAGAATACTTCAACACACCTGCAAAATAACCAAGCGTATCTTACATATAGAAATCAGGAGGTGCTTAGGCTCAGTTATTTGATCTCTGATCTCATAAGAGCTGTAATATTCTAAATTTAATTTAGTAGGGATTAAAACAGTTTTTTGCATAATGAAAAAAAACATTATTATAAACATATTTATTATTATAAACAGTTTCAAAATACGTTAATTTAAACATTTTCATTTCATTTCATTGTAAGTGACTTCTAAATTTTTCTGATGGTCAGCAGCAAAATAACCCCATTACTAATTTATGGGATTTTAAAAAAAAAGAGAAAATGGGCTGGTTAATTAGCTGATGTTGAAACGGATCCTTAGCTGATGATGAAACGGTGTGTGTGTGCTGTGTTATAAGAATTGTAAGCTCCACTGTCACACAGACTGGTTTATGGACAGTCTATGAAAAGAGCTGTGTAAGGTGTTGGTGCTATATAAAATATGAATCTAATATGTTCATAACATATGCCCCTGTTATCTATATCCAGTGCTGCCTCCTCACTTAGATGGTAAGAAAAATCAAGGTGCCTGTTAATGGTCTCACCGTTATGGTAGAAATCAACCTGTAGCTTGTGTTTTTTAGATATTTATTGCAAACAATAAGATGCCATTAAAAGTTCACGAAACATTTACACTTACACTTACAATTAACTCAACTTGAAATTACTTAATAGTGATTCTCACAAGGGGGTATTCACATAATACGTGTAAACACCAATTTAACGTAAAGTGACTTGTCACCTTAAGAACCACAGGGGTAAAGAGAAATAATCTTTACAGTAATTGTGAGGTTTTACAACCAATTTGAACATGGTACAAGCCTATTTTGTTTACCATACCTTTTTGGATTAAAGTGTTACAGTATATAAAGGCATGGTTAGAGTTATTATTTTTTGATAAATTTTAAAGAAAGCCCTGCTATCTTATGGTCATGTTTTACAATTTTATTTTGGTTATGTGCTATGCTCAAAATGTTGTTTGATCCTGTGTTCTAGCAAATCCAAAGTGAATATGGGTCAGCAAACATTGCATAGCAACAGCAAGGTTCTCAGGGGAAAGGCTAAAACGATCCTGCAGAGGTTTAATAATTGTATGAAATAAAGTATTTAAGAAGGTAATCGTCGGGTCTTCTTCCTGAGATCTCCGTCACGTCCTGCTCATGTGCAGTTGACGTGAACCGGGAGATTGCTCCGACTGCTCATGCGCCAAAACGGCGCTCACTTTAGGAAGATTGCAGAAGATGCCGCCTGTGCACTCCGCTTCACTCACTCTGCATGTATGGTCAATAATCCTACAAGGGACAAAATTCAGGGGTACCACTAGCAGGGGGGAAGCAGGAAGGGGGGGCAGTGGGGACTTGTGGGGACAGTAGGGGGCTTAATTCTCCTTTAAGTAAAAATGATTTACTGTGAATTCTGTGCTTGGGTGGCGGGGGCAGATTCAACATTGGCTCATAATATGAAATTGTATCCTCTCATCTAGTGTGCTGCAACACTTTTCTCTCACAATCAACACAACTGCAGCTTTCTGGATAATAAATAACAGTACCTTAAAACTGATTTTGTGTAAAAGGTTTTAGCACATGAATAGATGTATTTTCATGAATATTGGCCATTTAATTGGTGGTAAATTACATAATGATTTGGTCTACTGAAATTATTGCCAGTTCACTGCAGGCCTAAAGGCTATGATGGCCCAGTGCTGCCCTAGAAACAGGTGTCTTTGGCTGTCAGTGGGATATTGAGATTGGTGGTGGAAGGCCACAGTTTGAGCATCCTTGATAATATCAAGATATTCACTGATGAGACTCGTCAGACTGGAGACCCAGGGCAAAATGCAATCTCTGTCCTGCCCTAAATGACAATATTAATGGGGCACTAAAGGTTATAATGGGAGAGGTTGATAATGAAAAGAAATACAGTACAGTGATCATAAAATCATACTGGTGCAAAAAAAAAAAAAAAAACATGAAAAATGTCTGTAGTCCAATTCATACAAAAGTTCATAAGATATGCCCCTGTTACCTGTATCCAGTGCTGCCTCCTCACTTAGATGGTCAGAAAAATCAAAGTGCCTGTTAATGGTCTCACCGTTATGGTAGAAATCAACCTGTATTTTCCATGGTCACTTTACAATGCTTTTATTTATTAGTATTTTTTTCTAGTAATAGAAATGTTAGAACCATATACAAGCTACTCAAGCCAAATAAAGGGGCATCATCTATCACTTCTATGACACACATAGGGGGCAATTTATCATGAATCAGGACAATAAAATATGATCATAGGAAAAGTGCTTTTGATAGTAGCAACTAATCATGTTTTTTTTAAGCTCAATCATTATTTGCAATTTGTAATCAATATTCTAATACATGTACACAATTAGGAAAGTGTACACAGGCATATACACAAACATTTTTTCACTATATCTCTGTATCTTTTGGTATTTTTCCATAAGAATATTTTTTTGCAAAACATATTGTTTTCGGTGGTCAATTTAGTTTCAGATGCGTTTACCACACATAATAAGCAGGCAGTGTACCATATATAGGGTTGCCAACTTTATATACCTGACCTTTATATATTTATTTCATTTTAAATTCCAGGTGGCATGGCAACCCTAGCAATATTCAATAATAACCCTATGTATACTGGGCACTAAACTGTTCAGAGAACTACTAGAATTCATATTTATGATGCCTAAGGGCAAGTGGGAGTTCAATGCTATGTGTAAACTTTAAGGTGATTTTAAGAAATATTATAATAACTTTTAATTTAGCGTTTAGAGTTTTGCAGTTTGGTTGAAAAACACATCCAGTCATCCACCCATTCTGACATTCTAATGTGAATTTCTGTATATTTTGAGGATTTTTTAAAGGAGATGTCATATATTCAATGGTTGAACATTTTGTCTTAGTTTTCATAAGTAGTGGGAGAAGCAAAGCAACTTTCTAATATACATTAATTACCCTTTTTTTACTTATATGTTAACGTAGCTGCAGTCAAAATCCATATTAAATATCTTCTGTTCTCTAGGCCTGACTGTATAAAATCATAACTTTTACATGCCTTTCAATGAGCTTGTATCAGCTGCCTGGAACCATTGCTTCAGGAGTCAGAGCCAGGAGTGAGGAAAACGTAAACAGCAGACAGGAAATGCTTTTCATAGCAATTAACAAATATCTTTAAAGGCATTGTTCAATGTAAAGTAAAAACTAAGTAAATAGATCGGCTTCGCAAAAAAAATGGTTTCAATATTGTAAGTTAGCCAAAAATGTAATATATAAAGGCTGGAGTGACTGGATGTCTAACATAATAGCCAGAACACTACTTCCTGCTTTGCAGCTCTCTTGGTTTCCACTGATTGGTTACCAGGCAATAACCAATCAGTGACTTGAGGGGGGGGGCATATGGGTCATAACCACTTGCTTTTGAATCTGACCTGCATGCTAAGGATCAAAAGCAAGCTAACTGAACAGTTACGTCCCATGTGGCCCTCTGACTAACTCAGAGTAAGAGAGCTGATAAGCAGGATTCTATTATGTTATGTTAGACATCCAGTCACTCCAGCCTTTATACATTTTTACTTTATACAACTATATCAGAAACATTTTTATGTCGCACAGCCTAAACTAAAATTGACCCTGTTTTTATTTTTATACTGAACTGTTCCTGTAACCAATGAAAATGTGTAATGAATGTATCTTTGAACGTTGACATGACATTTTCTTTCACTATGCAGGGTGGAGAACACCTATACATTCCTTTCTGTATATCTGTGATAACCTTTGATAAGTAGATCATTTAACAGGGTTTCCTCTGGGTAATTCTGTTTCCTCCCCACACTTCAAAACAACTACTGATGGGTACAACTGGCCTTACTATATGTGAATATGATCGGAGCTTACATAAAGTCATATTTCAAAATGCCTCACAGGGCAAAATATGTTCTGCAGCATGTTAAAATACATTAAAAAATAGCCCTCATTTTAAGTTGCTATTTTATGTTGTGCATGCCTCTCCCTGCACTTTTGAGGAGCTATGGAATTACTAGTGTTGGTCTGAGAGCATTCCAATGGGACAGCAAAAGAGGACTGTAGTGCATAAAGTGCATAAATCCTGCTGCACAGGCAGGCAGTCTGGCATTTGTTTATATAGCATTACTCAGTCAACCAATGGGTCTTCCTGCACTCTCCATTCTGACTGCTCTATGTTATTGCCTCTCATTATAATGCCCGAGTGACAGGTAACAACACATATTTTAAAATAGAGGACTGTCTGACTATAAATGGATAATAACAGTCATCTTATATGTGCTGTTATATATTACACAGCAGCACCATGGGCTAATGGAAACAGGAAGTAAGATGCTTCTGTTCTGCTGCCCACTGAACCGCTCTAATACTTCAGTCCTTTCTGATGCCAGTTATTGCTGTCCCACCAAATGCAGCAGTGCTGGGAGGGGAGTGTATTTGCAATTGCAGACTTAGAAAAGGAAACGTACAGTTGTTAATGGATCAAATGTAGATATATTTTCATTAAACTGCAGAACATATTAGGAATTATTTATGATAGCAAGAATAGTTGCAAAGCGCTAGTATGGATGCAAAACTGAGCACACATTAATATTCACAAAGGTAGTTTCCAGTGGCGTAACTACTGGGGGAGCAGGGGGTGTGATTGGGCCAGGGCCCGCACCCCCTCAGGGCCCCCGGCAGCTCGCCCGCAATGAATTTCATGCAGTTCCGGGCGTATGGAGGGCCCGGGGGGTTTTCTGGCTGTGTGTCCCGCGCCAGAGCCCGCCCCCCTCTAGTTACGTTACTGGTAGTTTCACCAATACATGCTCCATACAACTGTGTGTATTATGCTACAGAACCCTGGAACTAACTCCAGCCTGGACCTGGTGCTAATACAAGGCTTTGCACCTGCTTCATAAATAAGCTGTCTTCATTTCATAACAGTTTCCCATCGGAGTGATGGCATGATGAAAGGGGTTGTTCACCTTCCAATAATGTTTTCAAATAGATCACCAGAAATAATGACTTTTTCCATTGACTTTCTAATTTCTATATGTGACCGTTTTGCTAATATTGAAGTGTCAAGTGTCTTTTCTCACCTTCTGAAGCAGCTCTGGGAGGGGGGGGGGGTCGCAATCCTGTAAACTGTTCTAAATTGATACATTTAGTTGATACATTTCTTATTTTTGTCCCTGCTGAGCAGAATCTCTGGGTTTCTTTACAGGCAGCTGTTAGAATTGATACAATAGTTGCTCATACTCCAGGGATGCTGCTGAGAAATGTATCAACTAAAAATTGTAATAGTTTAGAGCAATGATCCCCAACCAGTAGCTTGTGAGCAACATGTTGCTCTCCAACCTCTTGAATGGTGCTCCAAGTGGCCTCAAAGCAGGTGCTTATTTTTGAATCCCAGGCTTGGAGGCAAGTTTTGATTGTATAAAAACCAGCTGTACTGCCAAACAGAGCCTCAATGTAGATTGACAATCCACATAGGGAAGTCCAAATAGCCATTCACAGCACTTCTTTGGCACCCAAGAACACTTTTTATGCTAGTGTTGCTCCCCAACTCCTTTTTCTTCTGAATGTTGCTCACGGGTTCAAAAGTTTGGGGATCCCTGGTTTAGAGTCTAACCCTGAATTACTGAGATGAGAGAGTTTGGAAAAACAGTGAAAAATAAATAATGGAAAGTAATTGAAAAAAAAGTTTTTATTTCTGGGGAACAATCTGAAAACAACTGAATAAAAAAAAATTTTGGAAGGTGAACAACCCCTTTTAAGTGTAGTAATATTAAAGCACTGCTTGAGGAACAGAAATGCTTTAGCAAGGGCCCCACTAATATTCCTTTCAAGCAAAATTAATATGTCCTTCATCCCACACAATTATAGTACAGGAGGGTGTACGGCTAGAGGCAATTATACACTACTTGGGGAAAAGACATACTTTTATAGCAGTGATTCAACACCGTCAGATGTACATACAAAATGTAGAAGGGAGATTCACATTATCTAAAGGAGACAGTGTTGCAGCAGCTCATTCTTTTTGCCCTTTTCACTTTGTCCAACATGTATCATAGTGTCCACAATTGCAACCCCCCAGCTTATAAAGGAATCCCCAGCATATAAAGGGACAGTGACTTATATAGGGTATAAGGTATATAATAACACAAGAAACCCTATGGACTATAATGACACAGTGAACCACACCAATAACACTGTGGGGCTCATCTATCAAGATATGTGGGTTACTGCCTAAGTTCAAATTTATTACATGAGCCCCTATGACTTCAGCAATCTCTGGCATATAATGGCACAGACCCAGTAACCACTGGCATTTAGTAGCAGTGCAACTTCCAGAAATTCCCGGATATAATGGCACTGTGACTTATAACAAGCCACTGCATACAATAGAACTGCAACTCCCACAAACCCAAAGCATATTATAGCAGTGTCATTCTTAGAAATCCCAAGAAATCAAACACCCAGAAAACATATGCCACATATATAATAGCACTTTGACTCCCAACAAACCTCAGTAAATAATAGCACAGTGACTGTGATCACCCCCCACCCAGCCTTGTAGCCATGTCATTGGACAAAACGTTGCATGTGGCCAAATAAAAAAACAACAGAGCAGTGCAGAACTGCATCCCACCTCATGATGCCCAATTCTATCATTCACTGCCTGTATGTGAAGTGAACATTCCCTGGAGAAAATAAACAATAGTGAATATGTTTTGATGGCTGCTAAACAAGAGCTCATTGTGGGATATCCAATTGCATTTTGTGCTGTATTGTATAGCAGTATAAAGCCATAGACAGTAGAGGGAAGCATGAGGATGATGCTGCTGATCTACATTGCAGATGCTGTTTGGGGCTGTTCCAGTGAATGTTAATGGCAGGGGGAGAGGTAACCCAGGGTCATTTGGAGATCCCATTGCTGGTATTTATATGAAGCACTTTGACTTGCTACCCTGCTTTTATTCTGTGTGAACCCACAGGAGTAGTAATAATAAAGGCAGTGTCAGGCAAGTAATATGCAGAGAGTGGACAGGGAGTGGCAATGTGAATGCTGAGCAGTGGATGAAGCTGATCCAGTACTGTGTGTGCCCCGCTCACCTGACTAGGGGTCCCAGTTGCAGGAGGTGCAACAGCAGCACCAACGGTCGGTCCCTGTCAAAGTCCCGGTGGATAAAGAGGAGGCTCATCTGCACCAGCACACACGGCAGGAGGCAGTAGAAGAGGGTCAGCTCCTGCCAAATCCTATCCCCGGCTGAGCTGTATGTGCTGCTCAAAAACAGGGCTGTCACTGTCTCTGCCACAAACAAGGCGGCAGATACTAGGACTGAGCCAGGGAACTTCATTCTGGCCTTAGAATAAACGGAGCAGTAGCAGCCGGCAGAGGCACCAGCGCATATCAGTCAGCCGCAGGGACACTGCTTATCCTCCCATCACCGGCTACTGCTGCCCTCCCCCACCTCACGCTCTCTCTCTATCTCAACCCCTAACATTCACGAGCTACACTGTGTCCTGATGCTGCTGCTGCTCCTCTCACTGCTGCGACTGCTGGGAGGGACCCAAGTATAAACATGTGTGTGGGAACCAAAGGGCAGGTGCTGGACCACAGTCTTTCTTCTACGTGCACAGTCCTCTTCTGCCTCACTCTCATATTGACTCTCTAGGCAAACATTTAAGGGGAAACAGTGTGAATGCTGTATTTGCAAGTCTCTGCACATTTCAACACTGCAGTGATGTACAAAAAATGCCAAGTAACACTAGAATTTGACATGCTACTGCTCTAAAATACTTGTGGGTTTTTTGCACATGTCTGATGTTACACAGTGTCGGACTGGGACACCAGGGGCCCACCCTAAAACCTTAAATCAGGGGTCCACTCTCAGTACTATTATTATTCTTCTCCTCACTCAACCGCTATTCTCCTAGTCTTTATTCTTTAGATACTATAATCTATTATTCCATCTATTTAACCTTTGTTCTCAAAGAAATAGGAAATAGCCATGAAATAGGCCAAATCTTTAGCAGCTCAATGGCCCCCTGACACCTGGGCCCACCGGGAGTTTTCCTGGTATCCCTCCTGACAGGAGCTCTGGCAAATTCCAAACAGGAATATTTATCATTCTGGGTATGACTGTTGCATTGTGTGCAAAAAGAATAGTGAATATGTCTCCTTTTTGCACTTATGTAGTAAATAAGCCCATGAAGAGTTTAATAAATCATGTTACGGCTATAGGCACACAGGCTGCCATGTTGTCAGTGTTTGTTCAGTGTCAGCCTGTGTAATTATTCAGGCTGGGAGAAGCCCCTGCTCCATTGATTTGAATCTAATCAGCCTGTGTGTCCATAGCCTAGAGTGCTGGCAGGCAGCTGCAGGGCAGTGGGGGAAAAGGATTGTCAGGCTGTTTATTCTGTGCCTTCATTTTTAGCTTTAGATGTTTAGTAGCCATAATTATTTGTAGAGGAACAAACTTGCATCAAATATGCCTTTCCCTGCTCCCTGGATGTTCAATATAGTCAGATTAGTGTAAGCATGTGTGAACCATGAACACACGCAGAGTAACTGCTAGTACAGGTATGGCATCCGTTATCCAGAATCCCAAATTACAGGAAGGCCATCTCCAATCGACTCCATATTATCTAAATAATCAAGCTTTATATTTAAACAATTTCCTTTTTCTCTGTAATAATACAGTACTTTGTACTTGATCCATAAGGTATGGAGATCCAAATTACAGAAGATCCATTATCTGGAAAGCCCCAGGTCCCAAGCATTCTGGATAACAGGACCCATAACTGTAGCACTTTATTGTGCATCCACATGACATGTTTCAGGTAGCATGGGACACGTGTGACTCATTTCCATACTTCACCAACATTTTAAAGCCACAATAAAGGTGTGTGGCTTGTGTGAAGCTTTAAAATATTGATGCAGTATAGAAATGATTCACACTTGAAAAAGGGCCCATGCTGCTTGAAATACCAATAGTCGCCATAATTTGCAAGTTAAAGTGGATGTCTGGGTGTAATTGGCAAAGTAAGGTGAATGAAAAACATGGTAAGTCTCAACAAGGGGTTATCTGGTAGGGTTTTTTGGGACAAAAACTCAAATTTTTTTTTTTCGAGATTTATTATACCCCAATGCTGCAAAAAGCCAGAATCCGAAAATTCGTCATCTCAGACCTTTCGAAGTATTGTATAAGCCAATGGGAGATGTCCCTAGCTCAACTGGAATTGATCGTGGTTTGCACCTGGTTTAGCCCGATAGCCCGACAGTTAGGATTCGGTTCAGCCAGGCACAAGGCTTTGAGTTTTTTTTCACTATAAAATCCAAATTTATTGTAGAAAAAAACCTAGAATTTTTCGGAGTGTTAAAAGTACTCCAACTCAGACCTGCTGAGTTCATGTAGAAATCAATGTGAGTCCTGAAGATATCCTGATCTGCGATGGGTTTCGTGCAACAATCCGAAGATTTGTGGTCTTCATTAAAAAAAAATCCAAGTTTTCGGCCGTCAAATCCAAAACAATTTCACAATTTTGAGTTTCCCGCACAGGAAATTTTCGGAAAAATGTATCGATAAATAAGGGGGGAAAATCAGTGCGGATTTAGTTGGACTATTTTGTCGAAAATAATCAGAAATTTTCAGATTTTGATAAATAATCCCCTTAGTGCTAATTGTTGAAAGGTAGCTACTGACAATTGGATTTTAGAAATTACGTTTGTAAGTGAGCCCTAAAGAGTTGTGAAGAACATTGTCTTGTGGTTATAAGATGGTAAACAATTCAAAAAGTACTCAAGGTGTTAATTTACTGCTGCAGTGATTGTGTCACTCTGCTATAGAATAGAATAGTACAGTACTGCACAGTAGAATACAAAACAATATCGTCGGTGAAAGGTATATATCATAAATGTCATTCAGCTAGGATATGTAAAGTTGCAGATATATAATATTGCTGTCACATGCAAGTCTTGGGTATATACTTTGTCAATTTGTTTTCAGTTGTTATTTTTAACGAACAGTTCTGTGTCTGCTTCACAAAGACTAATATAGTTCAAATAAACAAGCTGCTGTGTAGACATGGGGGCAGGCATTCAAGCTGGAAAAAAGGGCACACACCTTTGTATTCTACAGATCTTATCTGCTATTTAACCTATGCCTTTTTCGTTCTTGAATGGCTGCCCCCATAGTAACACAACAGTTTTTACACTGTATTAAACTATAGTAGTATTTCTGAAGCAAACAGAGTTACTTCCCCAGTGCAGGGCAGCAGTATTTTATATTGTAATTTCTTTGATACACTTTTTTGGTGTCACTGTTGCTTTATGGTAATTGGGATGCTTGCATGTATCCTGATATGCCCCTGTAAGAAATTGCCATCTTGATTTGTTATTTAATATGAAAGCGGTTGTTCAGGGAACTTACATGAAGCCCTGATTATCATAACAAAGGTTTTCCTGTGACTACTAAGGTCTATGTCTGCTGTGGGGACCATAAAACTGATTTTGTATACGAGAAAACTTGCTCAACAGGATGTAGGCAAGTTGGGGGTTTATCACAGCATCTTGGCAGTTGGGAAGGTTTCTATGGGGGCAGGTGAGAACCCAGGATAAAAGAACACGAGCAGACATGTGAAGGGGCTGGGCAGGAGAGAGGGAGCTGGGCAGCTGAGAGGAGGCAGCTAGAGAGCTGGAGAAGCCAGAGGAGCCTTGGACAAGACATGTGAGGAATGAAGACCAGAGGGGAAGGCAGAGATGAAGCCGAACTCTATTCCCCTGCCTTTTTGGTAACAACTATGTAGACTTGTGTAATGTGTAACTGTAAATATTGTAATTTTTGTTTAGTCTAAGTGTAATCATTTATGTAGAACAATCAATTGATTTATTTTACAATACATCACTTTACTATACGCTCATTGGTGTGGATTCATTGTCTGCTTGCTCAAAAGAACCAGAAACCCTAGTAAGTGGGTTGAGGTATATTGATATTATTATTAATGATATAATATACATAGAAACTTACAAATGGCGATCCAGTGTAGGAGTTCAATGCATGGCATTTAATCCATATTTATGAGTGTGTAATATTGTGTAGTAAATTAATTGATTGTTTTGTGTTGTTTTAATTGTTGTTAAAATAATCATGGAGGTTTTAGCTAAAAAGATGGCCATGGTCAAATGCTCAGGACAGATTGTTAAATGTATGCAAGGATCTCCAGATCCATGGGCTAAGGCTCAAGATTATGTTGCCAGGGCAATTCATGACAAATCTCTGTCTAAATCAAAGGGTAAAGGTGCACTGGTTTATGCTGCCTGTTGCATAGCAGAACAGTATAAAATGTTATATGTGCAAAAAGGGAATCTTGAAGAAAAGGTTCATTGTTTAAATGTTTTAGTAGATTCTCTAAAATTTTCTGTAGAAAATGCTGCTGCTATTAATGTTAGCAACCAGCAAACAACTGCAGAGTACAAGCAGGTTTGCATAGAGAATGAGCAGCTCAAACAAAGGCTGAGAGATGCAGAAAGTTTGGTTGCAACCTTCAGAGAAGCAGGGGCTGATCATTCAAATTGCAAATCTGAGATTAAACAGTTAAAGGCTCAATTAGGAGCAAGAGATTGTTTAGTTTCTGCAGTTAAAGTAGAGAACACTGCTAAAAATGATAGAAATGTAACTGATGTGAAATGCATAAGAGACAGCAATATGAATTGTGAATTAGCAGTCAAAAGTAAAATGCTAAATGTGGATTGTTGTAGACAGGCCAAGCCTCCTATAGTGACATTAAAATGTACAGAAAATAGGACTGCGGGACAAAAGCAGGATGTTCCTAAAGTACAGGTTTACAAACCTATTCAACCCAGGAAGCAGCCTGGCAGTGGAAGGGTGTTTGCCATAAAGGCTACCCATCCTGAGAAACAAAGTGTGTACAGTACAGATAAAAAGTGTACACAAAAGAAAGTGTTTAGATGCTATGCGTGTTCCAGAGTTGGGCACATAGCAAGAAATTGTACCATGCAGTTTTACAACACGAACAATCATAAAAATGGGTACAATGCAAATGAAAGCTGGAAGTCCTCTAGGTGGGGATTCCAAAATAAAAGCAAGAGCTGGAATACATGGATTCCCTACCATGTTCTTAAAACTCAGAATGAAAGGCTGAGTAAAGAATACTTTACACTGAAAAATGCATGGGGAAAGTTTAAAACTGAGATTGAAAGTCTCAAATCTGAGTTTTATACATTAAAGAGATCAAATGTCAGTCAAACCACAAGTTTAGTGGGAGGTAATTGTTCCCAACATTAAAATCGGTGCTAATGTTTTCTATGAGATTGTTTTCCAGGTAACAGGATGGCAGATCACAAAAAGAAGAATTTCCAAACAATTCACTTCCCCCTTTTATCTCATGAAAAAAAAAAAAGAGTTATAGAGGACCTTATCTATTTGGTTTTATTTTTACTTTTTGTACTTAAGGAAAAGCCACTAAATTGATATGGTACAGTCAGGTTGAACAAATTCTAAAATATTTTTTTTTTTTTTTTTTTTAACAATTCGTTTTTATTAAGCAAAAATGTGTACATATTATCACAGAGCATAGCAAATGAGCAATCAATAGTTGTACAACATATGAACTGTAGGTAACATGTCAACCCCAAATAATAAAAGAAAAAAAGAAAAACAATAACAGTGCAGTGTAATCCATCACATCATCCATATACATGTACATATTCGTCCTACCCATGACAAGAAATTGTACCAACAGAATTCCAGAACAGAAGCTATATTGATCATTCAATGTGAGACGGAATGTGAACGGAAAATAGTAGCCAATGAGTCCTAAGTAGGTTCAAAATCTATCCAAGAAGCCCATATTTTGTCGAATTTTTGTGGGCACCCTCTCCTAATATACGTAAGTCTGTAAAGAGGGATGGCCTTGTCGATCAGTGTCTCCCAAGTTACCAGTATGGGACCCTCAGCAGATTTCCTATTTTTTTATTTTTAATAGTTAGAATTACCTGCACTGTGGAGTTTTGAAATAGTTGCTGTGTTAGTTGTAGAAGGGTAAAAAGCACTGAGGCATATTTTGAATTTTTATTTTTGGTGTATTTTTGCCTGAGTGACATTTTTGTTTTACTCTTGTTTCAGCAGCAACAGGTTAGAACATTTTTACATAGACTGCATGCTGCTTGATAACATCAGTATGTGTTTCCCAATCAAAGCAGTATTCACTCTATATTTTCTTTTTCTTTTGAATTTTTTTCCAAATTTTGTCTGTCGTTGTTTGTATTTGTAGTTTATAATTATTTGCAGTTCTCAAGGTGGGGTGTTTAAAAAAAAAAAAAACACTCCAATATACAGTCTACATGTTAAAAGTTACCAGAACCTTCTGTTCTCAGCAAATGCAAATGTACAAGTGTCTTACATTGATATGCATGGGGTTATTTACATAACAGATCTGCGAGAGACAGCAGTTTACTTCTTGTTTTGTTCTTTTGTTGTTAAATAACTCTTGTGTGGGGTCTGTCCCAAATGATCTCTCTTCTGATAATAATGCTAATTTCTGTTTTGTTGGGTTGTGATAATCAGGCATGAAACTGATATGGAAATACTGAGACAAAGGCGAGAAACATCTCACTAGTGATTTGCCCAAGATAGTGCTGCACACTTTAGTGTAGTATATCTTCTGAATTTCCTGAGGCCAGTATTGGTATTACATTCACACCTATTGCTGAATTGAGGTGCTCTTTCCAGCTATGCTGATTAATAAAATGTGCCACAGACATTTACACCCTACCCTAAAATAATAAAATGTTTTCCCTGTGTGGTCTCTTTAATATGAAAACTGTGGTAAGCAGGAATGTGTTGGGTGTTGCAAACACCAAAGTGCAAAGACCCTGGTTTGTTAAAAGTAGAGGCCTAAAATGGGATCTAGCCCAGACCTGGGTGGAGCAGGGTCAGGTGATAAGTGGGGCACAGACAAAGCAGCGCAATAAGCTGGATATTAAACCTCTATAACTGGCTGAAGGGTTATAGATTATGAATATGAACAACTGTGAGTGTTTATGTAATTAGGTTAAAATTCATCTCACAGTACCCCAAATTTAAAATATTTGTGAGTGTTACATCATTTAGGTCTCAATAATCCTATCACTTTCAGTTCCAATACATACAGTAACAGTGCATTAATGGGTGTCCCTGCATTGGCAATGTTATGCTTTTTGTTAATTTAGAGGGCTCTTTCCTTGTGAAGTCCTTCGCCCTCTAGGTGGGGATTTGTAAGAAATTGCCATCTTGATTTGTTATTTAATATGAAAGCGGTTGTTCAGGGAACTTACATGAAGCCCTGATTATCATAACAAATGTTTTCCTGTGACTACTAAGGTCTATGTCTGCTGGGGGGACCATAAAACTGATTTTGTATGCGAGAAAACTTGCTCAACAGGATGTAGGCAAGTTGGGGGTTTATCACAGCATCTTGGCAGTTGGGAAGGTTTCTATGGGGGCAGGTGAGAACCCAGGATAAAAGAACACGAGCAGACATGTGAAGGGGCTGGGCAGGAGAGAGGGAGCTGGGCAGCTGAGAGGAGGCAGCTAGAGAGCTGGAGAAGCCAGAGGAGCCTGGGACAAGACATGTGAGGAATGAAGACCAGAGTGGAAGGCAGAGATGAAGCCGAACTCTATTCCCCTGCCTTTTTGGTAACAACTATGTAGACTTGTGTAATGTGTAACTGTAAATATTGTAATTTTTGTTTAGTCTAAGTGTAATCATTTATGTAGAACAATCAATTGATTTATTTTACAATACATCACTTTACTATACGCTCATTGGTGTGGATTCATTGTCTGCTTGCTCAAAAGAACCAGAAACCCTAGTAAGTGGGTTGAGGTATATTGATATTATTATTAATGATATAATATACATAGAAACTTACACCCCCTATTAACTAAACAGCAGAAATAACTGACTTTTTTTTGTGACTGAACGCTGCAGATTTATCTTTTGATGTGATCACAGCAATAAGCATGGAAGAGTATGAATCAAGGCTCTGATGTATAAATACTAGACAACAATTCTGCTTTTTGAAAAGCAGCCCAATAACATTTTATATATATATATCATTTTTATGAGCAAACATTGATACACATTTACACAGCTTCACAGAGAAGTTATATAGAATCAATGACTGAGTATTTGATTTAAGAATGCAGATATCAAATATTTTATGAGCTGTTTGAAGAAATACTGGATGATGCTTAATTTGTGGCTGCTATGATTGGTATTGAATATTAGCATAATCCAACTGCCTGAAATCAGAAATAAAGAAACAGACCACACATCAAAATGTAGACAATATAAAATTGGACATACAAAGGGTTGTTGGGCAGGGGGATAATTTATATTTGTATGTTTTTAGGTAGGTTCCAGCCACTCTAGCATTTGTTTGAATTACACTTAGGGGGTTATTTACTAAATCTTTTTTATGGTCAAGGTTTTTTGGATAAAAACTCTAATTTTTAGAGGAAAATTTTAAACTCGAAGGTACTAAAAGTCCGAATCCGAAAATCTGCCATCTCAAATCTGTTGAGGTCATGTAGAAGTCAATGGCAGATATCGTGATCTGTGCTGGGCTTTGTCCGATAATCCGAAAAATTCTGGGTTCTCCTTGATAACCAGAAAAGAATCGAGCGATTCAGGCATTAAATCTCAATTTTATAGTGTTTTCCCGACCTGAGCCACCAATTAGTATCCCATATTCCAAATGTTCTTTACACATCATTTTTACTGGAGATTTGCATATATTTTTTTTTTTATTTCATTTTTATAAGCCAAAACTATAACAAATATTTTACAAGTATGCTGCCAATAAATGCAAAGTTTAAATGCCATTTTCAAATGAGGCTTCTTTCCAGACTCACAATACAGTTTAACATTGTTTAGTCCAAAAGACCATATGGGAAAAACCTACCTGTTTTTAATGTATCTGTAGATAAAGTTAAAAGCAATCCAAAATGAAATCAGTTTTCAGTTTAAAGTAATATAAACCACAAAGATTTTAAATTCAAAAATTAGGTATTTCCTTTTAGCCTAATTTTTACACACCTGTTGCCTTCAAGCATAACCACACATTAATACACCAGAGAAATGTCACAGTCTCACTTATTGTTTTCATAAACAATTCAAGACGGTGCTTTGCAGCTATAGTACCCAAAAGGTTATCTGCAAACATTAGTAATTTATTTTAATGGAGGTAAAACTACATTAAAGGCAAGTGGTGGTTTTTATTCCCTGTATCATGGTTATAGAAATACTCTTGATACTCTTGAAACGTTGTAACTGTCCTGATCACAAAGCCAAAAAATAGCAAAATAAGGGCTTTTTAAACAAATTTTCCTGATGGTGCAGTGTGTTTTGATATAGAAATACTCTAGCCAAACATACTGATCTGATGGTCTAGATGCTCTTCCAAAAGAATGCTAGTGATTTGGGGCCTTATAACTTGTCTACTGCTTAAATTAAAGATGAAATTAAAGATGTGCACAGAGTAGACTTTCCATTGCTCTCCTCTAATTTGGTATTATTATCAAGCCTATAGGCAATAGCTTAAGCATTCACACACTATTCTTAAAGATGATCGATATATTCATATCCATAAAATGTACATGTCGCCGAGGAAAACAAACCAAGATTTAGATGTAACCCCTCCCAGCAGCTGTGAATGTTAATGTACTCTCCATAACCACTTAAAAGTATTGTTTTTTTGTGAAGGATGTGTTAAATTATAAACATATTTTATCACCTATCATTTATCAATATATGGAACATTTTTTAAAGGAATTGTAACCACTTGATTGGTTTAAATATCTGGCTCTATAACTGCTCTTCCAAAAAATTAACGTAGGAAAGGTTGTCTCTTGTCTGTCTTTTCCAGGTAATTTAAAAGCACTTTTTTAAAAATACGTCTCCAAAAGCACCTGTTGTACTCACTCTGCTATGCATCATGTTTTTAATAAAAATTGTCAAGGGCAGAGGCATGACAACAGCATCAGCTACTTGCAACTTATTCAATCATGGGCAGAATGACAATCCTCTAATTTGAGTTGCATTTCTACTGCTTTTGTAACCGCACGAACAAGTTAATTACTGTTGGATAGTTTAGGACAGAGGATCTTTGACAGAACAGTGTAATAGGGCTCTCTAGACAAACACACTGAATAGAGGAAACTCAGCATTTTTAGGCTGAAGGAGATCAACCAGAAAACACAAAGTTCCGGAAAGCCGTTCATAGAGACTATAAATGCTTTCGATGGTACAGGATCCAGCTTTGAATTCATCTGAAAATAGGAACTCTGCAAACCTAAAGAGAAAACAAATACATGTTAGATTTGGTAATTATTTCAGACTCATCATCTATTAGTAGGGATGCACCAAATCCAGGGATTCGGTTCGGGATTCGGCCAGGGTTCAAGCCTTTTTCAGCAGGATTCGGATTCGGCCGAATCCTTCTGCCTGGCTGAACCGAATCCGAATCCTAATTTGCATATGCAAATTAGGGGCAGGGAGGGAAATCACTTGACTTTTTGTCACAAAACAAGTTTTCCCCTTCCCATCCCTAATTTGCAAATTCGGCTGAATCTTTCTTGAAGGATTCCGGGGTTCGGCCGAATCCAATATATTGGATTCGGTGCATCCTTATCTATTAGCTGCTTAGTAAGCAATGTGTGGTTGGCTTTCTAGGTAAAATCAGTAATATCTAACATAAGCAATTCACTGTTAAACTCTATAAGGCTAATAAGCAGTACAGTAGCCAGGACTTTATTATTGTGTTTACTCTCTAAGACCTATACACAAAAAGGGTTAGAACTAATTTATGGCTCCAGGAGCTCTATGTAATAGCTACTGTAAGCAGTTTTATTATTGACTTTCTAAGAGTCATACATTAAACGTATAAGCTTTTAGTTGCTGGCTGAGGAGTCTGCATCTAATACCTGCTGTAAGCAATTCATTGATGACTCTCTAGGACCTTTATGAAATAGTTAAGAGCAGGCAAACAATTGTTGGCTCTGTGAGCATTATGTAGTAGCCACTGTAAGCAATTCAATGTTGGCTCAAGCACCTTTATGTAAAAGCTATTGGAAGAAACGTGTTGCTAGCTGTCTAGGACTCATATGTACTACTTATTGTATGCAATAACTTTTTGGCACCAGGTGTGAAATACCTACTATAAGCAACTGTTGTTGACACGTTTTAGGACTGATATGTAAAATCTGCTGTAAGCAATTTGTTTTGAAACACTTGAACCAATGTCAAAATATCAAAATGCATACAGTAAACAATGAACCTATAGTTATATAGGACTAACATTTAAGTTATACATTTTTGACTGGCAAAGATCTATAAGCAAAAGAGACCTTAAAGGCGAATTAAAGCTTAACCAGCCCAAAGCAACCACAGCCCTTTAGCAGGCAAGATCTGTGTCCAAAAGATGCCCCAGTAGCTCCCCATCTTCTTTTCTGCTGATTCACTGCACAACCTCTCTGCTGCTGTCACTTACTGAGCTTAGGGACTCAAAATATACAGTACACATAGAATATAAATATCACAATAAAAGGCTGATTAGTAATTAATACAGATGACTACTACATGGCAGCACAGAAACCAGTGCAATTAGCATCATAATTTAATAATCAGCCTTGTAGCATCAGTTTATATGACAGGACAACCTCATTTTCTGCTTGATAATTTGCGACAACCCCTAAGTTTAGCTTCTCAACATCTGCTCAGAGCTCACTGAGCATGTGAGTGTCGCAGACACTATCCAAGATGGTGACCCCCTGTTACAGGTTTGAAATCCTGGATCATTGCTGCTATTGAGAAGCTGAAACTTTAGGCTGGTGCAATAAGTTAAGTATATAACATATGGCATTTTTAGATGTATTCATTTTTAGGGTTTAGTTCTTTAAGAATTAAATTGTTGACTAAGCAATTTTTACTCATACCACTCAAGGGCCCATATACCAACGGTAGCCAAATAATTATTGTCAATATAGGCCCTTATGCAGAGTTGACAAAAGTCAGGGGCACAAATATAGTGGTAGTACAATTGCAGCTTTACAGAAGAGTCTGTGGAGCATTTACATGATGTAGACCAATACATCTTCTTAACATCACTCACCTCTATGCTCTGTAAATGTATTTTGAGTTGCCTGTGAGTCTGTAAAGCAAATAAAAACATAAGCGCTGCCTGCAACCCCATGGCAAATTCCTGGGCCTTTCTTTAGCAGTCCCTTTTGCCATGTTAGCTCTCCAGATCTGATGCATGTGTAGGGCCCTATAGGGATACAGGCCCTATAGAGTTAATATTTTCACCATTTCCTTGGGTTATTGGGTAGAATCCCTGTTACAAAATAACCTTTACAGTGATAGGCTGAGAGATTTGGTGACACTGCTCTGACTCACTCCTATAAAGTGTGTGCAGGGAGTGGCCTCTTCCTCTTTTGCCTCTGGATGTGATTCCAGCTGGATGTGCTCAGGGGGACTGAGTGCAATAGGCCCAGAAGAAGGCATGTGTCCAAGTCGGGGACCAGGTAACCCCGTGAATGAGGAATAGTTACACTAGGGCAGACTTGTCATAGTCTCTCTAGGAGAGAAAGGCAGATAGGATAGAGAGAAAGAGCAGCTGAAGCTCCAACAAGGATTTACAGAAAGGGAGTAGCTTCCCAGAGGCTCTGTGTGTTGCCTCCAGTCAGGGACCTCAGTGAAGAGGGACTGTAGGGTAGAAGCTGCTTTCCTGACAACTTCCAGGAGGGAAAGGTTGTACTGCATTTGCCTGTGTACTCTCTGTGTGAGCCTGCCTTGTTCTGTGTGAACTCTCAATATGCTGTTTCCTCAACTCCTGCGTGAGTACTGAAACCTGTGGTCATTTGCCCTTTTTGGCATAATAAACCGTTCCTGATTGTTAAAACCTCCTGGCGCCCAAGTTGTTTTTGTGTGCATTGTAGCCTGGGGGGGATGTAGTTGCACTACACCATAGAGGGAACACTTCCACTTAGCGAAGGCCCTGCCCTGGGTGTAAGTCGCGTGTAACCCATGCTCTAGTGTTCTAGCTGGTGAATTAACGCCGAGTGGCCCAAATAGGTGTTACATTTGGCTGCCCAACGTGGGGTATTACCCCTTTAAATACCAGGCTGTGCATTGTTTTGTTCGAATCGTACGAATGGATGTACGAATTTGTCGGAGTGTACGAATGGATCGTACGAATTTTTCGAAGTGGATTAACGGAACGTACGAATTCTTCGAATCGTACGAATTTCCTTCGAAGTATTTGGCCGTGGGTTCGGGCTTGGAGGTTCGCCCCGAATTTCACGAAGGCCTGCGGATGTCAGTTGGATGGGAGGAAGATGGATGTCCCGGATGGAGCCATTTCCTGCTCATGTGTGATCCTGGATCATGGATCTGGAAGAAGAGAACCTGGAGGATGGATTCTTCTGATGTTTGCTACAGCTCTTCTATGGACTCCTGCAGAGTGAGATGCCTAGATTGCTGCTTGCTTGTTTTTTTGTGGCTGGAAGGACTGCTGGACTCAGTGGGTTCTAATTCAGGACTATTGATCCCCACCACAACTCTTCTGCCTTGTTTCTGCACTTCAAGGATGACCTGTGTGGACCCTTGGGAGGAAAGAAAGTTTTTGGCGTATAATAAAGTTGACCAACTGCAACTGTTATTATTTAATGTTGATACAGTATTGTGCATGCTGTGTTTCCTTTGCAGTGACCATTGTTACCAGGTATGCCTAGGAGAGGATACCAGAAGTGGATGTGATGGTACTGTAAGTTGAAATGTTGGGGATTGTTAAACCATTGTCAGGAGAAATGGGTTTTTTTCCCCCGGGTGAATGTAGGGCCCTATAGGGATACAGGCCCTATAGAGTTTATCTTTTCACCATTTCCTTGGGTTATTGGGTAGAATCCCTGTTACAAAATAACCTTTACAGTGATAGGCTGAGAGATTTGATGACACTGCTCTGACTCACTCCTATATAGTGTGTGCAGGGAGTGGCCTCTTCCTCTTTTGCCTCTGGATGTGATTCCAGCTGGATGTGCTCAGGGGGACTGAGTGCAATAGGCCCAGAAGAAGGCATGTGTCCAAGTCGGGGACCCGTGAATGAGGAACAGATATACTAGGGCAGACTTGTCATAGTCTCTCTAGGAGAGAAAGGCAGAGAGGATAGAAGAGCAGCTGAAGCTCCAACAAGGATTTGCAGAAAGGGAGTAGCTTCCCAGAGGCTCTGTGTGTTGCCTCCAGTCAAGGACCTCAGTGAAGAGGGACTGTAGGGTAGAAGCTGCTTTCCTGACAACTTCCAGGAGGGAAAGGTTGTACTGCATTTGCCTGTGTACTCTCTGTGTGAGCCTGCCTTTGATCTGTGTGAACTCTCAATATGCTGTTTCCTCAACTCCTGCGTGAGTACTGAAACCTGTGGTCATTTGCCCTTTTTGGCATAGTAAACCGTTCCTGATTGTTAAGAACCTCCTGGCGCCCAAGTTGTTTTTGTGTGCACAGTAGCCTGGGGGGGATGTAGTTGCACTACACCATAGAGGGAACACTTCCACTTAGCGAAGGCCCTGCCCTGGGTGTAAGTCGCCTGTAACCCATGCTCTAGTGTTCTAGCTGGTGAATTAACCCCGAGTGGCCCAAATAGGTGTTACACATGTGTCCAGATAGAAAGGTTTCCGGGTAAGCAGATATGCTTTGGCAAACAGATATGCAATGCCTAAAATAGCAAGAAGGCCATTAACTCTAAAGCGAATGAACTGAAAATGAAAAAAATACTATTTTCTCAATATAGCATAAATCACCTGAACTACGTCTAAGCTACTTTTTTCAAGAAACAGGGAGGGGGTTATAATGTGAGTGGAATCTTAGGAAGTGGCCCATATGCACCTCCCTGAGCCCTCAGCTTGGGGAGCGGATAACCATACATAAATCTGATGGCAGGCACTTAAATAAAGGCGATCTTCCAACAAATTGTAGAAATCAAGTAGAAAAGATTTATTGTGTCCTCCACCTTACGCGTTTCGTGCTACAAACACTTAATCAGATTGATTAAGTGTTTGTAGCATGAAACGCGTAAGGCGGAGGACACAATAAATCTTTTCTACTTGATTTCTACAATTTGTTGGAAGATCGCCTTTATTTGAGTGCCTGCCAGCAGATTTATGTAAGCTACTTTTTTCCCATTTAATAAGGGAATTATATGTTACTGAATACTGGAATAAAATAATAGTAGTAAATAATGCATCTGTTACTAAAAAAATATTTATTTAAATAAAAAACATGCAAACTAATTAAATAGACAATAGGGTGTAGTTATGTACATGTAGGTGCTTTTCAATTATGTTTATAGTTATGATATGTTTATTATTATTGTGGCAAGATGCACACAATGTCACACATACTGTAGAACCCAATACGCCAACATCAGAGACAAGATATTGCAAAGACTACTTCCTCAATGGTCCAAGGATTCAATATACTCACATTACAATTCCTCAAATGTTCAGGGAAATGTAATAAAATTGCTAAGTCTGAATAGGCACTAATAACACATATCAATTAATCATCAAGTAGCATTTACTTGTCATCTAACTGAAAGCAAACATCTGATCTGGTTGCTATTGGTTAATGCTATAGACCTAATTCAAACTTTGTGACTTGTAATACAGGTATAGGATCCCTTATCTGGAAACCCGATATCCAGAAAGCTCCGAATTAAGGAATGACTGTCTCCCATAGGCTCCATTTTATCCAAATAATCCAAATTTTCTTAAAATGATTTCCTTTTTCTCTGTAATAATAAAACAGTATATTGTACTTGATCCCAACTAAGATATAATTAATCCTTATTGTAAGTAAAACCAGCCTATTGGGTTTATTTAATGTTTAAATGAATTTCTAGTAGACTTAAGGCATGAAGACCCATATTGCGGAAAGATCTGTTATCCGGAAAACCCCAGGTCCCGAGCATTCTGGATAACAGGTCCCATACCTGTACAACACCCAAGGCATTTCTGCAGCCAGTTTAGCAATCTTGTTATGGGTTGTCAATCCCTATTTTTGTCGAATACTGCACTTTATACTTTACTCTAAGGGGGTTATTTACTAAAATTCATTTTTTTTCCTCTTATTTTACCAAAAATAAACTCAACCTAGCTCCCGTCCACAAATTTAGCAAATGTCAGACTATTCTGATTTTAATTATGCCCAGAACACAAAAAATAGTGCAATAATCAGATGTGCACACAGACGAGCATTGGCTGTCACTTGACAAATTCTATACTGAGAAGCTAAATTTAGAGCCAACAGGGTAGAGCAGAAGGTGGAATGAGGTGGCTTCTGAAAGTGCTGCAACGTCTGACTAGGAACTTTCTTTCTAAAAAGGCATGAACCTGTCAAGCATTAAATGAGCTGGCATATCAGCTTATCATTAGTATTGTTAAAGTTCTACAGCACAGCAGAGAATGTTTACAACATTGACAGCGTGAGCAAAAGCATCTGATCCTGACTCTAGGATAACCACTAACAAGCACCTCATTAACCCCTTAGCTGTATGCGACGAGTGGCATAATCATGTGGCAATTGTGATTGGCTGCTTTTGGTTACTTCCAATATGTTCCTTTTGTTGTTAATCCCTCTATTCCATCTGAAGCAGATGAAGGTGATATTAATTTCCTTCCCTATAGGTTATATTGCTGACATATCTTCTCCATTTGTTCCACAGGAACAAGTTTAAGCGTGAGGATACTACTTAATGTCTTACTTGATATATTAATATGTTCTAACCCTGGGCACCATGGCACCAATGTACAAGCTCATTCTCTCGTTCTATCACTCCCCCTAATTCTGGGGGCCAATTACACTCTCCCAAACAAGGTCCCGGTCTGCAGGCTGGAGATAGTCCTGGTAGGACAAAAGCATTTGCAAAACAAATGATAGCCCATGTGCTGCACCTACAAAACCAAATAGAATAAAATGTGGCAGAATAAACAGAAATGGTAATATATTTCAAGCAGTCTATGTTTATACAGATATATATGTATGTATACAATGCATAATTACTGTCACGACCGGCACCCAATACCAGAACAAGTGCCAAGCACCCTGGTCTCGGCTCGGCTTCACCAGTAGTGTGACCACCGTTGGGCTTCGGGAGGACCCCTCAGCTTACTTGGGTGCCACCTGGACTTAACGAAAGGTGCAAGGCAAGATGTTCTGGCTGGCAAGGGACACGGCTGTTAGCAGAGTCTTTTGGGCCGAAGGTCACGGTACAAATGGAGCAGGCAAGAGAATAGTCAGACAGACTGGGTCGAGGCAGGCAGATATCAAGAATCGTCAGGCAGGCAAGGGTCAAAGCCGGGTAAACAAACAGATGGGATCAGGCAGAAAGAGTAGTCGAGATGCAGGCAAAGGTCAGAGTACAGATATCAGAATTGTCAGGGACAGGCAGGGATCAAAACCAGAATTCACAGATAAAGTTTACAGGAACAAATAGCACAAGGCTTCAGGAACCACTAGAATAAAGATTCAATCATGGGCACCCTCTGGAAGCACTTTCATACTATTTATAGTTTAAATTTGGCGCCATTGCGCACTGGCGTCATCACGCCAGCGCACCTGTGCCTTTAAAGGACATGGAGGCGCTCGCGCGCCCATAGTAGAGCAAGATGGCGCTGGAGCATGCGTTGGTCGTCCCCGCTGATGGCGGGGTAAAAAAACATTATTACATATTGTCAATGACTTTGGTAAGTTTTGTTGGAAAATGTTTCAGTGTTTTCATTGCAGGAGCAAGGCTGTAGCTTTAGCCATGCTGCTGCCTGTGTTTAGCAAATGTTACAATGTTACTGCTGTTTCATTCAAGAAGATAGTAAAAATTACAAATTAAAAGGGGGATGATACCACTTTTCCTAGAGAACTGTGAAATACTGATGCTGGCATAATATTATATTTTTATATTATAATTATATTTTCCCATATGAATTCTACCATAAGGCATGTTGTCCATGTCTCCAATGTTGTCAGGTAAAGACAGTTACATAATATCAGAACATTGTCCATGATGGCTTTTTGCCATAGGGGGCCTTCAGGAAGGACTAAGAAAGCTTGTAAGAAACCTGCCAAAGATATAATGGCTGCTTAAGAAAAGACTTGAAAGATAAGCCCGAAATCCCTTTCTAAAAAGATAAAAAATAAATGTACATTAAGCTTTTAATTAGGGATGCACCGAATCCAGAATTTGGTTCGGGATTCGGCCAGGATTCGGCCTTTTTCAGCAGGATTCGGATTCGGCTAAATCATTCTGCCCGGCAGAACCGAATCCTAATTTGCATGTGCAAATTAGGCAGAGCCGGGCCAACCCGGCCAGGAGCCCTAGGCAACCTGGCCGGCGCCGGCTTAGTGTTTGCTCAATTGCGCAAGCGCAAACCTACGTGCCAGCGCGCATGCGCGAACGTACGAGCCAGCGCGAATGTACGCGCCAGCGCGAATGTACCAGGGGCAGCCAGGGAGACAGGACCGGACATGGGATAGGCGAAAGAGCAGGTATGTGCCTGGCGCCCCCTCAGCTTTGCGCCCTAGGCACGTGCCTACTCTGCCTACCCCTAGTTGCGGCCCTGAAATTAGGGGCACAGAGGGAAATCTTGTGACTTTTTGTCACAAAACAAGGAAGTAAAAATGTTTTCCTCTTCCCACCCCTAATTTGCATATGCAAATACATTCAGTTCCCATATGCAAATTAGGATTTGGTATTCGGACAAATCTTTTGTGAAGGATTCCGGGGTTCAAACGAATCCAAAATAGTGGATTCGATGCATCCCTACTTTTAATATGAACAAAAGATGAAAAGACAGTGAAGATAGACAGCAAGACTGATGGACAGTTGGACAGACAGATTATAGACAAACAGTATATATATTGGAGTGTAGCAAAAGCTAATGATCAGAGGCACAAAGAAAATCCATGCTTTGCATGCTCACGTCAGCTCACCCAAATATTCTGTCCCATAATAAGAGTACATAAGGGGGAATAGTTTTCTTTTTTTCTTTAAATAATGCTTCCCAGATTCCAGGATGGCTTGGCAGATTGATCTTATCTGAACTGGAGTCAATACCTGTAAAGGAAGATACTGTTTGTTTAATTATGTTGTTTAAAGAAATAGCAAATGATTTACTTTCAGTTATACCTGTATGCTGATAAGCATCCCTTGGTTATGCGGATGCATGTTATAGTATATAGTGAGGCTATTTTTTTTGATGCAAGGCAATGTGTCAGATCCTATTCATAATACCATTCATACAGTCAATGGCGGATTAAGGACATGTGAGGCCCCTAGGCTACACTTTCCACAGGGCCCCCTTCTAGGGTAGGGCTTTATTTCGGCGTGGTAGGCGCCATGTTTTGTTTTTTTTAAAAAAAAAAGCAGACCGCCATGTTAATACGCTAGCGGCTTCAGGCTTAGGCAATGGCATATGACAGCATATTTACGCGGCGAAACAAAAATAACAAAAATTATTCCACTGTCTGCAGAAATTATTTAACTGTCTACAGAAATTATTTCACTGTCTGCAGGCTACAAAAATTATTTTACCGTCTGCATGCTACAAAAATTATTTCACTGTGTCTGCAGAAATTATTTCACTGTCTGCAGGCTACAAAAATTATTTTACTGTCTGCATAATTTATTTCTGACTGTTTCACTTTTAGGCACAGGCTGGTTCTGCCTCTACAGCTGTTACTGGGCCCAGTAACCCTCCCTGCTGCTGGCCGACCCAACCCCTCACCTGAAGTTTTTAATTAATAAAAAAACAAAATTCTCTGCCCACTGGCACAGTGGCACTGACTGCTGCAGGACCAGGGGTGCTACTGCTAGTCTGCTACAGTCCACTATGCTGGCCTGGCCCCTTGGCCTGTTGGGTTCCCCACCAACCCCCATGCCATGTTCTAGCTAGCTGCCTGGGACTGAATCTGACTGTCTAAGACAACCGTGTGCTTAAATTATGGAGTAAGCTGCCTGCAAACTAATAATAGCAACTCTTTGGCTTGGCGGGTGGCAAGTGGTGACAACTGACGAGTCAAAACGACGAAGAAGTCAGACTACGTGTGTTCTCTGCTTGAGTCTTTGATTGCGTGTGTGCAAAAGTGCGCCATGCTCAACTCTTTTAAGCCTTCGGCGCACACCAGTGACGTCACTGGTGAGCGCCTTCCAAAGAAGATAGTCACCCGTGCCTACTGTGCCTTGCTGACGAAAATGTTCTCCGACTTCTTCCAGTCCCAGGCAGCATGCCGGGGGGGGGGGGTGGCAACCTAAATAAGCACTAAATATGAAAACGTGTAAGAATAAAGTTCAATGTAATCTCTGTATACAGAATAAAACTCCACTGGTACAGGGGCTGATTTAAATAATGTAAAATATCAAATCTTATTAATATTTAATAATAAATACAAATAATAATATACATAGATCGGTTTATTGAGAAAGGTAAGTCTCTTAGGCACAGAGGCTCTATAACTTATAAGGTGTGGTTCACCTTTAAGATAAATTTTAGTATATTATAGAATGTCTAATTCTAAGAAACTTTTCAATTGGCCTTAATTTTTTCTTATCGTTTTTGAATTATTTGCCTTCTTCTTCTAAATTTTTCCAGCTTTCAAATGGGGGTCTCTGATCTCATCTAAAAATGCTTTGTAAGGCTACTTGTTATTGATACTTTTTATGACTCATATTGCTATTTAGGCCCTGCCCTATTTATATACCAGCCTCTCATTCCAATCAATGCATGGTTGCTAGGGTAATTTGGATCCTAGCAACCAGGATGTTGAAATTGCAAATTAGAAAGCTTCTGAATATAAAGCTGAATACATCAAAAACACAAATAATAAAAAAAAATGAAAACCAATTGCAAATTGACTCAGAATAAAACTTTCTATGTAATACTAAAAGTTAATTTTTAAAATATTTAAAGGTGAACAATCCCTTTAAAGGAGAAGTTCGTCTTTAAGTTAACTGGGCATTTCAATTGGTCTTCATCATTTATTTATTTATTTTTAAAGATTTTTAATTAACTGCTTCTGATCTTCTGACTCTTTCCAACTTTCAAACAGGGGTCACTGGCTCCAGCAGATAAAAAATGTTTGCTCTGTGAGGCTACAATTGTATTCTTAGTGTTAATTTTATTACTTATCTGTATATTCATACCATCTCCTATGTATATTACAGTCTAGAGACCAGATTTAACTAAAAGTTAAATTAAAGGTGGGTAACCCTTTAAAAAGAGCCAATGCTGAACTAGGGCCATAGTCGCCCTGTAAGATCTTGTATTATTTATATTATTATATCATATTATTGATATTGTATCTTCATTATCGTTTATTCATTGGTCCTTGTGCTAATGTGAGTTTTATGTTTAGAAGCCTCTCAGAAGGGTGATCCTGTCAGTGTATGACTGTGATTTCACAAGTAAACAAATGATCAAGTTACCAGAAATCTCATGTTGAGCTCCAAGCTGTATACTAAGGTTCCACATTAATTATAGTTAAAGGAACATTGAGCTATACTACTGTGACACCTAGTTGGTTGCGTTAAATATACATGACACTTAAGGCAAGCAAGCTTTGTGGTTTGAACAATAATTCTCATTTACATAGGTTTAGACAGGGGCATTTTATAGTGATAGAGTTCCCTGCAGGAAACAGTGGGAGGGAAAAATTGGAGGGAAAATTGAAAGGTAGAAGGGATGAGCAAAAAATAAGTTTTGGAGTGACATGAAGAGCAGAGTTTAAAGATGCGGGGCAGGGGGAAGGGAGGAACAGATCAAATATTTGGGAATGGGTAGAAGAAAAATTAAAAGGACAAAGCAGGAAAGCAGAAATTAAAAAATGAAAGAAAAAAAGGAGAGGTCAAACAAAGTAAAGCAAAACTGATGGGAGATAAAAAGTAACAGAAGTTATAACCCAAATAAAAGAAATTGGTGAAAAGTTTGGATATTAAAAAGAGGGGGGAAGTGGTGCATAATGGGCCTAAGGAGTGTAAAAAAAAGGGGGAGACAAATGGAAACTTTATTTAATGGGAACTGTCACTATTAATAAAAAGAAAACTGCTACACTGTACAAGAAAGTATGTTTCATGAACAGTTTATTTTTTTTGCTTACAGTTGTTTCAATGTTTAATGCTTTATTTGTTACTTCTGCCACCAAGCAACATGTTCCTGATATCACTTAGTGAAGACTTTTACCTGTTTGAATTGGCTAGTTTCAGTATGAGTCAGCAATCTGCACTGCGCCACTGACAAACAGCATGGCTGCAGCGGGAAAATGATGTTAGGTTGAAGAAGCACACAAGTTAAAGCTCAAAAACTAATTGCAAGTGCAACTGCTTCAATGTTGATGCATTGCCTTAGTTATGCCAGGATCTTTTTTTTAATATATCTTTTATCAATTCAAATTATTCTCCCCAATAGTGTTTGTATCAGAAATTGCAATACTATAACTTAGGGATGCACAGAATACCAAACCGAATCTGAACCCTAATTTGCATATGCAAATTAGGGGTGGGAAGGGGAAAACATTTTGTACTTCCTTGTATTCTGACAAAAAGTCATGCAATTTCCTTCCCCCCCCCAAATTTGCATATGCAAATTATGGTTTGGATTCGGTTCAGCTGGGCAGAAGGATTCGGCCGAATCTGAATCCTGCTGAAAAAGGCCTGGCGAATCCCGAACCGAATCCAGGATTTGTTGCATCCCTACTATAACTAGTAGATTTAGAAAACATACCAATATATATTTGCCACTAAAGCACAGTTATTTCATCTCACAGCAGTATTGTAGCTAAACAATTTAGAAACAAGGCAGGATGTTTGGATATGAGTACAAACATGAAAGCATAAATGTCCTAGGAATGATTGTTATTCAGTTTTTTGTAAATCCAGTTTATTTCCAGGTGTTTGATGCTGATCCTACAACCTGAAATGTAATTGTTTGAACTGTGCCAATTGGGTTGTTTTCATTCTAGGCATGCAGCATAGAAGAGTTAAACTAAGGGGCAGATGTATGAAGGGTCGAATATCGAGGGTTAATTAACCCTCGATATTCGACTAGGAACTAAAATCGTTCGACTTCGAATATCGAAGTCGAACGATTTAGCGCAAATCCTGCGATCGGACGATCGAAGGATTTTAATACAACGATCGAAGGAATATCCTTCGATCAAAAAATCTCAGGCAAGCCTATGGGGACCTTCCCCATAGGCTAACATTGACTTCGGTAGCTTTTAGCTGCCGAAGTAGGGGGTCGAAGTTTTTCTTAAAGAGACAGTACTTCGACTATCGAATGGTCGAATAGTCGAACGATTTTTAGTTCGAATCGTTCGATTCGTAGTCGAAGTCGTAGTCGAAGGTCGAAGTAGCCCATTCGATGGTCGAAGTAGCCCAAAAAACACTTCGAAATTCGAAGTTTTTTTAATTCGAATCCTTCACTCGAGCTTTGTAAATGTGCCCCTAAGTGTTATCACTGAGAGCATCTGCCTGCAGACTTGTTATCTCTACAGAACACTCACCAACAGGAAACCAATGCCTATTAGCAGCTAAATATATCACATCATATAAATATAACTGCTGCCTAATTCTTCTGGTATTCCCCTTCTCATGATCATTATGGAGTTTAATATTCTACTGAAATTAATTCATTCATTGCCATGGAGTGGCTTTGTCACCGTTTTTCACAGCTGCAGTGAAAGTGACAGCTTCGTTTCACTTTCAATCTTAAAGGTACATAAGCAACAGGCATATTAATAATTGTATTAAATGTTAAAGAGCTTCTCAGGCAAATGGTAATTGGCCCTGCTTTGTCTCGTGAATTATTGCCTCATACTTTGTGTATATCTGGAATCTAGAATACAATCTAGAATACAGTATTTCTTCCTTGCTTGCTAGAATGGCAATAGAAATGGTTTTCAGGGTAAAACACTAAAAAAAGCAAAGTAGAAAATTGTTTTCCAACAATTTTACTCAACTAAGTCACATATTTTAAAGGGGTGTTTCACCTTTGACTTAAGTTTTAGCATGTTATAGAATGACCAAATCTAAGCAACTTTTAATTTGTTCTTCATTATTTATTTGTTATAGTTTTTTAATTATTTGCCTTCTTCTTCTGGATCTTTCCAGCTTTCTAATGGGGGTCACTGACCCCCAGTTAAAAAACAAATGCTCTGAAAGGCTATAAATGTATTGTTATTGCTACTTTTAATCACTCATCTTTCTATTCAGGCCTTCTCTTATTCATACTCCAGTCTCTTATTCAAATCAGAATTTAGACCCTAGCAACCATATTGCTAAAATTGCTGATGTACTGCTCCTTCTGTGTAAAAAGCTAAATAACTCAAAAACTACAAATAATAAAACATGAAAACCAGTTACAAATTGTCTCAGAATATCACGCTCTACATCATACTAAAGTTTAATGCAAAGGTGAAAAACCCCTTTAAGTTTCCAAACTTAAAGCTTTCCAAACCCATACTCTCTACTTTCTAATACTACTACTCTACTACCATTCATAATAAATAATAATGCTAAATTCGTGCAAGGGAAATGCAAGCTTGAGTAGTATATGTAGTCCAGTTTGTAATTCCATAGGTAGCCATATAATCCAATCAATAAACCACATCACAAATCAAGGGGGTTATTTATGAAAACCCAGGGCAGAAGTGCAAGAGCAAGTGCATGTCTTTTAGTACTCATGCACAGAGAACTTGTATTCCAGGCATGTCTAAGCCCTGCAACTCACCACAGACTGAAAAATCTGGTACAAGTTGCCAGCGGGTATAGTTTAGCTCTGTCCTTACTGCCTGCCATAGGGTTTACCCCCCACTCCCTAACATGTACTTCTGAATGATGCACAAGTTAGTGGACACCTACATGTTCCTCCCCACCCCATAAATACAGAGCTGCCAAATGCATGCAACACTGTATTCATCAGTCCAGCCGCAGGTCTGCGCAGCAGCTTTTTAAAGCAGGAGGGCAGTGTGCAAAGTGCAAGAAAAGAGTGGATTGTGCCTGTGTTTTTTTTTAATTTTCACACTTCCTTCTTGTTTGAACATAACCCTTATTGTTTCAGGCGAACCTCTCCTTTTTCCCCATGTTCACTGAGAAAAGGGATAGATGCACCAAAACATCATTTAACAGTGATAAGACGGCCGTGAAACTCTCTGTAAAAAAATACTGGCCTTGCTATGATGTTATAATTTTTTCTTATTAATAACGTTGGAATCAAGCTTCATTTTACTGGCCAGGCTCGTAAAAAATACCGGCCAGGTGGCAACCATAGTCATCTTAATGGGCAACTGGACTAATGCTCCCAGATTTCATCTGGGAATCAAGTAGACCAAAACATGCCAAAAAGCATCACACACATCAATCAATCATAATTGACAAGGAAAGTCAAAAACACTGGTAGGGGACAATTTTGTAGACATCAATCTGGAGACCAAAATTACTACCTTTTTCACCATGGGTCATGGCACCTCTTCCTTAAAAAAGAAAATCATGCTTTCGCTGGTCTCATACAGTACTCCTTGCTATATTGCTCTGCACATGAGCCTAGCCTACGGAACTGCAACAGGTGTCTGGACCACAGGAAAGCTGTCTCACCTCACTCTGAAGGAATGCAGAAAAGAATACTTGTCCAGTTAATTTGTGAGTGGCGCACATGATGAAAGGTCCTCCATGTTCCTTGTGGGTCCATAACAAACTGACTCCATGAGGTTGGACATTCCTTGTGCTTTAGAAAACTTATGTCAGCATATCATTTAAGCTTCTGCATAGATAACTGATAGGCTTACAAAGTAATAGATGTTAATTGCATCTCCTTTAAACATTCCAAATATACATTAAATTTTACAGCTGTACTTTTGTAAATTGCCAGTGAAGCTTTCAATGTGTTTTCCATAATAATAAAGATTTGTAATGTTGTACCACCAAGCATATACCATACATAACCATATCGCCTTAGTGTCTACATTGGACAAGAAAACAACTGATATTAATCCAGGTTGCAAGAGTCACACTTTAACTGTGTAATTTATCCACAAGGTGGCATTGTTCTCTCTTGCAAAGACACAGTTGGCCTTTTGAAGCTATACACACATTTTAACTGTTATAAATTATATGCAAAGGACAAATTGAAAAAAAAAATTAACGTGAGAAAATCTAGCTGTGTAACTCTTCTAAACTCCTACATCCATAGTATAGTTGTTTATTAAGATAGATTGTCTACTGCTCCAGCTAAACTGGTCTCTATTTGTGGGAAAAGAATTTGTTACAAGAAATTAGGGACACCGTTATCAAAATGGCAAAAACAGAGGCCTGCTCCTGATATTCTCCAGTTAGGAGTGAGCGGATGCTGGGATTCTAGCTTCCCCAAAAGATTCTGCCCAAGGTTGACAGAAAGTGGATTTTTGGATCAGAATGAGATCGGTACTGTTAACTTTTTATAATTATACTTGTGAAATAGTTAAAGAGCAAGTCAACCCCAAAATAAAATTTTGCATAATAAAAGAAAACGTAATTCTAAGCAGCTTTGTAATATACATGCATTACAAATTGTCTATGTTTTTTAAGTTATTAGTGGTGCTTGCGAAGCAAAGCATCACTACTGTTATCTTGCAAACTTATTTTTATTCTTCTTCCGTATGAAAGTTTGGCGCGTAACTAGTCCCGCACCGTTTGTCCTAGACCCATGAATGAGGTGTCAAATCGTGCGGCTTAATCGGGAATGGGGTGGTATGACTTTTCTAAGGGGTGGGTGGTTAATTGCCCCTTGCGGGGGCAATTAACCACCCCGAAAAGTCCCATAGATTAACATTGAGGCCAACTTTTGACAAATTCTAGCGCAGAGAGGGAATCTTGTAGAAACGTTAAATTTACCACATTTGAAGAGGTTTGCGACCTGTGTCAGATGATACCCCACACGAGGGTATAAGTTTTACCCCCGGGGCAGGAGAGGTCCCCAAATTTGCCCCATTGACTTATAATGGGGAATTTATCGAATAATTAGTTTGTCGCAGACCCATGAATGAGGTGTCAAACCGTTCAGCTTATTCGGGAATGGGGTGTTGTGACTTTTCTGTCCTATTTTGGGGACCCAAAAAAGTGAGCGGAGCCGCAAACAACCAATCAGATTTTCCCTATTGACTTCAATGAGAAAATGTAAACAGCTGTAATTCTCACAGTAATAAAGCCAAAACTCCCAAACTTGGCACCGTGGGTCACTGGGTGACTGCAGCCAAAATTTACAAAAAGTGGGCAGAGTCTACAACAGCCAATCAAATTTCAGCCATTCAATTAAATAGGAAAATTTTAAACTGCTGCCGCTCTTAGACGGTTAATGGCAGGGTCCTCAAACTTGGCACAGTTGGTCACTGGGGGACTGGGATTAAAATTAAGAAAAGTGGGTGGAGCCAAAACCAACCAATCAGATTTCTTTGATTGGTTTTAATGGGAAAAATTAAGAAGGCTGCCATTCTCTCAGTATTGATGTCAGGGACCTTGAATATCACAAATGTGGTCGCTGGGGGTTTCCACTTCAAGTTTAGAAAAAGTGGGCGGAGCCACCAACAACCAATCAAATTTCATTCATTGATTTTCAATAGAAAAAAATAGAAATGCTGCCATTTTTACACATTAAATGACAGCATTCCCAAACTTTGGTATGTTAGTCACTGAGTGACTGTGGTTCACAATTAGGAAAAAAAGGGGCGGGGCAACAACAGCCAATCAGATTTGGGCCTGAGTTTTGCCACGGCAAGCACCACTCACATTTTCTTCAGGAAATGTACCTCTCTAGTTATTATATGTATTGCTATTGAAAGCAGTGTTTGTCCCTTTCTACTATCTGCCCGAATGGCTCAGACTGTTGATACAATGTAAGACAAGGCAGCTAATTAACAGGCCTGTCTTTGCTGGGGAACTAAGATTTTTGTAACATTGTATAAAAAGTAGCAACCAGGAGTCCAGCAAATGCTGCTTTCGATAGCATTTTATTTTTTTTATTTTTTTTACAAATAACTTTAAAAGCAATGCATTTTTTAAATAAATGTATATTGGAAAGTTACTTAGAATTCTGTTATCTTCTATTAGGCAAGTTTCTATTTTTGGGTTGCCTTGCATTTTAAGTACTGCAGTCAACATGTAGTTATATCTGGTGCTCAATAGGGACCATTATTTAAGTGCAAGATAATAGTTATAACTTAGCAGCAATCTTCACATGTCATTACCCAAAAGGTCCCCATAGACGCAAAGATTTTTCGTCGGTGAACGACTGATTTCAGTGCAATCCGACCAATCCGTCAAATTATCATGACGTTAGTGGCAATTTGCATTTGCATACTGGCAGAAATATTTTTTCAAGAAAATGTATTATCGCCAGGTCATGGAGTCCTGGAATTGTAAGGGATATTACAAGACTCTAACCACTGAAAAATTTCAGTGGCAATCAATTTTATACATGCCTACAAATAATACAGGTATGGGATCCATTATCCTGAAACCCGTTATCCAGAAAGCTCAGAATGATGGGATGCTGTCTCCCATAGACATATTCAAATAATCTATCTTTTTAGTACCTTGTACTTGATTGAAACTAAGATATAATTAAACTTTATTGGAAGCAAACCCAGCCTACTGGATTTATTTAATGTTTAATGGGGTTTCTAGTCGACTTTAGGTATGGAGATCCAATTTATGGAAAGATTTATCTGGAAATCCCAGATCCTGAGCATTCTGTATAACAGTTCCCATATCTGTACTAGCACATTGAAAAGGAATATGTATTAAAATTTAGGGATGCACCGAATCCAGGATTCGGTTCAGGGATTTGGCCTTTTTCAGCAGGATTCGGATTCGGCCGAATCCTTCTGCCAGGCCGAACCCGAATCCTAATTTGCATATGCAAATTAGGGGCGGGAGGTAAATCACGTGACTTTTTGACACAAAACAAGGAAGTAAAAAATGTTTTCCCTTCCCACCCTTAATTTGCATATGCAAATTAGGATTCGGAATTTGGACGAATCTTTTGCCAAGGATTCGGGGGTTCGGATGAATCCAAAAAAGTGGATTCGGTGCATCCCTAATTAAATTACCTATAGAATATAATATCATTGAATGTAAGTGTGACTTAGGGGCTGATTTATTAATGTTTATATATTTTTCTTTTCCCCAAATCAAATTGATTAGCACTAAAAAAAATAGTGCATTAGACGAATTATTCTAATCTACAGAAATGTTTTCATTCGTTACATGTAAAAACCCACAAAAAACGCGAATGCAAAAATCATGTAGAAATCAATGGGAGCTGTCATTTTCCAACTGTAAACTCTTTTCTCACTTCAAGGTTTTCTTGGGGTTGTTTTGTATTCACACAAAAATTCTTACTAAAACAAGCATCCCAAGGGTTTCAGATTCTTATTTGGAATTCTTCTGTATTTTGATTAGTTTGCACTTTATATATTCAGATCTTTTAATAAATAAGTAGACATTTGTGTTTTTAGGTTTTTCTAGGTAAAGCTTTACATAGATAAGATTTATTTTCAAAACAACAAGTTTAAATCACCTTATAAAAACAAAATATACAATATGCCACTGTATCATCCCCTTCCTGTTTTCCACTTTTATTTACAGTATATGAATGGGAGCCTGCCTAATGTTTCTGAAGAGGTACATTTTTTGCATCATTACCGGCAATAGACACTTGACTGCCTTCCTTCTTTGTATTTTTGGCAATAGACACTTGCCATTTATTGTTTAAGTGCAGGTATGGGAGTTCTTATCCAGAATGCTTGGGACCTGAGGATTTTTGGGTAAGGGATCTTTCTGTAATTTGGATCTCCATACCTAAAGTCTACTAAAAATTATATAAACATTAAATAAACCCAACAGGGATTGTGCATCCAATAATGATCAATTATATTTGGGTTTAGTTCTCCTTTAAGGTAGTGAGCCATTAAAGAGGTGTAACTTGACTACAACACTAGCATGTCTTCATAAAGTGACAGTGAGACTAAATAGCATGAAGATGTTAGATTTTCCAAATGTCACGTAACAGACTGAAAGGTATGGCTAACCTGTGGCACCCCATTTGTTATGCTGGTGAAATGGTGAAGATTCCAATCCTTCTAGCCTATAATGATATATTATATATATATATATCTATATATATATAGATATATATATATAATTGTAATGCAGATTAAATCGTGAAATTTAAATGATATTTAATAAATTAACTGTTTCTACTTAGAGTAAACTGACTGATGAGTCATGAAGAAAAGAGATTACAATGACCTTGACGCTCAGCTCAGGTTTTTTATTGTCGGAAATCCACTTATAAAATTAAAACACGATTAAATGAAATAAAATGGGAGTTGCTGAAAAATAGGTGATATTTATGAGAGAACACAATTATTATTTTTTTCACACTGCTTTGTATTTTTTGCATCAAAGTGAACATTCTACCTACAGCTGCACATAACCTTTATGTTTGGTTCAATACACTTTGTCTTGTGGAGTTGCATGAATCATTCCTTTTCATCCAAAGATGTTTTGTAGCAGTGTTACAGGTGCATCCAGTGAGCTTTCTGCTCCCTCTGCTTGGCCAAAGCCACAGGATAACAAATAGAATCTGCCAGTGAATAATTCTGAGTGTCAGTCATCTTTAAAACCTCCAATAAGAACAGAATCCCTGGGGACTGACAGAACTATAAGCATTTCATTTCTGTAAAGAGGGGGCAAACTTAATAGGGAAATTAAAAAAATGTAATTCCAAGCAATCTTCATATATATATTAATATATTTTACTTTAAAATGTTCATTTGTATCTGGAATTGCTGAAAGCAAATTAACTGGCCCTTGTTTTTGCTTTCATTGCTCATCCTTATTGTAAAGAATTTCTCCTCCAACTAAGACTACAATTCCCACAATGCCTTGTATGTTCTGTAATGACCGGACCTGTATGCTTTAATTGGTATGTGTAATCAGGATGAACAGTGCAGATAACAGAAAGGGACATGAACTATTTAATTATGGTTAAGTTGCATAGAATTCTTTCTTCCATACCACTAGACCTTATTTTTATTTTATTTTTGATGGAATCCCCCTAAACCGGCTGAATTTATAATGCTGATTTATGCCAAATTTGTACATTTGCCTTCTAAGCACTACTGTTCAGAAAGTCTTACCCTCTACTATTACTTGACAGTTGACATAATAATCTAAATGTACTTTGACATTAGAGTGCAGAGGAAGGTTCGATTGAGATGGAATTCATATGAGTTTTATTCATGTTTTGTGTATTCTGCAGAGCTTTGTAAAGAGAAGACAAGCCAACAAAGTTCAAAATGGTAACTGACCCACAAGTGTTGAGACGGAAACATTGGGCTTTGCTATTGCAGCTCTATTTCTGAAGTCTTGCAGGAACTCTAAGCCCTGCCTTGACATTAGGGAGTTTTATTTACTTAGCATGCCTCCAACAATTGTTAGTTAGTTAGTGGATCAGACAGGTTACAAGATTTCTGTCTGCTAATTATAATATCTCTGCATGTATTGCCTATCTGACTATATCAATGTGTGACTGTCACTACTATTTGTCAGACATAACTTTTGTACGATTGCTGTCTTTGAATTAATGGTCAGAACCTCGTCTGATTTGTTCTTTTTTTTAATATTTTATTTAATCTAATGGTTAGTGGTAGTTCGGGAGAGTGCAACAAACGATAATGCGTTGGATATATTTGCCCGTCTATGGCCAGCTTTATGCAAACCCTGGGTTTGATTAACATTCTTAATGTAAACAGTTGTTGGTTATGGCACCTAATCTCGTATTCTAATGGATTGGATTAGTTCTCATAAATGTCCCTATTCCCTGGGGATGACCTGTGGCATCCTTAGTTGCCAGTATTCTCTACAATAGAGTATCTACTATCCAATAATGCCCTTTATCTGGCTGCACTGGATTGGAAACACGTTTTCCCACAGGATATTTAAACAAATGTTAAAGGGATACTGTCATGGGAAAAACATTTTTTTTTCAAAACGAATCAGTTAATAGTGCTGCTCCAGCAGAATTCTGCAGTGAAATCCATTTCTCAAAAGAGCAAACAGATTTTTTTATATTCAATTTTGAAATATGACATGGGGCTAGACATTTTGTCAATTTCCCAGCTGCCCCTGGTCATGTGACTTGTGCCTGCACTTCAGGAGAGAAATACTTTCTGGCAGGCTGCTGTTTCTCCTTCTCAATGTAACTGAAGGAGTCTCAGTGGGACATGGGTTTTTACTATTGAGTGCTGTTCTTAGATCTACCAGGCAGCTGTTATCTTGTGTTAGGGAGCTGCTATCTCGTTACCTTCCCACTGTTCTTTTGTTTGGCTGCTGGGGGAAAAAAGGGAGGGGTGATATCACTCCAACTTGCAGTACAGCAGTAAAGAGTGATTGAAGTTTATCAGAGCACAAGTCACATGACTTGGGGCAGCTGGGAAATTGTCAAAATGTCTAGCCCCATGTCAGATTTCAAAATTGAATATAAAAAAATCTGTTTGCTCTTTTGAGAAATGGATTTCAGTGCAGAATTCTGCTGGAGCAGCACTATTAACTGATTCATTTTGAAAAAAAAAAATTTTCCCATGACAGTATCCCTTTAAATTATTGATGAATATTTCCTGTCTGCTAGAAATGGCGGAGGATCTGGTGTTTGAAACAAATCCTGTTATATGCTTGGAAATGTCTACTGATGCACTGACTGGCACAGCATAAGCCAAATGATTACTCCACTAGAACAGCTCACATATGCTCCCCAAGATTCCTGATTAGTATTTTTTGTCAAAGATCCAGTTGCCTTCCAAAAATATCACAAGGTCTATAGGGGATTGATTGAGGCTACCTCCTAAATGCTACAATAAATTATATAAATCCAGGGTCAGTCTGTTAAAATCAGAAATAAAAAATTATGCAAGGTGTGAAATCGTTTTCTTACATAATAACATATATACTGTAGTTACTGATGTGTCTAATTCCTACAAACATCTTCTGACCTTGGAAGTGACCTTGGAAGATTTCACTCTGCTAAGCAACCGTTGATATAGGTTTCCTGCAGTTATAACTGTATCCATGCATTTCTATAAACCTTCTTATTAAAATCAGAAAAAACATTTCTAGGCATGAATGGTCATTTATTCTCCCCAACTTACAGTATTTAATCACAATCAATTATATATATTAATACACTCGCCCAAGGGCAGGAAGTATAACTTTGAATTACAGTCCACCAAATAAGTGATTTTGTTCATAGAAAAATGACTCTTCCTGTTCTAATTGACTAGTAACATGCACCTTCATATTTGCATCTTACTCCAGCATGCTGGCTGCATCCTCCTGATGTATTAGGTGCAAGAATTTAGTGAAATAAAACTGTATTGTGAGTAAAAATGGCATACTTAGGGGCCGATTCACTAAGGGTCGAATGTGGAGGGTTAATTAACCCTCGATATTCGACTAGGAATTAAAATCCTTCGACTTCGAATATCGAAGGATTTAGCGCAGATAGTTCGATCGAAGGATAATTCCTTCGATCGAACGATAAAATCCTTCGAATCGAACGATTCGAAGGATTTTAATCCAACGATCAAAGGAATATCCTTCGATCAAAAAAAGTTAGCCAAGCCTATGGGGACCTTCCCCATTGATTTGACTTCGGTAGCTTTTAGATGGCGAACTAGGGGGTCGAAGTTTTTTTTAAAGAGACAGTACTTCGACTATCGAATGGTCGAATAGTCGAACGATTTTTACTACGAATCCTTCGATTCGAAGTCGTAGTCGAAGGTCGAAGTAGCCCAAAAAAAACTTCGAAATTCGAAGTTTTTTACCTTCGAATCCTTCACTCGAAGTTAGTGAATCGGCCCCTTAGTGTATATTTTGCACTTTGTACACTGCTTTCTTCAGAAATAAGCCCTCTCCTGCACAGGTTTAATAATAACATTATTCCAGAAATGGAAGAGTGAGTATTCAGATCGATAAAGTTCAAGTCCATAAATGTTGTTAACCTTTTCAAACATCAAGGGACCTCCACCCAGCACACTTTTAGCGCATAGAACATATAACATGGGAAAGTAAAAAGATGCTATGTGTGCAGATTCAGACCATCAGAATTAATCAACTGTGAAAATGAGAAAACCTTCTGTAGGACAAGGTATTATTATTTGGAATCCATTGGAAAGAACAGATTGCTTTCCCAAATCCCCTGAGGAATTAGACTATGTGAACAAATACTAATTACGATGTCACACCTTCTGGGTGAGACATGTCAATATGGAGATGTAGTGACCCTGAATAAATTGATTAAAGCTAATGGAAAAGTCTTTTTTTAAGAGTGCAGTGCTAATGTTTAAAGTAGGGAAGTGTTACCCTTATGGCTGCAGGTCAGAACTTCTAAACTTCTAGATCAGCGTTATTTATTTATTAAAGGGGTTGTTCACCTTTAAATTAACTATGGCATAACTAGTGTGGATTGGGCCCAAAAAGAATCTTCAAAGGAGTTCCATGATGATATAAAAGCACAAGGCTGTAATGTAATGATATAATGAACATCGGGCCGCACAACAGTTTGTTCTTGGGGTACACTAAGACGCCAAGGACTTCAATAATCAGGAAATCATAAGGCAGCTACATCAGTGCCTTTATTACTACACTGAATTTGAACCTGACTTTTGATATTCCTACTGTAAATAGTAAATATGTTATTTACTACAACAGATTTGCTCTATGCTCTGCCTAATAGCAGCACAGTTTTGGTCACGTTGTTGCCTTTGGCCCTTCCAGTCTCTCCATCACAAGACCTGATCCCACATTAAATACATACCAGAAAATGGCTCTTTAAGACTTAGCTGAATTACATTTGGTAGGAAGGAGGGTATCAAGTTTCTCAGACAGAAAACCTAAGCAAGGTGCAAGATATACTAGGACTTATAGGAGGCCCCAAGTGATCTGTTAGTTGTTCTTAATGCAACATGTGGAATCTTTCCACAACCCTCAGATATATTATGGAGTTTGCATGCAGTCTATGGAGGGTCACAGAACAAGTCTTTATAAGGTATAAAATAATGACTTTACACATATTATATTTCGCTAAATTACTGAGGAGGCATGAGAAGAAGAGACATAAGACTTGAGTAGGAGAAGGAGGTGCTATATGTTGCCTCTTTTACAAGTGGAAGACAGACAACTATAATTGTTGCCAATCAAAGTACCATGGCTGTGCTAAAGATGAGTAAGTACATGGTACAAAGGGTACCAAACACCTGATTAGCAAAAGATGTAGGGTGGTATGGCTTTTTAGTTATATTGTATATATGGATGAGCCAAATTCATATGTTTTGGATTCTGATGGAAACTCTTTATCACAAGATTCAGCCAAATTTCAACCCCAACTTTGCATGTGCAAATATGAGAAATATTTTTAAAAAATGCCTCAATTGTGGAAAAACATTTTTGTATCCAGACATCCCCATACAATTTGTCTGAACACATAGAAGTCAAATCTAAATCCTGCAAAAAAGTGCTCAGGGTCAATGAATCCTGAACCCAATTCCAGATTTGGTGTATCCCTAATTGTATTGAAGGCAGCTGGCATACTTTTAGCTTACTGGCTTTGAACCACAGTAGATGCAGAATAATGTATGTAACAACATATTGAGTCTTAAAACTGAGCCTTATATGAGGAGTGTTACATGGCATGTGCATGTTGGAGAGCTGCATGGTCTGATTAGATGATATGGGAGTAGAGTTATTCTAAAGTAATATCTCAGGCTGCATTCACAGATGGGATTATACAATAAGAATTCTGGAAATGAAAGGGGTAGTTGGCCTTTGAGGTTACTTTTAGTAAGTTATAGAATGTTCAATTCCTACCAACTTTGCAATTGCTCTTCATTTTTTTAAAAAAAAAACTCTTTCCAGGTTTCAAATGGGTGACCCCATCTAAAAACAAATGCTCTGTAAGGCTACACATTTATTGTTATTGCCACTTTTTATTATGCATATTTCGATTCAGGCCCTCTCCAATTCATATTCTAATGCATGGTTGATAGGGTATTTTGGACCCTAGCAACCAGATTGCTGAGATTGCAACCAGATTGCTGAGTATCACTCTGTATATCATACTAAAGTTAGTTTGTTTAAAGGTGAACAACCCCCTACATTATTTTAGGATAGTGGCGTGGATCAGTCCAAAATAACTTAAAATGCTATAACTGAAATATCAATGTACTTTGATAGCTCACTAGAATAAATAATGGGGGTATTATTGGGGGGTTACAGCTTCTGACTCACAGGCTGGACATTCTGATTTGCCTTTGAATAAAAAGAGCTAGTTCTTTGCATGTGCTCACGTTAGCTACATTATATACTGGATATATATTACTGGCAATGTATGGCAAAAGCTTGTGATCGCCAACAAAAGCCAATCCTGTGAGCCGGTCCCTTACCTCCAGCCCCAGCTTTTGCTTCAGCACCAGAGCCGTGCACAGGTAGCCGCTTCTTCCCACAAACAACTCGTCCAAGCCGCACTCCAGGAAGCCGAGCAGGGTGCACATCTCCCCAATCTCCCTGAACTTGTTTCGCTGGCGGCGAAATTTTGGTGAAACTAAACGGGTCAAATTCGCCCAACCCTAGTGGTAGAGCATGTAAGCAACCCCCGCCAGCCCCCCTCATCACTCCCCTGGACCAGCACTTTCTGTAGGACGCTCTCCAATGTGCTGAGTTGGACCGTTGCTTCGCTGCTCTGGCCGGACAGAAGGCTGCCCTTGTAGTCTGAGAAGCGATTGGCAAAGCATCGTTTGTTCTCCATGATGAAACCTGAGGGACAGAAGAAGAGACACGCGGGATCCGGTGCCATGGACTGACTAGAATATCTGTGAGGGGAGAAAGCTTATTTGAGGTGCTGGAAGAGTGGGAGCAGTGTTGTAGCCAATAGGGTAAAGAAGGTATAGCCAAACAACACAGGTCAGTGTAGCGGGGATCTCCCCTGCACGTTTATTTCGTCAAATGATGTAACGTTTCGGGGGCGTACCCCTTCATCAGACATCAGATGTCTGATGAAGGGGTACACCCCCGAAACGTTACATCATTTGACGAAATAAACGTGCAGGGGAGATCCCCGCTACACTGACCTGTGTTGTTTGGCTATACCTTCTTTACTGAATTCGTTGGGAGAGGCGCCGACCCCTCCAGCCAGCACCGGGCAATTATCCTCAGGAGAGACTCAGGGGAAATTAGGTAATTGTGTTGCTGCTTGTAGCCAATAGGGTGTCAGGGAATGAGTGGGGTGAGGAGGAGCATGGCACAAACAAGCAGGAGGTGGCAGTTAAGCAGGACCCTCCGGATTTTTTGGATAAAGGCTCCCATGTGCCTCATACATGCTCACAGGCAACTGTAATGGTGCCCGGCTGTCCTACGTCATGTTACTGGAGTTTCCTACCACACAACTTGTCACATGAATTCTCCTTTATTCCTGTATGTGCACATACAACATGTCAGCAGATGTCTGACTGCCTATAGCAGTAATCCCCAACCTTTTTTTTAACTCATGAGCCACATTTAAATGTAAAAAAGAGCTGGAGAGCAACACAAGCATGAAAATGTCCATTGGGATGTCAAATGTCAAAATGCGCGAAACTGCAATCATGCGCAGAAGCGCATTTACTCACAGGAATTCAAGCAGCGGCCGGGGAGAGACGGAAACTGTGCTCATGCGGACATGCGCAGCACATTTACGCACAGAAATAACAGGAGCAGCCGGGGAGAGACGGGACCGGACATGGGCTAGGTGACAGAGCAGACCCCCCCCCCAGCTTTGCTCCCTAGGCACATGCCTACTCTGCCTACCCCTAGTTCCGGCCCTGTTGTGATTGGCTGTTTGGTAGCCTACAGGACTGGTAGCCTACAGGAGGCTCTGTTTGGCAGTACACCTGGTTTTTATGCAACCAAAACTTGCATCTAAGCCAGCACTTCAAAAATAAGCATCTGCTTTGAGGCCACTAGGAGCAACATCCAAGGGGTTGCTCGCAAGCTACTGGTTGGGGACTACTGGCCTATAAGAACCCCTGCTCTGGGTAGTGGGTCCAGTGTCGGACTGGCCCACCGGAATACCAGGAAAACTCCCGGTGGGCCCAGGGGTCAGTGGGCCTCTTGCTTCTAACCATTTGGCCTATTTCATGGTCATTTCCTATTTATTTATGAGAACCACGAGGCTTAATAATGGAAGAATATAGTATAGTACGTACAGAAAAGAGACTAAAAGAGAATAAAGAGGTTGAGTGAGGAGAGGAGGTATAGTAGTTTGTAAAGTGGGCCCTCAGCCTAAGGTTTCCTGGGGGGCCCCTGGCATCCCAGTCCGACACTGAGTGGGTCCGACACTGCACTGCAACTACATTAACACTGCCATTAGAAATATAAGAATCCTTCAGGGTTCCATAAAGAAAAGTTGTAGAGGCCTCTATAACAAGATACTATTTTATGTTTCTCATTGGCTAGTACCGTGTTGTTACCCTAATGGGTTTGGGCAGTTAATGCACTTTCTGTCAGTGATTCACTGTCTGGAGGACCTGTTTTGATGCAAGCTGAATCAATGGAGAGCACACTGCTGATAAATTTAATACTGCTGATACTATATTTAAAGGGGAACTCCAGCTTCCAAACCAAAATTTGATAAAGAGGCCCAGAAACCCCTAATATCAGAGTTACAAGTTTCTTCAAAAAGTATGAATAAATGCCATTTTCTATGCTGAAATCCAGCTGTTTAACAGTTCTTCTCTTTCTGCATCATTTGAAATCCTGGCAGGGACGGAGAGACTAAAACTCGAATGTTACAAATTGTAACAACTTCTCCACAGCTTACAGACAGCATGCAGGAACTACATAACCCAAAATGCATTGCACTGTAATGTTCCGTTCCTTACTGAAATAACATGTGCAGGGAATTGTGGGGTTTGGAGGATGCAGGCTGAGGACAGATGGCTGTTGATACAAAGTAACAGTAGTCAGCCAGCTCAGCAAAGTAGACCAGCAGGAGAGCAGGGGGCTAGGCTTAGGGAACTGTCAGAAACCATTAAAACTCATGAAAAGTCTGCATATTTTTTAATTGATGTATACTGCAAAGTTGCTTGAAATTATATTTACTTTTTAAAAAGCTTGTTATGTTTGTGTGGATTCCCTCTTCCCTTCCCCTACGCAACAAAAGATTTAGGGGCTGCATGGTATGGATTATAACCAAAATTATCCTGAACCTTAAATAACCCAAAACAAGAGTGGTACTTCAATAACATAATCTTTATTAAAAAAAAAGTGTCAGTATAGTCTAATAGAATACTAGAATTTAAAATACATATCACCTGGCAAGGGGGTAAAATGCATACAGGGAAGTGAATATCCAGCCATTGAGAATTTTGGAATTCTTCTTGATAAAGGGGTGATATGTATTTAAAGTCAGACAAGTGGTGAATGTTTAAAATAGAACGATCCTAATATGATAGTGCCCTGACAATTGAACCAACCTGATCCTGAACACTAAATATTCTCCAAATAAAAATACTAGTGAAAAAGATAATTTTTCTAATAAGTGCATGTCAGAACTTCAGATCAGCTCAGCACATATTGCCATTATGCAGTGAGTCAAGGTGTTAATACAGGTAAAAGCATTCAGTACAGGGAGCTAAGTGGTTCAAACACTAAGGTGGTAAAGGTCCTTGTCACACAACCAGATCTCTTTGCATGCTATGCAGTTTGTACAGGCAAACGTCGATACAATCCCAATGCTTTAAAGGGATATCTTCACCTTCCAACACTTTTTTTCAGTTCAGTTGTTTTCAGATAGTTCACCAGAAATAAAGACTTTTTCCAATCACCTTCTATTTTCTGCGTGTGACTGTTTTTCTAATATTGAAGTGTAAAGTGTAATTTTTTACCTTTCTAAAGCTGCATTGGGGGGGGGTCGCCGACTCTCTAAACTGTTCTACATTGCTATATTTAGTTGATACATTTCTTATCTTAGTTCCTGCTGAGTAGAATCCTCGAGTTTCATTAAAGGCAGCTGTTAAAATTGATACAATAGTTGCTAATACTCCAGAGATACTGCTGAGAAATGTATCAATTAATTGTTGCAAAATTGTAACAGTTCAGAATCTGCACCTGAATGACAGCTGCCAGACTCAAACACCAGAGACAGGAGAAAAACATTAAAAAATGAAAAGCAGTTGAAAAAAGTCTTTATTTCTGAAGAACAATCTCAAAACAACTCAACTGAAAACTTTGGAAGGTGAAAAACCCCTTTAAAGGAACAGTTCAGTGTAAAAATAAAAACTGGGTAAATAGATAGGCTGTGCAAAATAAAAAATGTTTCTAATATAGTTAGTTAGCCAGTAAAATCCTTCGATTACGAATATCGAAGTCGAAGGATTTACCGCAAATACTTTGATCGACCGAAAAATCATTCGATTGCACTATTAAATCCTTCGAATCTACCTTCGATAAAAAAAAAGCATAGAAACCTCATGGGGAAGGTCCCCATAGGCTAACATTGAAGCTCGGTAGGTTTAAAGTGGCGAAATAGGTAATCAAAGTTTTTTTTAAAGAGACAGTACTTCTCTTTAAATGGTCGAATAGTCGAACGATTTTTACTTCGAAGTCGAAGGTCGTAGTAGCCTATTCGATGGTCGATGTACCCAAAAAAAAAAACGTAGAAATTCGAAGTTTTTTTTACTTTGAATCCTTCACTCAAGCTTAGTAAATGTGCCCCATAGTGTACATTCACTTAACATTCTTATAATTCTTCAGTATAATATATTCAATTTTTTTCCAGAGAACATTATATTGCTTTTGTATTTTCTAATAAATAGGGAAGCTTCCATATTTCCTTTGTTTGGTTGCAAATGAAGTATTTCCCTGTCTCCTATGAAGCAGTGCCTCTTGTGCAACACTGTAGTGAAAAGTGGCAGCCTTCTTTAATGCAATATCTTTCCCCCCAAAATTCATAACTGAGCTGTAGAATGTCTATTGCCTTTTCTTCCCAGAATCCATGACTGCATTTGAATCAGTATATTAGAAATGAAATCACTTCCAGAATCTCTGGAAGCTGCAAACTAAGTGATAATGACTGAATCAGAGACAACATATTCAGGCATGTCACTCGCAGAGTCAGGTGGTAATTTCAGGAATGAAAATGATATTGCTGAGAATAAACAATCATAGGTAAACCAATATTCCCCATTCATCTGTATTGTGATGTCAGACATCATGTAAGTATTCTGAGCAGGAATATAATGAACAGGCTAATCTAATGTTCTTTTGTTGGCTCTCTGTTTCCCATAAACTTACTATATATAACTTAATACTTTCATTTCCAAGCAAGTTCTTATATGTCTTTTCCTAACACATACATGAGGTGCAGTAAAGTCATATCTCGGGCTGCAGAATGCAAAGTGCAATCAGCATGTTTTTTCCCCACAATGCAGTGTTGTAACTTCTGGGGGAACAGGAAGTGTGATTGCATATGGGCCCGCAACACCTTGGGGTCTGACAGAGCCATGATAAGTCATATTTCGGACTGCAGGGCAGAGGGAATTTTTTTGGCTTGTATGCCAGGAGTACACTGTCACATGATTCTGAGGGTGTGAGGAGGCTCTCAGGTGTACAGCCCATGGCTAGATACACCACTCCCACAATGCAGCATTTTTCCCCCAGAGGCTTCATTGCTGATGCAAATGGGTGATTCTCAAACATTAATGGAACAGTTCAGTGTAAAAATTAAACCGGGGTAAATATAGGCTGTGCAAAATAAAAAATGTATCTAATATAGTTAGTTGGTCGAAAATGTAATGTCTAAAGGCTGGAGTGACTGGATGTCTAACATAACATAACAGAACCCAACTTCCTGCTCTTCAGCTCTCTAACTTTGAGTTAGTCAGCTACTTTAAAGGAGAACTAAACCTCAAAATTAAAAAACTCCTACCCCCCCCATAGACCCCCCCCCCAGCCTAGCTGCTACCCAGGGGAAATGCCCCTAAATCTTTACGTACCCCTCCGTGCAGATTCTGTCCAGCGGGTGTCATCTTCAGCCGTTTTGGAATGACGCTGGCGTAGTGGCGCATGTGCAGTTGGAGCAATCTTCTGCTTCGCGACAACTGAGAATGAGCCATAACTCACATTATGAGCCAGTCTCATTCAGAATATTACCAAATCGACTGAAGATGGTGCCCATGAACTCCGCTGGACAGAATCTGCATGAAGGGGTAAGTAAAGAGTTAGGGGCATTTGCCCGGGGTTACAGCTAGGCTGGGTGGGGAGGGAGGGGTGTCTATGTAAAACTCCCGCTGGTCGTAAGTAGTTAAACAAGTGTGTTAATATATAGTAACCATATTGGGATAGAATGGTTCAAATATGCATTTATGCTTGTTTTTGGATGTGAAACTGGACTTTGGACAATAATACCAGGACATGGACTTTGAGTGTCAAGCCTCACTTTGGAACACCCTGATGGACTATGGGAAATTGGGCGGGACTCTATGTATCCCTATGCTTTAAAAATGTTTGTAGCACAAATGTTTGTATCCTGACGAAGGGAGGGTTAATCCCCCCGAAACGTTGATGCACAGGTGGTCACTTTAAATAAAAGGGGTAAGCTCCCCACCTGCAACATACATGGGGTTGCGATATTCTCTTAAATCTTCTACATTGTACTGACGAGTGCCGACACACTTTCTAGAGAGATCTGCACCACCAGGGCAGGTCATCGTGGAAAGGGTGAGAGTTGCGGTTCATCTACACACTGACCGTGAAGAACCCCCTACGTTGCTTCAAATGAAAGTTCTTTTCTTCTAGTCTAAAGGGGTGGCCTCTGGTACGGTGATCCACTTTATGGGTAAAAAGGTCCCCTGCTATTTGTCTATAATGTCCTCTAATGTCCTTGTAAAGTGTAATCATGTCCCCTCGCAAGCGCCTTTTTCCAGAGAAAACAACCCCAACCTTGACAGTCTCCCCTCATAATTTAAGTCTTCCGTCCCTCTAACCAGTTTAGTTGCACTTAGTCTCTGCACTCTCTCCAGCTCATTTATATCCCTCTTAAGGACTGGAGTCCAAAACTGCACTGCATACTCCAGATGAGGCCTTACCAGGGACCTATAAAGAGGCATAGTTATGTTTTCATCCCTTCAGTTAATGCCCTTTTTTATGCAAGACAGAACTTTATTTGCTTTAGTAGCCACAGAATGACACTGCCCAGAATTAGACAACTTGTTAACTACAAAAACCCCTAGATCCTTTTCATTTACAGAAAACACTGCCATTTAGTGTATAACTTGCATTTATATTATTGTTGCCAAAGTGCATAACCTTGCATTTATCAACATTGAACCTCATCGCCAAATTGTGGCTGCACTCCAAGCAACATGCCTATATTTTGACTTGTGTGCCAGCGGGTTATAAAAGTGAGCAGATTAAAATGAAGATCCTGCTTGATCTGTATTTGTTATTCTTGCTCTGACTTTAATTCACAAAGCATTTACAGCACATATGCAAATTTACATGTATATATTTGTAGAATTATTATTGCTTTCTAAAATGCACAGCTGGATTATTCCTTCCTACTCACTGCACTTGTCATTGGGAGTTGAAAATGACATGAAAATAGTAAATACATTATTAGTAAACAATCCACAAGTTTTCATTTCTATTATCAGGGGCATTCTTTCCAAAACCTTATGGGCCAGATTATTTAGGAAATTCTATTGAGCAATTTGCTATTGCCTTTAATTTATTTTATAAAGCACTGCGTATCTTGTCGGCGCTACATAAATAAATGATGATGATGATACTGTTGATACCAACATTGGGATAAGACTAAAACATTCCATCTAGTGCTCAAAATAGGTAATTACAAGCACAGCATTATAAGGTAGACAGCTTTTATAAATGGGTGTCTCTAAGTGCAGCTATCATTTTGTAGAGATGTAAGAGGAGATATAAATCCCTTCTTATGGATGCGAGATCTACTAACAAACTGTAAAGCCACTAAAACAGCAGCTCTTGGTAATTATTATTTTTATGATTTATTATTCCCAAGATATGACTTATCCATGAGTACAGCTAGAAAAAAATGTAACATTGACTGAAATAGTGTCGGCTTTTAAGCTCCTTTGGGTGGTCTTTTAGGGCCAGGAAAAAAACATTTAGAAGTAACAATTGCCTGGTTGTCATTGTATAAACTATTTGTTTAAGCTAATACTGCAGCAATAGAGTACTGCAGGTACTGGTGACATTAGAAGCCTTTCGGGGTCTCTGGGGCCCTGCCTTGTGTAATCCTTTAGTAAGAGCAACAACCAATAAAAGAAATTCTTTGCACCTCCAAAATGATTAACAGAAGAAAGGAAAGAGTGACCGACAACAGCAAATGTTTAGAACTATTAACAATTTGAGGTGTAATTAGCTTACCTAATAGAGACTCCTCCATAATTCATAGGTGCAAAAGTTCCCTCACTTGACTATAGACAAGACTTCACAAAGTGTCTCTTGATCCCACAGTGCAAATATAATCCTGCAGATCTCAAGTCTCAAGTCGAGTCGACTACAGTTGCATAAGTTCCTCAGATGGGGGCTGAGGAATAGTTAAAGCAAGTGTTTCAGAAACCAGGGGTATGGGGGGACATTATTGCCTTCTGAATCCCCACACAAAAAAGTTTCTTGCAGTTTGGTTGAGCTGAAATATCCATATCGAAGTCCGAGATAACTGTCCCTGGTGAAGTCTAGAACCAACGGTGAGACAGCCAAGTGTCCATCTAGCTTCGACAGGAAGGCTGGTGAGCTTGGCAAGAGATCCATCACCACATTCACACCAGACAAACTTAACAGTTAGGGCTATTCCACACGGGGAGATAGCGACGCGTTTGCGGCGACAAAGCGCCGCGACCGGCGCAGGCGACAGTTTTGTTTGGGCGCCTATGTAAAAACGCCTGTGCTAACCACACGAGGCGATGCGCTTTTCAACAGTCGCCTGAAAAAGCCTGGCGAGGCATTTTCAGGCGACTGTTGAAAAGCGCATCGCCTCGTGTGGTTAGCACAGGCGTTTTTACATAGGCGCCCATACAAAACTGTCGCCTGCGCCGGTCGCGGCGACTGTCGTGGCGCTTTGTCGCCGCGACCGCAAACGCGTCGCTATCTCCCCGTGTGGAATAGCCCTTAAGTGTAAGGAAATGCGAGGAGATTCAGGGTAGATTTTGTCACCTGGCGACTAATCGCCTCGTATTTTGAGCGACTATCTCCCTGAACTGCCTCAGCATTATTCCCCATAGGCTGCAATGAAAAGTCTCCTGCGTTAATGCACACGCGGCGATGCGTTTTCTATAGTCACCCGAAGTTGCCCCACTGAGGCAACTTTAATATGTTATTTAATTGCCTTCCTGACATGGAGGAAAAACACGATCCGAAACGAATTTGATTTGAATTTTCGAGTCGGGACTATTCAATCGAATATTAGACGTTCAATTTTTTTTCTTAAATAACCTCTCATTCGAGTTGTGAGTATAGTCAAATTTATTATTTATTAGAGTAAAAAAAATGTACACAAATTTGAAATTTAACATTTGATAAATAACCCCCGTAATGTATGGTTGTGCTGCACTAGTTCAACTGTGTGTTTGCTTCAGAAACTATAACATTATTATAGTTTATATAAACAAGCTGCTGTATAGCCATGGGGGCAGCCATTCAAATCTGAAAAAGGAGGAAAGGCACTGGAGATAACAGATAAGCTCTGTAGTATACAATGGGATTTTTCTGCACTTATCTGTAATCTATTGTGTATCTTTTGCTTCAATGGCTGCACAGCAGCTCATTTATATAAATTATAGTAGTGTTTGTAAAGCAAACACACCAGTTTTACCAGTGCAGGGCAACAGTAAATTATATTGTCATTCATTTTTTGTTATGGGGGGGTTTGTGGATGCACACCTAAGGCCAATTTCAAAAAGTATAATTTCAAAAAGTATAAAGCCCTGTCTAAGTAATTCAAGTAAATATGCCAGAGCATGTAATTTTGAAACAGGGTTTCAAATTCTCCCTCTTAAAAGCCGCTCAGCAGTTGGCGGGGGAGGATCTAGCACAGAGTTGAAACCAAGGCACAGGAGATGTTTACACAAAGAATTGTTACTACAGAGAGGTAATGTACCTTGTTTACTATGACTAAAGATAAATAAGTTAGGGACCACCATGTGGGGTTTTACCTTGACGTGGTATGGTGGCTTATCAATATTATGATCATAACTTTGTAACAAAAAAACCCTGTTTCAAAATTACATGCACTGGCATATTTACTTGAATTACTTAGACAGGGCTTTATACTTTTTGAAATTATACTTTTTGAAATTGGCCTTAGGTGTGCATCCACAAACCCCCCCAGATCCATTTTTTGTTGTTACTGTTCCTTTAACTTTGCACTTTGTGTCCAGACATATACTGGTTAGTTAGTATCTATTTAAAGCAGTGTGTAACCCTCCCTGCCTTCAAGGATCACCACTGAAAGTACTACTGGATCTCCATATGGGTGAAACTACTATGACTGGACAATTAATTTATGAAGTAAATAAATTAAAGAGATCACTCTTAGTCAGGGATCACCAACCTTTTGAACCTGTGAGCAACATTTAGAAGTAAAAGGAGTTGGGGAGCAACACTAACATGACAAGGGTGCCATATAAGGGCTGTGATTGGCCATTTGGTAGCCTCTATTTGGACAGGCAGCCTACAGGAGACTCTGTTTGGCAGTACATCTGGTTTTTTACAACAAAAACTTGCCTACAAGCCTGGAATTCAAAAATAATCACCTGCTTTGAGGCCACTGGGAGCAACATCCAAGGGGTTGGAGAGCAACATGTTGCTCACGAGCTACTGGTTGGGGATCACTGCTCTTAGTTATACAAGTCAACAGACAGCCGCTCAAAGACAAAACTTACAAATATAAAATTGACTAAAATTACTAAAAAAGCATTTTACTGAATATTGGCCCAAAAAAAACCAGAAGAGAAAGAGCAGCCATCCCTCTCACTTACAGATTTGCAGAGCATCATCTCTGAGATGAAATATCAGCAAACTGTAGCTAGCAGAGAAATTCCTGAAACGACCCATGCTGCTCCTATTGAAGGGAAAATGGGAGGCAGCATTGGTACATTTGGCTTTCTTTAGTAAGACATTAGTGGTTCTACACAAGCGTGTGCCATTTACCCAAAGCAGAGGAACATGGAGGTGCTATCCTGTTCATAGAGGGAAAGAGAGCGTTTGATATCACTGCAACTTGCAGTGCAGCAGCAAAGAGCGACTTCTCCAGGGAGTATATTTTTAACCATGTCTGCAGATTTACACTAATGTGCAGAGGAAGTATTCATCTTAGTGCTTTCAATGTCAGACCAAGTGAGCTCCACAAGGAAAACACATATCAGGCAACAATATTCATAATTGGTGGTTCTCAAGCATCAACCTACAGACAATGTTTTTACAGTCATCCTTTATGAGCACAGAAGTGCAATTACCGGTTCTTCTGTCTGAACGGGAGCAATTATTAAATGGACAAAACATCAGTTGTACCTCTGTAAAAGATCTAATTAATGGCCTTGGAATGCATTTCTAATGTGGCTGCAAAGACTATACCAACATCTACTGCACGCAACTTGCCAGGTGCCCCTAAAACAATAGACCAGAAGATGCCAACCTATGGGGTCAGACAAAAAGAGTGGATAGGAATGCCAGCCAGATAACACCAACAGCTTTTTATTCAGAAGATAAAACGTTTACTGGACTTACCCTCCCTGCTCTGGGAATACTAACAGGAGCCAAACTGACTCAGCTAAAGTCTCTCTTTAGACAATCGGATGGAAAGATGAAAACTTATAATGAAGCAGTGGAAATGGAGGGTGCAAGCCGACTCTCTCAATACTTATATCTACAATTGAGATACTATGCACAGGCAGTTTATCCAGATCTATTGCTCCCTCCACTTCATCCTATTTTGAAACTATGTAAACAATTATATTAGGAGATAGAATACAGAAATTTAATAAAAGTGATGACAAATACTTTTGCATGGGACCTTCATTATGAACAATATGGAAAAGGTTACTATCAGTTCTTGATCATTATGAATATAACAGATTGAGAATATGACTGATCCACTGACTACACTACCCTTTAGACACAAATACACCTAAAATCTAACCAGTTACTAGTTCAAATGAAATGATGGCTTTTTGACGAACTTAGCACATCTTCAAATAAAAACAAAAATAGTGATAGTGTTGCTATGGTACCTGAAATATTAATGATACAATATACAATAGAAATGGATAGTATTTTTATCAGCCAGAGATATTTCCTTTTGTACATACCGTACTAGATACACAAGATCACAGGTTAAAAGGTTCAGTTAGCAGCTGTTAATATATATATATATCATTGTTCAGTTTTCAGAAAAGAAACACATTGGGGAGTTTAGAATAAATATAACAAATCTGCAAAAATGAATTATAAATTTGGTTAGTCAAAGGGCTATACAGAAATGGAGCATACCATTGGAGTCAATACATGCAACTTCTTGTTTGCATCTCTGTGCATAAAAGAAAGCAAGCGCAAAAGCCCAGTTGATTCTTAAAATAAGATAGAACATTTCAAGTATGTCTTTATTCAGTTCAATCATTGAGAAAACAGTGTATTGCTTTCCGTTTGATGCCATTGTTGACATTCTTAGATGATAAGTGAAATTAGGCACATATTACAGTTAAGAAAAAAAAATACATACTTTATTACATGGCTTCATTCAAAATGCACTCTGGTTAATAGTGGTTATAGTGTTATGTCAGCACCACCTAGAAATGGTAGAGTAATAGCAAAGAACCATGGGAAAGTTACCCAGTATATTTGCTGGGGTAACTAAGCTACGTTTCCTCAGCTGCATGTATGTGAGTATAGATAATGGCTTCCATAAAGCCCAGACAGAGCTAATATTTTTCTTGTGCAAAGAATTCACTGTTCCATTATATTCATGAAAGTAGACGTGTTACTATAAGGAAGGTGAAAAAGTCAAGAGGTGATAGTTGTCCAAAGGCAAAGAATACGTAGCTTCAAAACTGTGCTTAAAATACTTCATCTGCAATAAAAAGAATTACAAAATAATATACATAGGAATCCTTCAGTTTGTGTTATTTAGTGCTGGTGGCTCCATGAGGTACTGTGACAGCTGCAGCTGAAGGGACTATTTCATCATACTCAGGCGGTGGATCTGTGGGATTTTGTGTTGGTTCATTTACTTGAACCCCCGGCTCCCCTGTGGCTTCCTCATAAGAGGGGGGAGGATCGCAGTTCGACAGCCGAGCTGAAAGAGTGTCGGAATGCACATCATAATCATATCCACTGTGAAGCCTGCCCCTATCAAATGCTACTTCCATGGGGCATAGGACAGTGCCATGCTGAGGTGAAATAATAAATCCATCCGGGTCAATGGCCACTTCTGTTGCATTTTCTCGAACCCCTCGAGGAGCGTAAGCAGTCTGTCTCCGTGCCTTCTTTTTGAATACGCATTTCCACACGAGTAAGATGCCCAAAAGGATGATGAAAAACACAATGATCAGAGGAAAGGCAAGGTAAAATGGGTACCAGTTGTTTCCCGCATTCAGATCTCCTTGTTGTCCTTGGATGTATTCTTTCCAGAATTCGTTCTAGACAGAACAATGAACATAGGATTAGAGAAGAAAAGCAAATAAACACATGGAGGTATATTTATCCAAGAGTGAAGTTAGAGAGCCTCTATAGTCCTCTATAGTGATATTTCGTCACTCTCCATTTATTTTTATGGGATTTTGAAGAGTATTTATCAATGGGTGAAAGTGAAAGTTCATCCTTCGATAAATACGTCTTTCAAATTCCCATAGAAATAAATGGAGAGTGGTGGACTTTCACTCTACTGAACTGTGGCGATCTCACTCTTTTGATAAATATATCCCATGGAATCAAGGCAGATAAGTGTGGGTCAGACTACTGTGGTAGCTGTCAATCCATCCAAAGTTAATGGAGGTTTATTACAAAATCAGCAATAATAAAAAGCACTGTGATGTCTAGTTATTATGCATTCTGTTGTTGTTGTTGTGTCACATTTTGTACAGGAAAGTTCAGCTTGTTGGCCAGTGAATGTGAAGGTCTTGAGAAAATATGCAACAAATCTATTTTATAGAAGGGTATCTCTTCAAGTCCAGAATACTTAATGGGCCCTCTGGGCAGATTTGTCCTACGGTAATCAAAGCATTTTGAAAGCAAGGTGGCGTCCCTGTGATTCTGTAGATATTAATGCTGTATGGCAAGCCAAACTTTTCCTGAGATCTAACAATAATTCAGTCTGTGCAACGACAAGGTCGAAAAGGAGGAAAGTTCATTCAGAGTTGGCAGCAGGTTTTCAGAAAGCCATTCAGAGGGCTCTTTTGTTTTCTTAGCTGCCTATCAGTGTTGAGATCTATCAAGATTTAAACAAGTTACTGTAGGAATATGAATAAAAATACCATACATAGCTCTCCAGTATTAAAGGGGTGTTTCACCTTTAAGTTAACTTCAAGTATGTTATAGAATTGCCAATTCTAAGCAACCTTTCAACTGGCCTTTATTATTTATTTTTCATAGTTTTTAAATTATTTGCCTTTTTCTTCTGACTCTTGTCAACTATCAAACAGGGGTCACTGACCCTATCTAAAACAAATGCTCTGCAAGGCTTCAAATTCCTTGTTATTGCTACATTTTATTACTCATATTTCTATTCGGGTCCTCTCCTATTCATATTCCAGTCTCTTTTTCAAATCAATGCATGGTTGCTAGTATAAGTTGGACGCCACAGAGAGCTGCTGAATAAAAGCAACATATCTCAAACACCACAAATAATAAAAAATGAAAACCAATTGCAAATTGTCTCAGAACATCACTCTCTATAATCTATATCATACTAAAAGTCAACTCAAAGGAGAACAAATTACTTTTGGAAAAAAAAAGTGCATTTGATGGTCTGAATGCAGCAATGTGCAATGGATCTGTAGGATAGAGGACACCAAGACCGGTCTCTAAATCTGGCCAGTTTTCATTGGTGGAATACACAGTCTGAGATCAAGACAGAGTCTCTGCTGACAATTTGGCCCAGCATAGCATTTTAAGTTGCAATAACATTTTTGAAGTAATCCATTTAGGCCAACACCTATTCTGAGTTTGATAAAGATGCATTTATGTATAATTGAAATGCAAAGATGTGTAGTAAAATTCTGCAAATAAATCATAATAATTTAAGAGATGAATTCAAGGCAATTTATAATCTATTATTTCTTCAAAGATGCACTGTTCCCATTCAAAAGGTGCTGCACCTTTACACATAGACCTGTCTATCTGGTGAAAGCAACTGGCAGAAAAGAACTACCTCAACTCACATAGGAAAACCATGTCCACACAACAAATATGATGGATAAAACAAAACTGAACAGAAACAATTAATGAGCTGGAAGGACAAACTATAAAAGGAAAGATCTGATATTATTGGAAAGCTATACATATGTTACATACAGAACATAAGAGGATGTGATGCATGAACGCTTCAGCAATTCATTAGCAGCAGAAATAGTTACACCATTTATTATTTAGCCCTGGGTGAATGCACCAAAACAATTAGCTTGGTTATCAAGCCAGGCAATAATTAATAACATAGAGAGAGACCTTCTGCTGCAATGTTCATTATGCTTTGTATTCGTGCTTTGTAATAGTATCTTGAGTTTTTTACATAGTGTATAGCAGTGCTGTACAACTTCTGTGCCGGAATTTTTTTGCCCTACATGGTGGAGGGCCAATAATGGAACCCAGTATTAGCCACTCCCTGTTTTTAAACCACACCCACTTAAAACACACCCATGTTACTACAAGACCATGTCCACATTAATTGTGTTAACACACCAAAAAAACCAAATGTTTGGTGCTCACTGCAGGGATGTCATATTAAGACATAACCTTAAATCCATATGCCTCCTCCTCCCCTGTCAGTAATGCAACTATGGGGTGGCGGGCCTGCCCTTCCCCCTCCAGAGACGGGTTTTTCAACGTTTTTTCCCTCGCGCGAACTGCCAGCAGTCTCGCAGGGGGTGCGGGCCCTGGTACAATTGCACCCACTGCTCCCCCAGTACTTCCGCCACTGTCCACTGTGGATAACACAGCTCCCCCAGCACATTATTTAATACCATAGGGGTCCCTAACAATAATGTTCGAATGATGATAAACCCCCAGAACAAATACCATGCCTGTGGGTAACACAGCTCACCCAGCACATTATTTAACACCATAGGGACCCCTAACAATGATTTTCAAATAACAAACCCCCAGAACAAATACCATGCTTATGTTCCACAGACAGAGCAGGCCACACACAAAGTATGGCACACACAGGGAGCATAGGGACGGCAGAGTATGACACACACATTGAGCATAGGGAAGGCAGAGTATGGCACACACAGGGATCATAGGGCAGGCAGAGTAAGGCACATACAGTGAGCATAGGGCAGGCAGAGTATGGCAAACACAGGGAGCATAGGGCAGGCAGAGTATGGCACACACAGGGAGCATAGGGCAGGCAGAGTATGGCACACACTGGGAACATAGGCAGGCAGAGTATGGCACACACAGGGAGCATAGGGCAGGCAGAGTATGGCACACACTAGGAACATAGGGCAGGCAGAGTATGGCACACACTGGGAACATAGGCAGGCAGAGTATGGCACACACAGGGAGCATAGGGCAAGCAGAGTATGGCACACACTGGGAACATAGGCAGGCAGAGTATGGCACACACAGGGAGCATAGGGAAGGCAGAGCAGGAGACAGGGAAACCTATCAGGACCACTCTAAGATGTACTGCATACAGTGACACGTACAGGTGTCCCTCCAGCTGATTATATGTTTATGTTATTTCTTATTATAGGAAAATTCAAGAAGCTGTAGGGAATACTGAGTCATCTATGCCCCCAGCTATCTCCCCCATTTCATGTTTTTAAATAAGCCAATTTACAGGCTATTCTCAATCTCTTCTCATAAAGATTCTCTGATGGTGAATAAAACATAGTTTATAAACGGGCAGGAAATATATCCAATTCTAAAGTACCTGTGCCAGAAAAAACAGCAGGGGCCACATACTTTCCACTGACATCAATGACATGCACTGATAGTAGCTCTACTGGATGATAATCTTGATTTTTAGATGGTCACCCTTTCTGTGCATGGAACATTAAGGGGCAATTTATTTTTCCTCTGTAATTTACCAGTAGATAAAACACTACCAGCCCTCTTTCTTTCTCCTCACAACTTCATTGACTATGCTATGGTCGGAAACTGACCAGCAGGTGGCGTTTTTGTAACAAAATTCATTCATATTAATAGTACATTTATCCATTAATATCTTGGAATTAAAAAAAATATAAATAATAAATGGAAATTGCAAAAATGCTTAGAATAGCACTCTCTCCAGTTTTACATTCACTTATTTTAAAAGTTTATTTTAAGGCCAGTATTTCCTGTACAATTACTATAACTACTAATGGCCTTTTTACTCAGGACTATGTTAACTTTTTTGTTGCCTTGCCCTTAAAGAAGTTAAGAATGGTTGCATTAGCAATTATTATTTATTTTTTTTAGTCTTAGTATATCTAGGTTTGAAAAAGCTCTATCCTCTGTATGAAATGCATGAGTGTTTAGCATTTTGGAATGTAGAATTATTTATAATTTATTTATTTCTTGGTATCTTTATAGTACCAACATATTTACATATACTTGTATACTTACAGTTTTCTCATCATTTTCAAAGGCTTCTCTTGCCTCTTCATAAGTGCACAATTCCTCTTTGCATTCCCGCTCAATGTTCCCTTGCTTAATCTCTTCTAAAAAACTGTTTGCTCTAGGAGATCGTTTTAAGATGGAGTTTGCATCATCTCCTGTCAGGAACACTGTGAACAAACAAGAAACACAAGTTACTAACATAGTATAAATATCATTTATTTACGGACATGCCCCTATCTGACAGCTACTTTGTAAGTAGCAAAAAAATTAATAAAATAAATTATATATAGATTACACATATACATACAAATATGTAGAATATTAAGTTTTTCTATTAACATTAACTGTTATTTTTGTGCAGTTATTCTTTTTATTTTGGTTGATCCTCCATTTATACATGAGCAAATAAACAGAAACAAATGATTGTCAGGTATGTCTATTAAGATTTACTGAGGAGGACCTTCTTTATCTCTTGTTTTTAACAGCTATAATAATCTATATGTCTGATGTATACACCTCTCTATTGAACAGTGCTGCAGAAAATGTTGGTGCTTAAGTTTCTGTTGTTCCATTTGGCCTCTGGAGTTAGCAGATATGAAACAAATAGGAAGAGATGATGATTCACTAAAGAGTTCATAGATGGTTAAGTGGAGTTCTTCAACAAAAATACAGAACCAAAGTGATGAGCAAGGGCCAGGTGAGAAGGAGAAAGGAAGAAGCTGAATATGATACAAAGAATACAATCTTTGTAATATTTCTAAAACATAAAAACATATACTTATATATATATATATATTTACGTAAAAACTTTTATAATTATGCTGCCGGTAACAGAATAACAGTGTGTTAATGGACCTAGATCATGGTCCACCTCAAAGAAAGCCCTGTTTTCTAGGTTTCCTGGAAGTGACCCTGATCTTTCATATGATCAGTTAATACTGAGTAAAGTAAGCAGACTTCTCTGTTGGAATCCAGACTGCATTTTTGTATCTGGGCCACAAGAGGGATTTTACACAACATATTTTTCCTTTTTTCAGCTTTACAGGAAAAAAGCTCACAATTAAAGGTCAAAATCACATTCTCACACCCTGTAGTAAATTTATCAGGAGCCAATGAACCTTTATGTTTTTTGCAGTGCGAGAGGAGAAGAGCACACAAAATCCTTGCAGATAGTAATCTGAAATCTAATCTAGAAACCCAGTGCAGCAATGAGATCACTTACCCCCATCTAAAAAACAAATGCTCCGTAAGGCTACTATTGTTAGTGATAATTGTGTTTTTTACTCATCTTTCTATACAGGCCCTCTCCTATTCGTATTCCAATCTCTTATTCAAATCAATGCATGGTTGCTGGGGTAATGTTGACCCTAGCAACCAGATTGCAACAATATAGCAATTTGGAGAACTGTTTGAATATAAAGTCAAATAACTCAAAAAAAACACAAATAATAAAAAATGAAAACGAATTGCAAATTGTCTCTTTACATCATACTAGATGTTAATTTAAGGGTGAACAGCCCCTTTAAGATACACTGTCAATTTTAGCTTGCAAGTCTGAGATTTGCACCAGCAATAAATTTGAATTAGTACACAATCTTTTTCTCCAGGAGAGACAGTGCAGGCGGAATTACAGACTAACAGCTAGCTACTTGTTAGGATTGTCATGATTTTTATGATGTAGTTTTTATTAGTAAATTACACTGTTTACACTGCAAATAATTCATTCTACCATATAAAATGTCATTCCTAATCCAATCTGAAGTTTATCAGAGAACAAGTCACATGACTGGGGGCACATGGGAAACTGACAATATGTCTAGCCCTTATGTCAGATTTCAAAATTAGATATAAAAAAAAAAAAACAGTTTGGTCTTTTAAAAAACAGATTTCAGTGCAGAAGTCTGCTGGAGCAGCGTTTTGAAAAAAACACGTTTTCCCATGACAGTATCCCTTTAAATTATGACCATACATTTGTTAGATGACCATTTTTAGTCAATTGGTTTGGCAAAACTGCAGCTTATAAATAAATATACAGCATGTGGTACTATAATATGGGTTAGGAGGCATTCCTCCTGCAAATTAGCAATTAGCAATGATACATGATTACTAAGGAACAGACTGCAATAAGCATGAGTTATGGTCGTACATATTGGCAAACTGACACTAACGTTTTAGAGACAACGGCTCAGAGGCCTCTGTGAATGGGTCAGTTTTAGCATTCCCTTACGGAGAAGCTGCTCCCACCAGAGGCCTGATGAGCTCAGCAGAGGAAATTCCACAGCTAAAAATAACTAACGGCACAATGGGAACCAGACAAATATTGCCAGAAAATTAAAAATGAGAGCAGTGGATAATGTGTCAGATAAAAATACCTGCTCTGTTGTGTTACCATCTCAGTATTTAAGCTTAGCTCTGTGTAATCCATAGTGCCATGAATACAATAAACCCTTTCTGTCGATTTTCTCACCCTCCTTCCTATTCTATTTACCGTATGTATCATTTATGCACTTTCGCTAACCTTACTGACTCCATAAAAAGCAGCCTGCAGATTTCTAGCCATACTACATTTGACTTATTGCCATATATTTTGCAGTCTTATATTTTAGGATTAAGGCATCCTGGAAGATATATAACAACAATGACAAAAAGACATTAAAGGTAATCTATGGCCTATTTCAGCACTACTGGACACAGTAATAGAGCTTGCCTAGGGCTGCTGAATTTATAGCTACTGGTGTATCGATTAGACATGGAAGCTCCATCTCTCCAGAGAAAAGAACAAACAATGACTTCACTCCTAATCTGGAAGGAACAGAAAGTACATTTCACTTCATCTGTTGCACGGAATAACCTGTAAGTAGTGATGAAAGAAATTTTCCTTCAAAAATGACGGCCATTGACTACAATGGGTAGAAAAAAATTGTCAAGTGGCAAAATAATTGTCGCCCACAGACTTAAACGCATTTTGGCGAATTTTAGCGGTTTCGCAAATTTTCGGCAAAGCAAAATGGGTCACATTCATCCATCACTAAAGCTAATGCTAAATACTTGGTTTCATATTTTGCCCATGCCTTTTATTCTATCGAAGCCACCTGTTGGCAGCACAAGGCGACCCAGAAATGTACAATTTACAGATCTAGCAAGATGGTATTTTTATATTGACTCCACAGATTCTATCTGAAGAGTAAGGCTAAGGAAACACAACACGGATTCCCACTCAAGCCGAGAAACCATAGCCCCATTGCTCCTCTTCTGCTGTGCTTCAGCGTGGTGGGTTTTGGTGGGGATTGCAAAATCTCATGTTTTAGCTTTGAAATCCGCTATGTCTGCCTGCACTCGAGTGGATGTAATTCATTCCTATGGGATGTTTAGAAGCATAATTATTAAAGGGTAAAATTCGCCCACTAATATGTATTCTAGGATAAGCATTGTTTTAAAATCAGTGTTGAAGTCACTGCTACAGGTTGCAACTGAAGTGCATCTTTCACCACTGAGGTTGTCTACACTTCCAGCAATTATTCTGGAGTTCTAAAGGAGAAGGAAAGCTACCGAGGCAGTTTATTGCCAATATTTAGCCACAACAGTACAAGATAGAACTCTATAATTTATTCTGTAGAATGCTTTACCATACATGAGTAAAACAGTTCTAGAAACGCTGTTTGTTTAGGATAGCAGCTGCCATATTAGCTTGGTGTGACATCACTTCCTGCCTGAGTCTCTCCCTGCTTGCTCATAGCTCTGGGCTCAGATTACAGCAGGGAAAGGAGGAGGGAGAAGGGAGAGGAGCAAACTGAGCATGCTCAAGCCCATGCCCTGAAAGAAGGAAGTCTAATACAGAGGCCCATGTGTACACAATAGAAGTAAAGAAAATACTTTATTTAGATGGTTTTCTGGTATATTTGCTGTATATAGAGCTTTCTGATAAAGCTTACTTAGTTTTAAACCTTTCCTTTAAGGGCAATGGAAAACAGCATTTTTGCACACAACCTTTAAATGTATGCACAAGCCACCAAGAATGATTTCAATGGCAATCACCTGAAGACAATGTCACCCAATTTCTCCCTAACCTGGAGATATTAAAAGATCAGGCAAATACAACAACCAAAATTAATTGATCTGTGTGCCATTGTCAATAGGGTCCTGATTCAATGTAGCAAATGGCTCTGTCATGAGGAACAACACCCTTCCAAATACAGTGTAAAAAACAGATGACCTGCACAAGGCAGTGCAATGTGGGGATCTCCCCTGCGTTTATTCAGTAATATAAAATGTTTCAGGGCCAAGCCCCAAAGTCCATTACTAAGTCACTATTACCTAATTGCATTTGGGTGAGAAAATCCAACCACACAGCCAAATCCTATTCCTGTGTGAAAACAATGTAGTGAACACTCATTTGTATGACAGAGTTCAGCTAGAGACAAAGAAGGGGAAAGCTGCAAAGTCAGCAGTTTCGGATAGATAAACAGCAGAGAGAGACTGACAACAAGCCTGCAGAGCTGATCATGAATCAGGCTAGAAAAATAGGAGGATGGACACAGAACCGGAATCCTAATAAAGGACTTTAGCCCCACAGAACAGATGGGATAAGGAGGGGAAAAAAGTCAAACTAAACAGACTCAGTGGGGGCTCATTTCTGAAACACTGGGCAAATTTGCCCCTGGGCATTAACCCAAGGCAACCAATCAAATACTTGCATTCACTGTTTAACCAGCAGCTGGCTGAAAAAAAGACAATCTTTGACTGGTTGCTATGGGTTAATGCCCATGGGCAAATCTGCCCAGTGTTTATAAATGAGTTCCATTGTTTCTTTTCAGTGGTTTTTGTGGCTACAAACTACAATCTATTACATATGCGCAAACACATAGGCTGGGACAATATTCCCTTTGACAAGAGCTCACACAAGAACCCATTCTTTTGCCCTTGTAAACAGTGAATTGACATATATTTTTTTTTATCTTTAGATAAAACACATTTGAAAGATTATATGAATTCCCCATTATACAGAGGGATGACTGAGAAATTTCAGTTGGGGAGTTGCAGCCAGGATACAATTCATTTAATTATTACTAGAGCACTTGATTTAGCCACAGTTCAATGCCTCCTGATACTCCTCTTGCACCTCTTTGTGAAATCCAAAATAACACCAACTGTATTTAGCATGTATGCTCTACTGTGGAAAGCAACCTGTGAATACCAGCTGCTACAGACCCATAAATACTAAAAACTTCTGAATAATTCTGCTGCGAATATCTAGATCAAAGAAAATTGACATTCTGGTTCCTTACTGCGACGCATTTCACCCCCACCAGGGCTTTCTCAAGTTTATTAGCTGGAAGTGCCCCCCAGGACACTCCCTTAAAGGGGTGATTCACTTTTAATGTAACTTTTACTACATTTAAAGCAACTTTTCAATTGGTCATCATTATTTGTTTTTTTTATAGTTTTTTAATTATTTTCCTTCTTCTTCTGACTTGTCCAAGCTTTTAAATGGGGGTCACTGACCCCATCTAAAAACAAATGCTCTGTAAGGCTACAAATATATTGTTGTTGCTACCTTTGATTACTCATCTTTCTTTTCAGACCTCTCTCCTATTCATATTCCAGTCTTGTATCAGTGCATGATTGCTAGGGTAATTTGGACCCTAGCAATTAGATTAGTTAAAATTGTAAACGGTAGAGCTGCTGAATAAAGAATTAAATAAATAGAGAGTAGATATTCTGAGACAATTTAAAATTGGTTTTCATTTTTTATTATTTGATGTTTTTGAGTTATTTAGCTTTTTTATTCAGCAGCTCTCGTGTTTGCAATTTCAGAAATCTGGTTGCTAGGGTTCAAATTACCCTAGCAACCATGCATTGATTTGAATAAGAGACTGGAATATGAATAGGAGAGGGCCTGAATAGAAAGAGGAGTAATAAAAGTAGCAATAACAATAAATGTGTAGCCTTACAGAGCATTTGTTTTTCAGATGGAATCAGTGACCCCAATTTGAAAACTGGAAAGAAAAAGGCAAAAAATTCAAAAACTGTAAAAAAAAGGAATAATGAAAACCAATTGAAAAGTTGCTCAGAAATTGCCATTCTATAACATACTAAAAGTTAACTTAAAGGTGAACCACTCTTTTGTGTATCCCCTTTCTTAAAAGGACCACTACTACACTGTGACTATAACTACCAAGGGGCAATATTCTATATTAATCTTAGGGTACAATACCAAGAACATAAAAATATACATATCAGCATAGATAGAAATTAAGCTAAGACTCCCACCCTCATACCCCAAAATCAACTCAATAAGATCCAAGCAGAACAGGATATCTAAGACAAGGTTATGGTATTTCCATACCCATCATTGTAGGGTGTCAATCACTTTTATAGTACCGCACAGCAGCACCCATCAATTGTGACAGGTTTACAAGACTGTAAGCATGCAGGTCAGATTCAAAGCAAACAGTTATAACCCACATGCCCCCCCCCCCCTCAAGTCTGCCTGGTAACCGATCAGTGGAAACCTAGACAACAGCAAAGCAGGAAGTAGTGTTCTGGCCATTATGTTAGACATCCAGCCACTTCAGCCTTTATACATTACATTTTCGGCTAACTATTAGAAATGCACCGAATCCAGGTTTCGGCCTTTTTCAGCAGGATTCGGAATCGGCCGAATCGCATCCTAACTTGCAAATGCAAATTAGGAACATGGAGGGAAATCACGTGACTTTTTCTCACAAGGAAGTAAAAAATGTTTGGTATTCGGCCGAATTTCACGCAAAGGATTCGGGGGTTTGGCCGAATCCAAAATACTGGACTAAGTTTACTAAAAACATTTTTTATTTTTCACACCCTATTTACCTAGTTTTTATTTTTAAACTGAACAATTCCTTTAAGCAAGTGAGTTTTTGCTACACATTAAAAACAAGTAATAAAAGAAATTAAGCATGTGGCAGTATAGTAAGGCCATTTTCTTGTGAGTTAGTTAAGGAAGCACATGGTTAAAAGAACCCTTTCCCCTCAGCACTGCCAGGCACGATGTGAAAACATTATTGTTCTTTCTAAAATGCTGAACACTATCTTGTGTGCCATCTCAGTTAAGTGAGTTGTTTTGTTTTTAACCTTCATGAAGCTGGGTTGCCAAGGCAATTTTTTCCATTTAAGCAATTTCCCAGGTGCCCCCAGTCATGTGACTTGCACTCTGATAAACTTCAATTTCGCTTTACTGCTGCACTGCAAGTTGGAGTGATATCATCCTCCTCCCTTGCCCCAGCAGCCCATCAGCAGAACAATGGGAAGGTAACCATATAACAGCTACCTGGTAGATATAAGAACAGCACTCAGTAGTAAAAATCCATGTCCCACTGTGACACATTCAGTTACAATGAGTAGAAAGAAGAAACAACAGCCTGCCAGAAAGCAGTTCCATAGTGCAGCACTGGCTCTTTCTGAATGCACATGACCAGGCAAAATGACCTGAGATGGCGCCTAAACACCAATATTACAACTAAAAAAAAAATACACTTTTTGAGTTAGGAATGAAATTTGACATAGTAGAGTGAATTATTTGCAGAGTAAACAGTATCATTTAGAAATAAAAATGAAATCATAAAAATCATGACAGGATCCCTTTAAGGGTTAAGGTATATCATGGAGCACAAGTTTTTCGCCCAAAATCTCTTTTTAACTGGCCTTCAGGAACAGCCTCCATGCATGACATTTACACAGAGGAGCAAATCTTTGCTGCAATTGGTGATAAGTAGTGACTGTACTGTCCATTAGCTCTACTTAAAATCAGGATTAACAAAAGAAGAAGAGGAACATAGCACTGCTAATTTCTCTTATAAAAAATAAATATACCATTGTATTCAATGGTGCTTCGCCAATGAGGCGAGTTGAGGCTGTTGCCTTAGGCGGTAGCGCCCCACTAGGTACCAGGGGCAGCAAAAATGCTGCTTCTGGTACTTTAAGAGCGAATTTCCGGGGATAGGGGGGCAACTGCTGCAGGCGGCGGAGGGGCCAGGATTGCTCCTGTATATATATATATATATATATATATCAAGCCTTCTCAACAAACCGCACTCCAAGGACTTTGAATGGTGTCAAAAAAATGCCTTTATTTCAACGTTTCGGCTCTCACTCGTGAGCCGTCTTCAGGAAAGTGGAAAACTCTATAAATGTGAAGCGCTTTTTAAGTGCAGAAATGGCGCCAAATGACGTCATCATTAGTGGGTGTGTTCAAACCATAACAACAATACGAGTAAATAATAAATAATAGACGTTGCATCTCCGTGTCTGCAATGCTCTAATCTGTGAGTCCGTTAGTGCATGAGATTACCCAAGTGCATATTCACCCCAGCGTGCGTCTTTAAAAACAGCCGTTGTTGTGTCCAGCTGCGCCCCCTGACTCGCATCAGAAAACGTAATTAAAAACACTTACCCCCAGGCGATCTAAGGTGTAGGCCGCTCTCTCCCTCTCAGTCCCCTCTCTCGGCAGATCATACCAGTGTAGTGTGCTGATTCGCCCGTCCGCTCATTAAATTTTCCGGTTCCTAGAGGCAACAGCTCCCTGCTCTCGCGCAGTATCCGGCCTTAGCCCCGCCCACGTTGCCATGGTGCGTACTAACGCTTTCAACTGCGGGGAAACCATAAACTCCATTCACTCCTTGCAGGCGACGATGCGCATTCTTATCCAGATTATGACTCTCTATCCGCATTGTATGGTCACATCACTCTTTAGCTGGCATCAGGGTGTACACTAACCATATGGTCTGTGGCCCCCCTTCTGTCGTCAGGGATATAGTGCACCACTCACCCAGGGTTACTCCTGGTGCTGTCATTTCTGGTCTGCTGGAGTGATCATAGGAGTATTTTGGTAGAGCGTGTTAATGGGGCTCATAGGTGCTCTCTTAGTACATACCTCCAATCGCATACCTTCATAAGTCGGCCTGCACACTGGTATGTTTAATCGCCAGGGGACCCACATTCCTTCTCGGCCTCTCACCTTTCTCCCTGGGGTATAGTCACGACCTAAAAACATAAATCCCAGATCAAAACAAATATCAATTCCATGATAGCCTTCTTGTAACATCAATTGTGGATACATATTATCTACTGCAATTTGTTCTACTGTAATCATATCATCTCCTCCCACTCTCATGTTTCAAAAATGTCCAGGGACTCAAAATAATGTTTCTTATCAAAGCAACGGTATTCACTGGTACGTTCCAGTGCTTCCACCGAAAAAATAGAGTCCTCACTTGTGCAGGGGGGAGAACATCGTTAGTAAAAAGGTGACATGGGTAAGGTTTCATTTAGGCCTTTGGGGACCAAGGTGTTAAGTTTGTAGATCCATTCAGATTCTCGTTGTAGCAAAAACAAACCTCTGTTGCCTCCTCTTCTTGGTGTTGGTATGTGGTCAATAATCATGTGCCTAAATTGCGGTAATGTGTGCCTTTGTATAAGCCAATGTCTCGCTACCGGCTGGTCAGTCTTCCCCGTGGATAGTGCGCTCCTTATGGCACTCCTATGATTATTCATGCGCTCCCTATATGTGGTGGTCGCTTTCCCCACGTAATGCAGCCCACAAGGACACCAAGCCATGTATATTACATGATCACTAGTACATGTGACCCTGTGTTCAATCCTGTATTTAGTGCCCAGGCTAGGGTGTGTAAAAAAAGTGCCCTGCGACATTCCGCTGCAAGTTAAACATCCCGCACATTTAAAACACCCTTTCTTTAATGGTCTATCTAACCACGTTTGGCTCTTCTTCTGTGGACTTGTTAAATTTTTAACCACTAGAATATCCCCTAGGTTCTGCCCTTTTCTATAGGCTACAAGAGGTTTTTTGTCGGCAAAAGGTAAGTTTTTATCCACCTGAATGATTTCCCATCTATTGGTTACTGATTTTTTAATATCCACACTAGTGTCCGTCCATTCTGTGGTGAAAATTAGGTCCGTCATGTCCTTCTTTTTGGTGTTGTCTGAACTTAGCAAATTGTCCTGTGTCATTAATTTGGCTCTTTGTAGTTGTTCGTTTATCAATTTCCTGGGGTATCCTCGCTCCGCAAACTGCTCCGCCAGTTCGGACAGCTGTATTTCCGCAGTGTCCCTTATTGTATTATTCCTGATCACCCTCAGAAATTGCGAATACAGGACCCCCCGGGACATATGTGGAGGGTGGTGGGAATGGGCATGTATAAGGCTGTTTTTATCTGTGGGCTTCTTATATAATGTAGTGCCCAACCTGTCTTTCTGTTTAAAAATAGTGATGTCAAGATAGTTAATCTGCGTTCTATCATAGGACATAGTTAGTTTGATCGGCGAATCTAAGTTGTTTAGAGACTGTTGGAATTCCACTAGTTCGCTTTCTGTCCCTTTCCAAATTAACAATAAATCGTCAATATAGCGTTTATATAGGTAGATTTCCCCAGGAAATTGATAAACGAACAACTACAAAGAGCCAAATTAATGACACAGGACAATTTGCTAAGTTCAGACAACACCAAAAAGAAGGACATGACGGACCTAATTTTCACCACAGAATGGACGGACACTAGTGTGGATATTAAAAAATCAGTAACCAATAGATGGGAAATCATTCAGGTGGATAAAAACTTACCTTTTGCCGACAAAAAACCTCTTGTAGCCTATAGAAAAGGGCAGAACCTAGGGGATATTCTAGTGGTTAAAAATTTAACAAGTCCACAGAAGAAGAGCCAAACGTGGTTAGATAGACCATTAAAGAAAGGGTGTTTTAAATGTGCGGGATGTTTAACTTGCAGCGGAATGTCGCAGGGCACTTTTTTTACACACCCTAGCCTGGGCACTAAATACAGGATTGAACACAGGGTCACATGTACTAGTGATCATGTAATATACATGGCTTGGTGTCCTTGTGGGCTGCATTACGTGGGGAAAGCGACCACCACATATAGGGAGCGCATGAATAATCATAGGAGTGCCATAAGGAGCGCACTATCCACGGGGAAGACTGACCAGCCGGTAGCGAGACATTGGCTTATACAAAGGCACACATTACCGCAATTTAGGCACATGATTATTGACCACATACCAACACCAAGAAGAGGAGGCAACAGAGGTTTGTTTTTGCTACAACGAGAATCTGAATGGATCTACAAACTTAACACCTTGGTCCCCAAAGGCCTAAATGAAACCTTACCCATGTCACCTTTTACTAACGATGTTCTCCCCCCTGCACAAGTGAGGACTCTATTTTTTCGGTGGAAGCACTGGAACGTACCAGTGAATACCGTTGCTTTGATAAGAAACATTATTTTGAGTCCCTGGACATTTTTGAAACATGAGAGTGGGAGGAGATGATATGATTACAGTAGAACAAATTGCAGTAGATAATATGTATCCACAATTGATGTTACAAGAAGGCTATCATGGAATTGATATTTGTTTTGATCTGGGATTTATGTTTTTAGGTCGTGACTATACCCCAGGGAGAAAGGTGAGAGGCCGAGAAGGAATGTGGGTCCCCTGGCGATTAAACATACCAGTGTGCAGGCCGACTTATGAAGGTATGCGATTGGAGGTATGTACTAAGAGAGCACCTATGAGCCCCATTAACACGCTCTACCAAAATACTCCTATGATCACTCCAGCAGACCAGAAATGACAGCACCAGGAGTAACCCTGGGTGAGTGGTGCACTATATCCCTGACGACAGAAGGGGGGCCACAGACCATATGGTTAGTGTACACCCTGATGCCAGCTAAAGAGTGATGTGACCATACAATGCGGATAGAGAGTCATAATCTGGATAAGAATGCGCATCGTCGCCTGCAAGGAGTGAATGGAGTTTATGGTTTCCCCGCAGTTGAAAGCGTTAGTACGCACCATGGCAACGTGGGCGGGGCTAAGGCCGGATACTGCGCGAGAGCAGGGAGCTGTAGCCTCTAGGAACCGGAAAATTTAATGAGCGGACGGGCGAATCAGCACACTACACTGGTATGATCTGCCGAGAGAGGGGACTGAGAGGGAGAGAGGGGACTGAGAGGGAGAGAGCGGCCTACACCTTAGATCGCCTGGGGGTAAGTGTTTTTAATTACGTTTTCTGATGCGAGTCAGGGGGCGCAGCTGGACACAACAACGGCTGTTTTTAAAGACGCACGCTGGGGTGAATATGCACTTGGGTAATCTCATGCACTAACGGACTCACAGATTAGAGCATTGCAGACACGGAGATGCAACGTCTATTATTTATTATTTACTCGTATTGTTGTTATGGTTTGAACACACCCACTAATGATGACGTCATTTGGCGCCATTTCTGCACTTAAAAAGCGCTTCACATTTGTAGAGTTTTCCACTTTCCTGAAGACGGCTCACGAGTGAGAGCCGAAACGTTGAAATAAAGGCATTTTTTTGACACCATTCAAAGTCCTTGGAGTGCGGTTTGTTGAGAAGGCTTGATAGTGATATTTTTACCTGCACCCAGGCGGATGTTTATTGGAAGAGAGTGCACCTGACTAGGACTGCTCTATATATATATATATATATATATATATATATATATATATATATATATATATCTATATATATCCTTTGTGATCCGCACTCCACTAGAATCAAAAAGCCACCCAGGTGCTACTCACATAAACATGAATAAATATAAGTCAGAGAGGCATGAGTGCACACTGGGGTTTTCTTAAAAATATAATTTTATTTTGTTACATTAAAACAGGTCAACGAAAAAATTATGTAAAATCCGGGAAAATGTAAAATCAGGGAAATGTGTTAAAGAGAGTCGGTTTTACTTTGAGATAGAATATTTACTGTGTTAATAACAAGGGTTAAGTATTGCAGTGTTAATGTTACACTATGGGGGACATGTGCCTCTCTGTCAGTCACATACACAACCTAAAGCAATAACTGATTGGTGCAGGACTGTATAAGGGGCAGACTAATTGGAATTGACCATTTACAGGCAGAACCATGGCAAAATATACATCTAGTTATTTTATTTATATATATATATATATATTTATATATATATATATATATATATATATATATATATATATATATATATATATATATATATATATAAAAATATAAATATATATATGTGTGTATTTATATAAATGTTCAGATAGTACCCGCACTCTTCCTCCAATCGTGGGTGCTGTGGTAATAAAAAGTTTGAACACATGAAAACTTGGAGTGCTGGTCCATTTTGAAGGATATATATATATATATATATATATATATATATATATATATATATATATATATATATATATATATAAATAAATAAATAAATAAATATATATTTATATATATATTTATATATATTACTTATATATCGAAAACAAGGCACTCACAGGACTTAAAATATGGTGAAAAAGAGTTTATTTATATTCTAAAGTTTCAGTCTTCCTTGCGACCCTTATCAACTTTAAATACCGTATATACTCGTGTATAAGCCGACCCGCGTATAAGCCGAGGTACCTAATTTTACCTATGAAAACCAGAAAAACTTATTGACTCGCGTATAAGCCTAGGGGTGAGAAATGCATTTTAGGACATCTTCAACAGAACACACGCTCCTGCACCATACTAACCACGCTAGCGTTTCCTGGTTTTCTGTTGGCTTCCTCCCTCTCCTTCACTATCCCATATGGGCTCTGGTGTAAGTGAGGGTGCTGCTGCTGCTGCTATGTACTGGGCTTTGGACCGCCTGTGCAAGTGAGAGCGCCAGCCTCCTATGTACAGGAGTGTGAGCAGGCACACTGTACGGGTGTGTGACAGGTGAACCTAGGTGCACAGGGCCAGTGCTTCCCCTTTAGTGCTCCTTAACACAGAGCTGCTTGCTCCCCACTTTTCCAGCAGTGCTCCAGCCTGCCCCCTTTTCTGTCACCCCAAGCAACCAAGAGGCAATCAGCGCAAGTACATGCTTGGGACAGTTGTCAAACTTACCGGCGCTAGGAGTCAGGAGCAGATTTGTAGCCAGCAGCAATGGTGGGGGCCCTTTAGGACCTGGAGCCCCCTTGGTGCGGTCCTGAGGGGGTGCAGAAACGTAAAGTAGCAGTGCCGATTGCGCTCCTTCATAATAGCCTCGCAGATTACTGGCCAGCAGCAATGGTGGGGGCCCTTTAGGAACTGGAGCCCCCTTGGTGCGGTCCTGTGGCGGTGCAGACACGGGTAAAGTAGCAGTGCCGATTGCGCTCCTACATAATAGCCTCGCGTAATAGAATGCGCATGCGCATGCGAACACAGCATTACGGTACGTTTGCTGCTTCCTGCCGTCAACGTAGAATTTTTCATGCAGGCGCTGTGCAGCCAGCGGGAATGCATAGCAGGGTCCTCAGACTCCAACCGAAGGCACCAAAGGCACAAAGGTACTGGCACTGACTCGTGTATAAGGCACAAAGGTACTGGAAGCCCATTGACTCGTGTATAAGCCGAGGTAGACCTTTTCAGCACATTTTGGGTGCTGAAAAACTCGGCTTATACACGAGTATATACGGTATATAATTTTATTTTATTTTTTTTAAAGGAAAACCCTTTCCATGAAACTTTTTTGTTAATTTTGAGAAAACCATTATAAACAATACATAGGAATGTTGGAAAAAGCCATTTGTGCTTTAGATTTTCATTAGCGAAAACAAATGGCAGAATTCAATTTCAATTGGGTTCAGGAAAGATTCGCGTATTCCTGGCAATGAGCTAATGCCCTTGATAGTGTGGTTTCTAGATGTGTTATGCTTCCATCTCTTGAGCTGGGCTGTTTCAGATAGAATCACATTACACATCTGCTAATTCAAGAAATACGAAGGACGTGTTTGGAGGACAAACCTGCACTCCACATCCATGTTGGTTCACTTATAGAGATTCCACTTTGTTTCTAAATCACAGATAGAGCAAAACAGTCTATAAATGGCTTTTCATAAAAAATCATATATAAAGAATACAACTATAGCTTTCCAAGTTTTGAATTGCTAAATAAGAGAAGGGCTCTTGGAAGTCAGTATATGACTACGTGGAATTTAATTCAATTAAAATACTTTCATAGAACATACCTGACCCCTGAAAGGCTCTCTATTACATACCTCCCAACTGCCCCGTTTTTAGAGGGACAGTCCCTCTTTTGACAGCTCAAGCCGCAGTCCCTCATTTGGACTGGAAAGTCCTGTTTTTCTTTGCACTTAACAGCCAGAAAAAGAAGCAAAGTTTCTAACTTAATTGGCTTTTGGCAGAGAGCACAGAATGAGATACTTTTGTAACAATTTCTAGATAAGCAAATAACTAATTGTAGCAACATAAGATAACCGGTTCCTTGGGAGAAGTTAGACTCACAGCTTAAAGGGCAATTTGCCTTCATTAGCAAAACTAATAACTGAAAAAAAAAACACAAAAATATGTTCAAACTTTCCTAACCTGGCAAATTTTGTAAAATGAACATGGTAATTAGGGGGTGTGGCCACAAAAATTTGCAGCTCTACGTGCGACAACTTTTTTGTCCCTCTTTTTATTTCCAAAATGTTGGGAAGTATGGATGTTATCTGCTATCAGTGAAATCTGCACCAGGTATATGAATATACCCAGCAAATGTCATATATAGTTATATGCATGAAAGAGGATCCACTTTCCTCCACCTAAGTATAAAAAGCAGGAGAAGGAAAGCAAACAACCAATTATATGTGCCCTTGCCTTAAAGGGGAAGGAAACCTCGTCTGCGCTAACCCCCTCCCCCCCTCCCGTGTATGACGATCCAAATTAAAGAAAGATCCGTTATCCAGAAAATTCAGGTCCCGAGCATTCTGGATGAGGTCCCATACCTGCATATATTTAAGAGTATTCAAGTACAGTTGTTTTGGAAAAGAATGATACAAACAATCCATATTTCATAATCAATTAAGTTATCCGCATTGTTATTCCTGGCAATGCACAGGGCAAAGACAAAATTTAAACCACTTTCACGTTTCAACATTCTAGCTCTATCGGGTCACTGAAGAAAAAACAAGACCTTTCTATATAAACTGCTTTTATCTCAAAGCCTAACAAAGGCTGTAGAATATCATTTATAGCTGGGATCCATAACTTTTTTTTTTTACCTGTAAGCCACATTCAAATGTAAAAAAAAAAGAGTTGGGGAGCAACACAAGCATGAAAAAAGTTATTGGGGTGCCAATAATGGGTGGCAGCCTACAGGAGGCTCTATTTGGCAGTAGACCTGTGTTTTTGAAGAAACCAAAACTTGCTCCCAAGGCAGGAATTCAAAAATAATATCTTGCTTTGAGGGAGCAACATCCGAGGGTTGGTGAGTAACAAGTTGCTCACTGAAGTTACTCACCGATTTATAGAAATGTGTCAATATTAGAGAGGACTGCATGATTCTTTTCTAAAAATTAACTACCAGTCTAATCCAGCACGAGTCTGATGCACATGCAAGGCAGATGGTGGCACAACCCTTCAGCAGGCTGAAGTACAAATGTAAACAGTACTCAAGCCTATTGAAGGATCACACAGCCCCTTCAATAATTAAGCCAAATCACAGACAGAATATTGAATGTCTGCTAAAGTCAATAATCCCTGGAGTACTCTTACTTTATAAAATCAAAATCTTTCTTATCTTAAATTATTTAACTCATCAGTTCACTTGCAGGGTTATTTCATTTAGAATAACACAGAAGGCTCAGTAGCATCTTATATAAAAAAAAATAGGGGTGCATGGTTGGGATCAACAGCAATTCCTAGAGGTGAAATGAGCAAATCTAGGGAAAAAAGCATACAAATCCACAATAACAGAGGCTTGTGATGATGGTGGAACATTCAGACCTAAAAACAAGTTATTATAACTGTATTCACTGTTAAAAGATATATAATTAAACCAATTTAATACAAACAAAAAAAAACCATAAAAACAAAGCAAATGATAAAGTAATTATCTGAGTCAGCATAGTAATTGCCGTTAAAAGCACTAAACTACTGAAAATTCGAAGGATTTTATCGTACGATCAAAAGATTTTATTCCACCGAATATGGCCAAATTCGATTTAAAAAAATCTTCGACTTTGAATATCGATGTATCGATAGTCGAATGTTGAAGTTTTTTACACTTCGAAATTCGACCCTTGATAAATCTGCCCCCTGGTCTTAGCTCTTCCTGATTCACAGTGGCACATCCAAAAAAGCCAACACATTATTGTGAACTGCATTTCCCTACTTTATGAGACTGCACCTCGGCACAAACAGATTTTTCACGGGAGTGTACAAGCATATGGACTATATATATATATATATATATATATATATATATATATATATATATATATATATATATATATATATATATATATATATATATATATATATACACACACATACATATATATATATATATATATACACACACACACGCACACACATATACATATATATATATATATATATATATATATATAAAATACAAATGGAGCGCACACCATGAGCCAGAAACAAAACCTGGGTGCTTGAACCAAACGAGGATATATAGGCAAAAAATGGCAGCACTCCAAGGATTTTAAACAAAGTTCAAAGGTGAAGAAAGAGCAGGATTATTAGAATCCAACGTTTCAGTTCCTATCTGGAACTTTCATCTGTGAATACAAACCACCAACAAGTAGTGAAGGCTTTAAAAGGGTTTTTGGTGCCAGTTATCGTTGTTAGGCAACCACAACCCGGAAGTGAAAGGTAGACATTCAATGCGGTGTGAAACAAGCACAATAAGTGAAGCGCAAGTGCGCTCTAGTGAAAACCCATATACTGACCTCTTCTAAAATGCACCTAGACCCCAGCCTTGATCGCATGGAGAGAGACATACTCCTACAATGCCATGCAGACACGGAAACTCTGGGGGCCGTGGCTAACCCCCGTCCATGATCCCGTAGAGGTGGGGCAACCCGAGGGGTTGGGAACACCAGTGTGGTGGAGACAGTGGGAACGCCCACAAGTCACGCCTCCTGGTAACTATGCCCTGAATAACTTAGCAACGCCAAGTAGCATCTTGCAGGGAAGTCACTATCAACTCTGCATAGTGGACAGTGCATGTAAATACACAGACTGACAGCTATGAGTAATGCAAATGACACAGGGCAAGAACAACAAACGGAGGCTAAAGTCTGCCCCATCACCTATGATCCCAGAACCCACATATCAGGACCAAATCCCATGGGAATCATACTCCAAGGTGCGTATGAAGGCATAAGGGGTAAATTAACAGGCATAATCACCCTGTAAGTATAGGTGCATTGCGAATCACTGGTCAACTTTAAATACAAATTTACA